>NC_134538.1:21476139-21817389 GCF_050624435.1 Tenrec ecaudatus | reverse complement strand
GTGCCTGCAAGGGGACGTACATAGTCCAAGTGCCCTCTAGTTAACCTAGAGCGTCCAAGAGTCCGCTAGTTAACCTACATAGTCCAAGGTCCTGTAAGGTAACCTAGATATTCCAAGTGCCCGCAAGGTCACCTACATAATCCAAGTGCCCCCTAGGTAACCTAGATATTCAAAGTTCCTATTAGCTAACCTAGATATTCCAAGTGCCTGCTAGGTAACCTACATAGTCCAAGTGCCCATTTGTTAACCTAGATAATCCAAGTGCCCGCTAGGTAACCTAGACTGTCCAAGTGCCCGCTAGGTTACCTACATAGTCCAAGTACCCGTTCGTTAACCTAGATAATCCAATTGCCCGCTAGGTAACCTACATAGTCAAAGGGCCCGCTAGGTAACCTAGATAATCCAAGTGCCCGCTAGTTAACCTATATCGTCCAAGTGCCCACTAGTTAACCTAGATCGTCCAAGTGCCCTTTAGTTAACCTACATAGTCAATGGACCCGCTTGTTAACCTACATAGTGCAAGAGCCCGCTAGTTACCTAGATCGTGCAAGTGTCCGCTAGTTAACCTACATAGTCCAAGTGCCCGCTAGTTAACCTATATCATCCAAGTGCCCGCGAGGTAACCTACATAGTCCATGGGCCCTCTAGTTAACCTACATAGTCCAAGGGCCCGCTAGGTAACCTACAAAGTATAAGTGCCCGCTAGGTTATCTATATAGTCCAAATGCCTGCTAGGGAACCTACATAGTCCAAGTGCCCGCTAGGTAACCTAGATAATCCAAGTGCCCGCTAGTTAACCTATATCATCCAAGTGCCCGTTAGTTAACCTAGATCGTCCAAGTGCCCGCTAGTTAACCAACATAGTCAATGGGCCCGCTAGTTAACCTACATAGTGCAAGAGCCCGTTAGTTAACCTAGACCGTGCAAGTGTCCGCTAGTTAACCTACAAAGTCCAAGTGCCAGTTAGCTAACCTAGATAGTCCAAGGGGCTGCTAGTTGACCTACATAGTCCAAGTGCCTGCTAGGTAACCTAGATAATCCAAGGGCCCGCTAGGGAACCTTCATAGTCCAAGTGCCAGCTAGGTAACCTAGATAGTCCAAGTGCCCGCTAGTTAACCTAGATAGTCCTAGTGCCCGTTAGTCAGCCTAGATTGTCCAAGTGCCCACCAGGGGACGTACTTAGTCCAAATGCCCGTTAGCTAACCTAGATAGTCCATGTGCCCGCTAGTTAACATTGATCATCCAAGTGCCCGCTAGTTTACCTATATAGTCCAAATGCCTGCTAGGGAACCTACATAGTCCAAGTGCCCGCTCTGGAACATACATAGTCCAAGTGCCCGCTAGGGAATCCACATAGTCCAAGGGCCCTCTAGTTAACGTAGATAGTCCAAGTGCCGCAGTTAATCTACATAGTCCAAGGGCCAGCTAGTTAACCTACATAGTGCAAGTACCCGCTAGTTAACCTAGATCGTCCAAGTGCCCGCTAGGTAACCTACATAGTCCATGGGCCCGCTAGTTAACCTACATAGTCCAAGGGCCCGCTAGGTAACCTACAAAGTCAACGTGCCCGCTAGGTTATCTATATAGTCCAAATGCCTGCTATGGAACCTACATAGTCCAAGTGCCCGCTAGGTAACCTAGATAATCCAAGTGCCCGCTAGTTAACCTATATCGTCCAAGTGCCCGTTAGTTAACCTAGATTGTCCAAGTGCCCGCTAGTTAACCAACATAGTCAATGGGCCCGCTAGTTAACCTACATAGTGCAAGAGCCCGCTAGTTAACCTAGATCGTGCAAGTGTCCGCTAGTTAACCTACATAGTCCAAGTGCCAGCTAGGTAACCTAGATAGTCCAAGTGCCCGCTAGGTAACCTAGATAGTTCTAGTGCCCGTTAGTCAACCTAGAGTGTCCAAGTGCCCACCAGGGGACATACCTAGTCCAAGTGCCTGTTAGCTAACCTAGATAGTCCAAGTGCCCGCTAGTTAATATTGATCATCCAATTGCCCGCGAGTTTACCTAGATAGTCCAAGTGCCCGCTAGGGAATCTACATAGTCCAAGGGCCCGCTGGTTAACGTAGATAGTCCATGTGCCGCTAGTTAATCTACATAGTCCAAGGGCCCGCTAGTTAACCTACATAATCCAAGTACCCGCTAGTTTACCTAGATCGTCCAAGTGCCCGCTAGGTAACCTACATAGTCCAATTGCCCGCTAGGTAACCTAGACAGTTCAAGTGACCACTAGGTTAGCTATATAGTCCAAGTGCCCGTTCGTTAACCTACATAGTCCAAGTGCACCCTAGGTAACCAATATAGTCCAAATGCCCGCTAGGGTCCCTAATAGTCCAAATGCACGCTAGTTAACCTAGATAGTCCAAGTGCTCGGTAGTTAACCTAGATAGTCCAAGTGCCCGCTAGTTTACCTAGATAGACCAAGTGCCCTCTAGGGAACCTATCTAGTCCAAGTACCCGCTAGGAAACGTACATAGTCCAAGTGCCCGCTAGGTAACGTAGATAGTCCAAGAGCCCGCTAGGGAACGTACATAGTCCAAGTGCCCGCTAGGTAACCTAGATAGTCCAAGTGCCCGCTAGTAAACCTACATAGTCCAAGTGCCTTCTAGGTAACCTAGATAGTCCAAGTGCCCACTAGTTAACCTACATAGTCCAGGTTCCCCCTAGGTAACCTAGATAGTCCAAGGGCCCGCTAGGTAACCTACATTGTCCTAGTGCCCCCTAGTTAACCTACATTCTCCAAGTGCCCGATAGGGAACCTACATAGTCCAAGTGCCCGATAGGGAACCTACATAGTCCAAGTGCCCGCGAGGTAGCCTAAATAGTCCAAATGCCCGCTAGTTAACCTACATAGTCCAAGTGTCCGCTAGTTAACATTGATCATCCAAGTGCCCGCTAGTTAACCTACGTAGTCCAAGGTCCGCTAGTTAACCTAGATAGTCCAAGTGCTCGCTCGTTAACCTACATAGTACAAGGGCCCGCTAGTTGACATAGATAGTCCAAGTGCCCGATAATTAACCTAGATAGTCCATTGCCCGCTAGGTAACCTATGTAGTCCAAATGTCCGATAGGGATCCTACATAGTCCAAGTGCCCATTCGTTAACCTAGATAGTCCAAGTGCCCGCTAGGTAACCTAGACATTCCAAGTGCCCGCTAGGTAACCTACATAGTCCAAGTGCCCGTTCGTTAACCTAGATAGTCCAAGTGCCCGCTAGGAAACCTACATAGTCCTAGGGCCTGCTAGGTAACCTAGATAATCCAAGTGCCCGCTAGGTAACCTAGAGTCCAAGTGCTCCCTAGTTAACCTACATAGTCCAAGTGCCCGCTATGTAACCAAGATAGTCAAAGTGCCCGTTAGGTAACCTAGATAGTCCAAGTGTCCGCTAGGTAACTTACATTGTCGAAGTTCCCGCTAGGTAACCTAGATACTCAAAGTGCCCGTTACCTAACCTAGATAGTCCAAGTGCCCGCTAAGCAACCTACATAGTCCAAGTGCCCGTTCGTTAACCTAGAAGTCCAAGTGCCCTCTAGGTAACCTAGACAGTCCAAGTGCCCGCTAGGTTACCTGCATATTCCAAGTGCCCGTTCATTAACCTAGATAGTCCAAGTGCCCGCTAGGTAACCTAGATAGTCCAAGTGCCCGCTAGTTAACCTAGATTGTCCAAGTGCACGCTAGTTAACCTACATAGTCCAAGTGCCAGCTAGGCAACCTAGATAGTCCAAGTGCACGCTAAGGAACCTACATAGTCCAAGTGCACGCTAGTTAACCTAGATAGTCCAAGTGCCCGCTAGTTAATCTAGATAGTCCAAGTGCCTGCTAGGTAATCTACATAGTGCAAGTGTCCACTAGTTAACCTACATATTCCAAGTGCTCGCTAGTTAACATAGATATTCCAAGTGCCCGCTAGGGAACGTACATAATCCAAGTGCCCGCTAGTTAACCTAGATAGTCCTAGTGCCCGTTAGTCAACCAAGAGTGTCCAAGTGCCCACCAGGGGACGTACTTAGTCCAAGTGCCCGTTAGCTAACCTAGATAGTCCAAGTGCCCGCTAGGTAACCTAGATCGTCCAAGGGCCCCCTAGTTAGCCTACATAGTCCAAGTTCCCGCTAGGTAACCTAGATAATCCAAGTGCCCATTCGGTAACCTAGATAGTCCATGTGCCCTTTAGGTAACCTAGATAGTCCAAGGGCCCGCTAATAAACCTATCTAGTCCAAGTGCCCGATAGGGAACTTACATAATCCAAGTGCCCGCTAGGGAACCTACATAGTCCAAGTGCCCATTAGGTAACCTAGATAGTCCAAATGCCCGCTAGGGAACCCACATAGTCCAAGTGCCCGCTAGGGAACTTACATAGTCCAAGGGCCCGCTAGGGAACCTACATAGTCCAGGTGCCCGTTATTTAACCTAGATAGTCCAAGAGCCCGCTTGGTAACCTAGACTGTCCAACAGCCCGCTAGGTAACCTACATGCTCCAAGAACCCGCTAGGTAACGTAGATAGTTCAAGTGCCAGCTAGGTAACCTAGAAAGTCCAACTGCCCGCTAGGTAACCTACAAAGTCTAAGTGCCAGCTAGGTTATCTATATAGTCCAAATGCCCGCTAGGGAATCTACATAGTCGAAGGGCCCGCTAGTTAACGTAGATAGTCCAAGTGCCGCTAGTTAATCTACATAGTCCAAGAGCCTGCTAGTTAACCTACATAGTCCAAGTACCCGCTAGTTAACCTAGATCGTCCAAGTGCCCGCTCGGTAACCTACATAGTCCATGGGCCCGCTAGTTAACCTACATAGTCCAAGGGCCCGCTAGGAAACCTACAAAGTCTAAGTGCCCGCTAGGTTATCTATATAGTCCAAATGCCCGCTAGGGAACCTCCATCGTCCAAGTGCCTCTAGGTAACCTAGATCGTCCAAGTGCCCGCTAGTTAACCAACATAGTCAATGGGCCCGCTAGTTAACCCCCATAGTGCAAGAGCCCGCTAGTTAACCTAGATCGTGCACTGTCCGCTAGTTAACCTACATAGTCCAAGTGCCAGTTAGCTAACCTAGATAGTACACGGGGCCGTTAGTTGACCTACATAGTCCAAGGACCCGCTAGGTAACCTAGATAATCCAAGTGCCCGCTAGGCCACCTTCATAGTCCAAGTGCCAGCTAGGTAACCTAGATAGTCCTAGTGCCCGTTAGTCAACCTAGAGTGTCCAAGTGCCCAACAGGGGACGTACTTAGTCCAAGTGCCCGTTAGCTAACCTAGATAGTCCAAGTGCCCGCTAGTTAACATTGATCATCCAAGTGCCCGCTAGTTAACCTAGATAGTCCAAGTGCACGCTAGTTAACCTACATACTACAAGGGCCCGCTAGTTGACCTAGATAGTCCAAGTGCCTGCTAGTTAACCTAGCTAGTGCAAGTGCCCGCTAGGTAACCTAAGTAGTCCAAATGTCCGATAGGGATCCTACATAGTCCAAGTGCCCGCTAGGTAAACTACATAGTCCAAGTGCCCGTTCGTTAACCTAGATAGTCCAAGTGCCCGCTAGGTAACCTAGATAATCCAAGTGCCCGCTAGGTAAGCTAGAGTCCAAGTGCTTGCTAGTTAACCTACATAGTCCAAGAGCCCGCAATGTAACCTAGATAGTCAAAGTGCCCGTTAGGTAACCTAGATAGTCCTAGTGCCCGCTAGGTAACTTACATTGTCCAAGTTCCCGCTAGGTAACCTAGATACTCAAAGTGCCCGTTACCTAACCTAGATAGTCCCAGTGTCCGGTAAGCAACCTACATAGTCCAAGTGCCCGTTCTTTAACCTAGAAGTCCAAGTGCCCGCTAGGCAACCTAGACAGTCCAAGTGCCCGCTAGGTTACCTGCATATTCCAAGTGCCCGTTCGTTAACCTAGATAGTCCAAGTGACCACTAGGTAATCTACATAGTCCAAGTGCCAAATAGGTAATCTATATAGTCCAAGGGCCCGCTAGTTAACCTACATAGTCCAAGGGCTCACTTGTTAATTTTGATAGTCCAAGTGCCCGCTAGTTAACCTGGATCATCCAAGTGCCTGCTAGTTAACCTACATAGTCCAAGGGCCCACTAGTTAACCTAGAGAGTCCAAGTGTCCTCTAGTTAACCTACATAGTCCAAGTGCCCACTAGGTAACCTATATACCAAGTGCCCGCTACATAACCTAGATAGTCCAAGGGCACGCTAGTTAACCTACATATTCCAAGTGCCCGCTAGACAACCTAGATATTCCAAGTGCCCGCTAAGGAACCTACATAGTCCAAGTGCACGCTAGTTAACCTAGAGAGTCCAAGTGCCCGCTAGTTAAACTAGATAGTCCAAGTGCCTGCTAGGTAACCTACATAGTGCAAGTGTCTGCTAGTTAACCTACATATTCCAAGTGCCTGCTAGTTAACATAGATAATCCAAGTGCCCGCTAGGGAACGTACAAAGTCCAAGTTCCCGCTAGGTAACCTAGATAGTTCAAGTGCCCGCTAGTTAACCTAGATAGTTCAATTACCCGCTAGGTAACCTAGATCATCCAAGGGCCCCCTAGTTAGCCTACATAGTCCAGTGCCCGCTAAGTAACCTAGAGAGTCCAAGTGCCCGTTCGGTAACCTAGATAGTCCAAATGCCCTTTAGGGAACCCAGATAGTCCATGGGCCCGCTAATTAACCTACATATTCCAAGTGCCCGCAAGTTAACCTAGATAGTCAAAGTGCCCGTTAGCTAACCTAGATAGTCCAAAGGCCCGCTAGTTGACCTACATAGTCCAAGTGCCAGCTAGGAAACCTAGATAGTACAAGTGCCCGCTAGGGAACCTAGATAGTCAAAGTGCCTGTTAGCTAACCTAGATAGTCCAAGTGGCGACTAGGTAACCTACATAGTCCAAGTGCCCGATAGGGAACGTACATAATCAAAGTGCCCGCTAGGCAACTTACATATTCCAAGTGCCTGCTAGTTAACCTAGATAGTCCAAGGGCTCACTGTTAACTTTGATAGTCCAAGTGCCCGTTAGTTAACCTAGATCATCCAAGTGCCTGCTAGGTAACCTAGATAGTCCAAGTGCACGCTAGGTAACCTACATACTCCAAGTGCCCGCTAGGTAACCTAAATAGTCCAAATGCCCGCTAGGGAAACTACATAGTCTAAGTGCCCGCTAGTTAACCTAGATAGTCCAAATGCCTGCTAGTAAACCTACATTATCCATGGGCCCGCTATTTAACCTACATAGTGCAAGGGCCCGCTAGTTAACCTAGATCGTGCAAGTGTCCGCTAGTTAACCTATATAGTCCAAGTGCCCGCTAGTTAACCTGTATACCAAGTGCCCGCTACGTAACCTAGATAGTCCAAGGGCACGCTAGTTAACCTACATAGTACAAGTGCCCGCTAGGCAACCTAGATAGTCCAAGTGCACGCTAAGGAACCTACACAGTCCAAGTGCACGCTAGTTAACCTAGATAGTCCAAGTGCCAGCTAGTTAACCTAGATATTCCAAGTGCCTGCAAGTAAACCTACATAATCCATGGGCCCGCTAGTTAACCTACATAGTGCAAGGACCCGCAAGTTAACCTAGATCGTGCAAGTGTCGCTAGTGAACCTATATAGACCAAGTGCCCGCTAGTTAATCTATATACCAAGTGCCCGCTACGTAACCTAGATAGTCCAAGGGCACGCTAGTTAACCTACATAGTACAAGTGCCCGCTAGGCAACCTAGATAATCCAAGTGCCCGCTAGCGAACGTCCATAGTTCCAGTGCCCGCTAGTTAACCTAGATAGTTCAAGTACCCGCTTGGTAACCTAGATCGTCCAAGGGCCCCCTAATTAGCCTACATAGTCCAAGTGCCCTTTAGGTAACCTAGATAGTCCAAGTGCCCGTTCGGTAACCTAGATAGTCCATGTGCCCTTTAGGGAACCTAGATAGTCCAAGGGCCTGTTAGTAAACCTACATAGTCCATGGGCCCGCTAGTTAACCTACATAATCTAAGTGCCCGTTAGCTAACCTACATAGTCCAAGTGCCAGCTAGGTATCCTAGGTGGTACAAGTGCCCGCTAGGGAACATAAATAGTCCAAGTTCCTGTTAGCTAACCTAGATAGTCCAAGTGGCGGCTAGTTAACCTACATAGTCCATGTACCCGTTCGTTAACCTACATAGTCCAAGTGCCCGAAAGGGAACCTACATAGTCCAAGTGGCCGCTAGGCAACCTACATAGTCCAAGTGCCCGTTAGTTAACCTAGATAGTCAAAGTGCCTGCTAGGTAACCTAGATAGTCCAAGTGCTCACTAGGTAACCTAAATTTTCCAAGTGCCCCCTTGGTAACCTAAATAGTCCAAATGCCCGCTAGCGAAACTACATAGTCCAAGTGCCCACTAGTTAACCTAGATAGTCCAAGTGCCTGCTAGTAAACCTACATAATCCATGGGCACGCTAGTTAACCTACATGGTGCAAGGGCCCGCTAGTTAACCTAGATCGTGCAAGTGTCCGCTGGTTAACCTACATAGTCCAAGTGCCCGCTAGGTTACCTAGATAGTAAGTGCCCGCTAGTTAACCTATATAGTCAAAGTGCCCGTTAGGTAACCTAGATAGTCCAAGTGCCCACTAGAGGACGTACATAGTCCAAGTGCCCGCTAGGTAACCTAGATAGTTCTAGTGCCCGTTACCTAACCTAGATAGTCCAAGTGCCCGCTAGGCAACCTACATAGTCCAAGTGCCCGATCGTTAACCTAGAAGTCCAAGTGCCCGCTATGTAACCTAGACAGTCCAAGTGCCCGCGAGGTTACCTGCATAGTCCAAATGCCCGTTCGTTAACCTAGATATTCCAAGTGCCCGCTAGGGAACCTATATAGTCCAAGTGCTATCTAGGTAACCTAGATAGTCCATGGGCCCCCTAGGTAACCTACATAGTGCAAGTGTCCGCTAGTTAACCTAATTAGTCCAAGGGCCCGCTAGTTAACATACAAAGTCCAAGTGCCTGGTAGTTAACTTACATAGTTCAAGTGTCCGTAGGGAACATACATAGTCCAAGTGCCCGCTAGGGAACATATATAGTCCAAGTGCCCGCTAGGGAAACTACATAGTCCAAGTGCCAGCTAGGGAATCTACATAGTCCAAGGCCCGCTAATTAACGTAGATAGTCCAAGTGCTGCTAGTTAATCTACATAGTCCAAGGGCCCGCTAGTTAACCTACATAGTCCAAGTACCCGCTAGTTAACGTAGATCATCCAAGTGTCCGCTAGTTAACCTATATAGTCCAAGTGCCCGCTAGGGAACCTAGACAATCCAAGTGCCCGCTCTGGAACCTACATAGTCCAAGTGCCTGCTAGGGAACCTACATAGTCCAAGTGCCCGCTCTGGAACATATATAGTCCAAGTGCCCGCTAGGGAATCTACATAGTCCAAGGGCCCACTAGTTAACGTATATAGTCCAAGTGCCTCTAGTTAATCTACATAGTCCAAGTACCCACTAGTTAACCTAGATCGTCCTAGTGCCCGCTAGTTAACCTACTTAGTCCAAGTGCCCGCTAAGTAACCTAGATAGTCCAAGTGCCCCCTAGGTAACCTACAAAGTCTAAGTGCCCGCTAGGTAACCTACAAAGTCTAAGTGCCCGCTAGGTTATCTATATAGTCCAAATGCCCGCTAGGGAAACTACATATTCCATGTGCCCGCTAGCTAACCTAGATAATCCATGTGCCCGCTAGTTAATCTATATCGTCCAAGTGCCCGCTAGTTAACCTATATCGTCCAAGTGCCCGCTAGTTAACCTACATAGTCCAAGGGCCCGCTAGTTAACCTAAATCTTCCAAGGGCCCGCTAGTTAACCTACATCGTCCAAGGGCCCGCTAGTTAACCTACTTAGTGCAAGTGCCCACTAGTTAACCTACATAGTCCAAGTGCGCGCTGGGTAACCTAGACAGTTCAAGTGACCAATAGGTTACCTACATAGTCCAAGTGCCTGTTCGTTAACCTACATAGTCCAAGTGCCCACTAGGTAAATTATATAGTACAAGTGCCCGCTAGGTAACCTACATACTCCAAGAACCCGCTAGGCAACATAGATAGCTCAAGTGCCAGCTAGGTAACCTAGATAGTTCAAGTGCCCGCTAGGTAACCTACAAAGTCTAAGTGCCCGCTAGGTTATGTATATAGTCCAAATGCCCGCTAGGGAAACTACATAGTCCAAGTGCCCGCTAGGTAACCTAGATAATCCAAGTGCCCGCTAGTTAACCTATATCGTCCAAGTGCCAGCTAGTTAACCTAGATCGTCCAAGTGCCCGCTAGTTAACCTACATAGTCAATGGGCCCGCTATTTAACCTACATAATGCTAGAGCCCACTAGCTAACCTAGATAATCCAAGTGCCCGCTAGTTAACCTATATCGTACAAGTGCCCGCTAGTTAACCTAGATCGTCCAAGTGTCCGCTAGTTAACCTAAGTAGTCCAAGGGCCCGATAGTTAACAAACATAGTCCAAGTGCCCGGTAGTTAACTTACATAGTTCAAGTGTCCGTAGGGAACATACATAGTCAAATGCCCGCTAGGGAACATATATAGTCCAAGTGCCCGCTAGGGAACCTACATAGTCCAATTGCCCGCTAGAGAATCTACATAGTCCAAGGCCCGCTAATTAACGTAGATTGTCCAATTGCTGCTAGTTAATCTACATAGTCCAAGGCCCCGCTAGTTAACCTACATAGTCCAAGAACCCGCTAGTTAACGAAGATCATCCAAGTGTCCGCTAGTTAACCTACATAGTCCAAGTGCCCGCTAGGGAACCTAGACAGTCCAAGTGCCTGCTCTGGAACCTACATAGTCCAAGTGCCTGCTAGGGACCCTACATAGTCCAAGTGCCCGCTCTGGAACATATATAGTCCAAGTGCCCGCTAGGGAATCTACATATTCCAAAGGCCCACTAGTTAACGTAGATAGTCCAAGTTCCTCTAGTTAATCTACATAGTCCAAGGGCCCGCTAGTTAACCTACATAGTCCAAGTACCCGCTAGTTAACCTAGATCGTCCTAGTGCCCGCTAGTTAACCTATATAGTCCAAGGGCCCGCTAGTTAACCTACATAGTCCAAGGGCCCGCTAGTTAACCTACATCATCCAAGGGCCCGCTAGTTAACCTACTTAGTCCAAGTGCCCGCTAGGTAACCTAGATAGTCCAAGTGCCCGCTAGGTAACCTACAAAGTCTAAGTGCCCGCTAGGTAACCTACAAAGTCTAAGTGCCCGCTAGGTTATCTATATAGTCCAAATGCCCGCTAGGGAAACTACATAGTCCAAATGCCCGCTAGGTAACCTAGATAATCCAAGTGTCCGCTAGTTAACCTATATCGTCCAAGTGCCAGCTAGTTAACCTAGATCGTCCAAGTGCCCGCTAGTTAACCTACATAGTCAATGGGCCCACTATTTAACCTATATAGTGCTAGAGCCCGCTAGCTAACCTAGATAATCCAAGAGCCCGCTAGTTAACCTATATCGTCCAAGTGCCCGCTAGTTAACCTAGATCGTCCAAGTGCCCGCTAGTTAACCTACATAGTCCAAGGGCCCGCTAGTTAACCTACATCGTCCAAGGGCCCGCTAGTTAACCTACATCGTCCTAGTGCCCGCTAGTTAACCTACATCGTCCAAGGGCCCGCTAGTTAACCTACTTAGTCCAAGTGCCCACTTGTTAACCTACATAGTCCAAGTGCCCGCTGGGTAACCTAGACAGTTCAAGTGACCACTAGGTTACCTACATAGTCCAAGTGCCTGTTCGTTAACCTACATAGTCCAAGTGCCCGCTAGGTAAATTATATAGTACAAATGCCCGCTAGGTAACCTACATACTCCAAGAACCCGCTAGGCAACGTAGATAGTTCAAGTGCCAGCTAGGTAACCTAGATAGTCCAAGTGCCCGCTAGGTAACCTGCAAAGTCTAAGTGCCCGATATGTTATCTATATAGTCCAAATGCCCGCTAGGGAAACTACATAGTCCAAGTGCCCGGTAGGTTACCTAGATAATCCAAGTGCCCGCTAGTTAACCTATATCGTACAAGTGCCCGGTAGTTAACCTAGATCGTCAAAGTGCCCGCTAGTTAACCTACATAGTCAATGGGCCCGATATTTAACATACATAGTGCTAGAGCCCGCTAGCTAACCTAGATAATCCAAGTGCCCGCTAGTTAACCTATATCGTCCAAGTGCCCGCTAGTTAACCTAGATCGTCCAAGTGCCCGCTAGTTAACCTACATAGTCCAAGGGCCAGCTAGTTAACCTACATCGTCCAAGGGCCCGCTAGTTAACCTACTTCGTCCAAGGGCCCGCTAGTTAACCTACATCGTCCAAGGGCCCTCTAGTTAACCTACATAGTCCAAGGGCCCTCTAGTTAACCTAGATACTCCACGTGCCCGCTAGGGTATGTACATAGTTCAATTGCCCGCTAGGTAACCTAGATAGTCCAAGTGTCTACTAGTTAACCTACATAGTCCAAGTGCCCGCTAGGTAACCTAGATAGTCCAAGGACCCACTAGTTAACCTACATAGTCCAAGTGCCCAATAGGGAACCTACATAGTACAAGTGCCCGCTGAGAAACCTACATAGACCAAGTGCCCGATAGGGAACCTTCATATTCCAAGTGTCCGTTAGGGAACCTAGATAGTTCAAGTGCCCGTAGGGAACCTATATATTCCAAGTGCCCGCTAGGGAACCTGCATTGTCCAAGTGCCCGCTAGTTAACCTAGATAGTCAAAGTGCCCGCTAGTTAACCTAGGTAGTCCAAGTGCCCGCTAGTTAACCTTGATCGTCCAAGTGCCCGCTAGTTAACCTACATAGTCCAAGGGCCCGCTAGTTAACCTACATAGTCCAAGTGCCCTATAGGGAACCTACATATTCCAAGTGCCTGCTAGTTAACCTACATAGTCCAAGGGACCGCAAGGTAACCTAGATATTCCAATTTCCTGTTAGCTAACCTACACAGTCCAAGTGCCCGCTAGGTACCCTAGACTGTACAGTGCACGCTAGGTTACTTACATAGTCCAAGGGCCCGCTAGTTAACAACATAATCCAAGAACCCGCAAGTTAACCTAGATAGTCCAAGTGCCCGCTAGTTAACCAACATAGTCCAAGGGCCCGCAAGGGAACCTAGATATTCCAAATTCCTGTTAGATAACCTAGACAGTCCAAGTGCCCGCTAGGTACCCTAGACTGTCCAGTGCCCGCTGGGTTACCTACATAGTCCAAGTGCCCGCTGGTTAACCTAGATACACCAAGTTTCCGCTAGTTAACCTAGATAGTGCTAGTGCCCGTTAGTTATCCTAGATAGTCCAAATGCCCACTAGGGGACGTACATAGTCCAAGTGCCCGCTAGGTAACCTAGATAGTCTAAGTGCCCGCTAGGGTATGTACATAGTCCAAGTGCCCGCTAGGTAACCTAGATAGTCTAAGTGCCCGCTAGTTAACCTACATAGTCCAAGGGCCCGCAAGTTAACCTACATAGTCCAAGTGCGCGATAGGGAACCTACATAGTCCATGTGCCCGCTAAGGGACGTACATAGTCTAAGTGCCCGCTAGGAAAGCTACATAGTCCAAGTGCCCGTTAGGGAACCTAGATAGTCCAAGTGCCCACTAGGGAACCTGCATCATCCAAGTGCCCGCTAGTAAATCTAGATAATCCAAGTGCCCGCTAGTTAACCTAGATAGTCCAAGTGCCCGCTTGTTAACCTACATAGTCCAAGTGCCCTCTAGTTAACCTAGATATTCCAAGTGCCCTCTAGTTAACCTAGATAGTCCAAGTGCCCGCTAGGGGACGTACATAGTCCAAGTGCCCTCTAGTTAACCTAGATAATCCATGTACCCGCTAGGGGACGTACATAGTCCAAGTGACCGCTAGTTATCCTGGATAGTCCAAGTGCCCGCTAGTTAACCTAGATAGTCCATGTTCCTGTAAGGTAACCTAGATAGTCCAAGTGCCCGCAAGGTAACCTACATAATCCAAGTGCCCCCTAGGTAACCTAGATAGTCTAAGTGCCCGCTAGTTAACCTACATAGTCCAAGGGCCCGCAAGTTAACCTACATAGTCCAAGTGCGCGATAGGGAACCTACATAATCCAAGGGCCCGCAAGGTAACCTAGATATTCCAATTTCCTGTTAGTTAACCTTGACAGTCCAAGTGCCCGCTAGGTACCCTAGACTGTCCAGTGCCCGCTAGGTTACCTACAAAGTCCAAGTGCCCGCTAGGTAACCTAGATACACCAAGAGCCCACTAGTTAACCTAGATAGTCCTAGTGCCCGTTACTTATCTTAGATAGTCCAAGTGCCCACTAGGGGACGTACATAGTCCAAGTGCCCGCTAG
This sequence comes from Tenrec ecaudatus, assembly GCF_050624435.1. NCBI lineage: Eukaryota > Metazoa > Chordata > Mammalia > Afrosoricida > Tenrecidae > Tenrec > Tenrec ecaudatus. The sequence goes on along the minus strand of NC_134538.1, from coordinate 21,803,065 downwards.
GTAACCTATATAGTCCAAGTGCCCGCTAGGGTATGTACATAGTCCAAGTGCCCGCTAGTTAACCTAGATTCTCCAAATGAACGATAGTTAAACTACATAGTGCAAGGGCCCGCTAGTTAACCTAGATCGTCCAAGTGTCCGCTAGTAAATCTACATAGTCCAAGGGCCCGCTACTTGACTTAGATAGACTAAGTGCCCGCTATTTAACCTAGATAGTCCTAGTGCCCATTAATGATCCTAGATATTCCATGTGCCCACTAAGGAATGTACATAGTCCAAGTGCCCGCTAGGTAACCTAGATAGTCCTAGTGCCCGTTAGTTATCCTAGATAGTCCTAGTGCCCACTAGGGGACGTACATAGTCCAAGTGCCCGCTAAGGAACCTACATAGTCCAAGTGCCCGTTAGGGAACCTAGATAGTCCAAGTGCCCGCTAGGGAACCTGCATCATCCAAGTGCCCGGTAGTTAATCTAGATGGTCCAAGTGCCCGCTAGTTAACCTAGATAGTCCAAGTGCACGGTATTTAACCTAGATTGTCCAAGTGCCCGCTAGTTAACCTACATAGTCCTAGGGCCCGCTTGTTAACCTACATAGTCCAAGGTCCGCTACTTAACCTAGATAGTCCAAGTGCCCGCTATTTAACCTATATAGTCCAAGGGCCCTCTAGTTAACCTAGATAGTCCAAGTGCCTGCTAGGGGACGTACATCGTCCAAGTGCCCGCTAGGTAACCTAGATAGTCCAAGTGCCCGTTAGCTAACCTAGATAGTCCAAGTGCCCGCTAGTTAATCTAGATAGTCCAAGTGCCCGCTAGTTAAACTACATAGTCCAAGGGCCCTCTAGTTAACCTAGATAGTCCACGTGCCCTCTAGGGTATGTACATAGTTCAAGTGCCCGCTAGGTAACCTAGATAGTCCAAGTGTCTGGTAGTTAACCTACATAGTCCAAGTGCCCGCTAGGTAACCTAGATAGTCCAAGGACCCACTAGTTAACCTACATAGTCCAAGTGCCCGCTGAGAAACCTACATATTCCAAGTGCCCGTTAGGGAACCTAGATAGTCCAAGTGCCCGTAGGGAACCTATATATTCCAAGTGCCCGCTAGGGAACCTGCATTGTCCAAGTGCCCGCTAGTTAACCTAGATAGTCCAAGTGCCCGCTAGTTAACCTAGGTAGTCCAAGTGCCCGCTAGTTAACCTTGATCGTCCAAGTGCCCGCTAGTTAACCTACATAATCCAAGGGCCCACTAGTTAACCTACATAGTCCAAGTGCCCGATAGAGAACCTACATATTCCATGTGCCCGTTAGTTAACCTACATAGTCCAAGGGACCACAAGGTAACCTAGATATTCCAATTTCCTGTTAGCTAACCTAGACAGTCCAAGTGCCCGCTAGGTACCCTAGACTGTCCAGTGCCCGCTAGTTAACCTACATAGTCCAAGTGTCCGCCGAGGAACCTACATAGTCCAAGTGCCCGATAGGGAACCTACATATTCCAAGTGCCTGTTAGGGAACCTAGATAGTCCAAGTGCCCGTAGGGAACATATATAGTCCAAGTGCCCGCTAGGGAACCTACATAGTCAAAGTGCCTGCTAGGGAACCTGCATTGTCCAAGTGCCTGCTAGTTACCCTACATAGTCCAGAACCCACTACTTTACCTAGATAGTCCAAGTGCCCGCTAGATAACCTACATAGTCCAAGTGCCCGCTAGTTAACCTAGATATTCCAAATGCCCTCTTATTAACCTAGATCGTCCAAGAGTCTGCCAGTTAACCTACATAGTCCAAGTTCCTCTAAGGTAACCTAGATAGTCCAAGTGCCCGCAAGGTAACCTAGATAGTCAAAGTGCCCGGTAGTTAACCTAGATTGTCCAAGTGCCCGCTAGTTAACCTACATAGTCCAAGGGCCCGCTTGTTAACCTACATAGTCCAAGGTCCGCTACTAAACCTAGATAGTCCAAGTGCCCGCTATTTAACCTACATAGTCCAAGGGCCCTCTAGTTAACCTAGATAGTCCAAGTGCCCGCTAGGGGACGTACATCGTCCAAGTGCCCGCTAGGTAACCTATATAGTCCATGTGCCCGTTAGCTAACATAGATAGTCCAAGTGCCCGCTAGTTAATCTAGATAGTCCACGTGCCCTCTAGGGTATGTACATAGTTCAAGTGCCCGCTAGGTAACCTAGATAGTCCAAGTGTCTGCTACTTAACCTACATAATCCAAGTGCCCGCTAGGTAACCTAAATAGTCCAAGGACCCACTAGTTAACCTACATAGTCCAAGTGCCCGATAGGGAACATACATAGTCCAAGTGCCCGCTGAGAAACCTACATAGTCCAAGTGCCCGATAGGGAACCTACATATTCCAAGTGCCCGTTAGGGAACCTAGATACTCCAAGTGCCCGTAGGGAACCTATATATTCCAAGTGCCCGCTAGGGAACCTGCATTGTCCAAGTGCCCGCTAGTTAACCTAGGTAGTCGAAGGGCCCGCTAGTTAACCTACATAGTCCAAGTGCCCGATAGGGAACCTACATATTCCATGTGCCCGCTAGTTAACCTACATAGTCCAAGGGACCGCAAGGTAACCTAGATATTCCAATTTCCTGTTAGCTAACCTAGACAGTCCAAGTGCCCGCTAAGTACCCTAGACTGTCCAGTGCCCGCTAGTTAACTTACATAGTCCAAGTGCCCGCTGAGGAACCTACATAGTCCAAGTGCCCGATAGGGAACCTACATATTCCAAGTGCCCGTTAGGGAACCTAGATAGTCCAAGTGCCCGCTGGTTAACCTACATAGTCCAAGGGCCCGCTAGGGAACCTACATAGTCAAAGTGCCCGCTAGGGAACCTGCATTGTACAAGTGCCTGCTAGTTAACCTAGATCGTCCAAGTGCCCGCTAGTTAACCTAGATAGTCCAATTTCCCGCTAGTTAACCTTGATCATCCATGTGCCCGCTAGTTAACCTACATAGTCCAAGTGCCCGATAGGGAACCTACATAGTCCAAGTGCCCGCTGAGGAACCTACATAGTCCAAGTGCCCGATAGGGAACCTACATATTCCAAGTGCCTGTTAGGGAACCTAGATAGTCCAAGTGCCCGTAGGGAACATATATAGTCCAATTGCCCGCTAGGGAACCTACATAGTCAAAGTGCCCGCTAGGGAACCTGCATTGTCCAAGTGCCTGCTAGTTACCCTACATATTCCAGAACCCACTAGTTTACCTAGATAGTCCAAGTGCCCGCTAGATAACCTACATAGTCCGAGGGCCCGCTTGTTAACCTACATAGTCCAAGGTCCGCTACTTAACCTAGATAGTCCAAGTGCCCGCTATTTAACCTACATAGTCCAAGGGCCCGCTAGTTAACCTACATAGTCCAAGTGCCCGATAAGGAACCTACATATTCCATGTGCCCGCTAGTTAACCTACATAGTCCAAGGGACCGCAAGGTAGCCTAGATATTCCAATTTCCTGTTAGCTAACCTAGACAGTCCAAGTGCCCGCTAGGTACACTAGACTGTCCAGTGGCCGCTAGTTAACCTACATAGTCCAAGTGCCCGCTGATGAACCTACATAGACCAAGTGCCCGATAGGGAACCTACATATTCCAAGTGCCCGTTAGGGAACCTAGATAGTCCAAGTGCCCGCTGGTTAACCTACATAATCCAAGGGCCCGCTAGGGAACCTACATAGTCAAAGTGCCCGCTAGAGAACCTGCATTGTACAAGTGCCTGCTAGTTAACCTAGATCGTCAAAGTGCCCGCTAGTTAACCTAGATAGTTCAAGTTCCCGCTAGTTAACCTTGATCATCCAAGTGCCCGCTAGTTAACCTACATAGTCAAAGTGCCCGCTAGGGAACCTGCATTGTTCAAGTGCCTGCTAGTTAACCTAGATCGTCCAAGTGCCCGCTAGTTAACCTAGATAGTCCAAGTTCCTACTAGTTAACCTTGATCGTCCAAGTGCCCGCTAGTTAACCTACATAGTCCAAGTGCCCGATAGGGAACCTACATAGTCCAAGTGCACGCTGAGGAACCTACATAGTCCAAGTGCCCGATAGGGAACCTACATATTCCAAGTGCCTGTTAGGGAACCTAGATAGTCCAAGTGCCCGTAGGGTACATATATAGTCCAAGTGCCCGCTAGGGAACCTACATAGTCAAAGTGCCCGCTAGGGAACCTGCATTGTCCAAGTGCCTGCTAGTTACCCTACATAGTCCAGAACCCACTAGTTTACCTAGATATTCCAAGTGCCCGCTAGATAACCTACATAGTCCAAAGGCCCGCTAGTTAACCTAGATATTCCAAATGCCCGCTAGTTAATCTAGATCGTCCAAGAGTCCGCCAGTTAACCTACATAGTCCAAGTTCCTGTAAGGTAACCTAGATAGTCCAAGTGCCCGCAAGGTAACCTAGATAGTCCAAGTGCCCGGTAGTTAACCTAGATTGTCCAAGTGCCCGCTAGTTAACCTACATAGTCCAAGGGCCCGCTTGTTAACCTACATAGTCCAAGGTCCGCTACTAAACCTAGATAGTCCAAGTGCCCGCTATTTAACCTACATAGTCCAAGGGCCCTGTAGTTAACCTAGATAGTCCAAGTGCCCGCTAGGGGACGTACATCGTCCAAGTGCCCGCTAGGTAACCTAGATAGTCCATGTGCCCGTTAGCTAACATAGATAGTCCAAGTGCCCGCTAGTTAATCTAGATAGTCCACGTGCCCTCTAGGGTATGTACATAGTTCAAGTGCCCGCTAGGTAACCTAGATAGTCCAAGTGTCTGCTAGTTAACCTACATAATCCAAGTGCCCGCTAGGTAACCTAGATAGTCCAAGGACCCACTAGTTAACCTACATAGTCCAAGTGCCCGATAGGGAACATACATAGTCCAAGTGCCCGCTGAGAAACCTACATAGTCCAAGTGCCCGATAGGGAACCTACATATTCCAAGTGCCCTTTAGGGAACCTAGATAGTCCAAGTGCCCGCTAGGGAACCTGCATTGTCCAAGTGCCCGCTAGTTAACCTAGGTAGTCCAAGGGCCCGCTAGTTAACCTACATAGTCCAAGTGCCCGATAGGGAACCTACATATTCCTTGTGCCCACTAGTTAACCTACATAGTCCAAGGGCCCGCTAGGGTACCTACATAGTCAAAGTGCCCGCTAGGGAACCTGCATTGTACAAGTGCCTGCTAGTTAACCTAGATCGTCCAATTGCCCGCTAGTTAACCTAGATAGTTCAAGTTCCCGCTGGTTAACCTTGATCATCCAAGTGCCCGCTAGTTAACCTACAAAGTCAAAGTGCCCGCTAGGGAACCTGCATTGTACATGCCTGCTAGTTAACCTTGATCGTCCAAGAGCCCGCTAGTTAACCTAGATAGTCCAAGTTCCCGCTAGTTAACCTTGATCATCCAAGTGCCCGCTAGTTAACCTACATAGTCCAAGTGCCCGATAGGGAACCTACATATTCCAAGTGCCTGTTAGGGAACCTAGATAGTCCAAGTGCCCGTAGGGAACATATATAGTCCAATTGCCCGCTAGGGAACCTACATAGTCAAAGTGCCCGCTAGGGAACCTGCATTGTCCAAGTGCCTGCTAGTTACCCTACATATTCCAGAACCCACTAGTTTACCTAGATAGTCCAAGTGCCCGCTAGATAACCTACATAGTCCAAGGGCCCGCTTGTTAACCTACATAGTCCAAGGTCCGCTACTTAACCTAGATAGTCCAAGTGCCCGCTATTTAACCTACATAGTCCAAGGGCCCTCTAGTTAACCTAGATAGTCCAAGTGCCCGCTAGGGGACGTACATCGTCCAAGTGCTCGCTAGGTAACCTAGATAGTCCATGTGCCCGTTAGCTAACATAGATAGTCCAAGTGCCCGCTAGTTAATCTAGATAGTCCAAGTGCCCGCTAGTTAAACTACATAGTCCAAGGGCCCTCTAGTTAACCTAGAAAGTCCACGTGCCCGCTAGGGTATGTACATAGTTCAAGTGCCCGCTAGGTAACCTAGATAGTCCAAGTGTCTGCTAGTTAACCTACATAGTCCAAGTGGCTGCTAGGTAACCTAGATAGTCCAAGGACCCACTAGTATACCTACATAGTCCCAGTGCCCGATAGGGAACCTACATAGTCCAAGTGCCCGCTGAGAAACCTACATAGTCCAAGTGCCCGATAGGGAACCTACATATTCCAAGTGCCCGTTAGGGAACCTAGATAGTCCAAGTGCCCGTAGGGAACCTATATATTCCAAGTGCCCGCTAGGGAACCTGCATTGTCCAAGTGCCCACTAGTTAACCTAGAGAGTCCAAGTGCCCGTTAGCTAACCTATATAGTCCAAGTGCCCGCTAGTTAATCTAGATAGTCCAAGTGCCCGCTAGTTAAACTACATAGTCCAAGGGCCCTCTAGTTAACCTAGATAGTCCACGTGCCCGCTAGGGTATGTACATAGTTCAAGTGCCCGCTAGGTAACCTAGATAGTCCAAGTGTCTGCTAGTTAACATACATAGTCCAAGTGCCCGCTAGGTAACCTAGATAGTCCAAGGACCCACTAGTTAACCTACATAGTCCAAGTGCCCGCTGAGAAACCTACATATTCCAAGTGCCCGTTAGGGAACCTATAGTCCAAGTGCCCGTAGGGAACCTATATATTCCAAGTGCCCGCTAGGGAACCTGCATTGTCCAATTGCCCGCTAGTTAACCTAGATAGTCCAAGTGAACGCTGGTTAACCTAGATAGTCCAAGTGCCCGCTAGTTAACCTTGATCGTCCAAGTGCCCGCTAGTTAACCTACATAATCCAAGTACCCGCTAGGGAACCTATATAGTCCAAGTGCCCGCTGAGGAACCTACATAGTCCAAGTGCCCGATAGGGAACCTACATATTCCAAGTGCCTGTTAGGGTACCTAGATAGTCCAAGTGCCCGTAGGGAACATATATAGTCCAAGTGCTCGCTAGGGAACCTACATAGTCAAAGTGCCCGCTAGGGAACCTGCATTGTCCAAGTGCCTGCTAGTTACCCTACATAGTCCAGAACCCACTAGTTTACCTAGATAGTCCAAGTGCCCGCTAGATAACCTACATAGTCCAAGGGCCCGCTAGTTAACCTAGATATTCCAAATGCCCGCTAGTTAACCTAGATCGTCCAAGAGTCCGCCAGTTAACCTACATAGTCCAAGTTCCTGTAAGGTAACCTAGATAGTCCAAGTTCCCAGTAGTTAACCTAGATTGTCAAAGTGCCCGCGAGTTAACCTACATAGTCCAAGGGCCCGCTTGTTAACCTACATAGTCCAAGTGCCCGATAGGGAACCTACATATTCCATGTGTCCGCTAGTTAACCTACATAGTCCAAGGGACCGCAAGGTAACCTAGATATTCCAATTTCCTGTTAGCTAACCTAGACAGTCCAAGTGCCCGCTAGGTACCCTAGACTGTCCAGTGCCCGCTAGTTAACTTATATAGTCCAAGTGCCCGCTGAGGAACCTACATAGTCCAAGTGCCCGATAGGGAACCTACATATTCCAAGTGCCCGTTAGGGAACCTAGATAGTCCAAGTGCCCGCTAGTTAACCTACATAGTCCAAGGGCCCGCTAGGGAACCTACATAGTCAAAGTGCCCGCTAGGGATCCTGCATTGTACAAGTGCCTGCTAGTTAACCTAGATCGTCCAAGTGCCCGCTAGTTAATCTAGATAGTCCAAGTGCCCGCTAGTTAAACTACATAGTCCAAGGGCCCTCTAGTTAACCTAGATAGTCCACGTGCCCGCTAGGGTATGTACATAGTTCAAGTGCCCGCTAGGTAACCTAGATAGTCCAAGTGTCTGCTAGTTAACATACATAGTCCAAGTGCCCGCTAGGTAACCTAGATAGTCCAAGGACCCACTAGTTAACCTACATAGTCCAAGTGCCCGCTGAGAAACCTACATATTCCAAGTGCCCGTTAGGGAACCTAGATAGTCCAAGTGCCCGTAGGGAACCTATATATTCCAAGTGCCCGCTAGGGAACCTGCATTGTCCAAGTGCCCGCTAGTTAACCTAGATTGTCCAAGTGCCCGCTGGTTAACCTGGGTAGTCCAAGTGCCCGCTAGTTAACCTTGATCGTCCAAGTGCCCGCTAGTTAACCTACATAGTCCAAGTGCCCGATAGGGAACCTACATAGTCCAAGTGCCCGCTGAGGAACCTACATAGTCCAAGTGCCCGATAGGGAACCTACATATTCCAAGTGCCTTTTAGGGAACCTAGATAGTCCAAGTGCCCGTAGGGAACATATATAGTCCAAGTGCCCGCTAGGGAACCTACATAGTCAAAGTGCCCGCTAGGGAACCTGCATTGTCCAAGTGCCTGCTAGTTACCCTACATAGTCCAGAACCCACTAGTTTACCTAGATAGTCCAAGTGCCCGCTAGATAACCTGCATAGTCCAAGGGCCCGCTAGTTAACCTAGATATTCCAAATGCCCGCTAGTTAACCTAGATCGTCCAAGAGTCCGCCAGTTAACCTACATAGTCCAAGTTCCTGTAAGGTAACCTAGATAGTCCAAGTGCCCGGTAGTTAACCTAGATTGTCCAAGTGCCCGCTAGTTAACTTACATAGTCCAAGGGCCCGCTTGTTAACCTACATAGTCCAAGGGCCCTCTAGTTAACCTAGATAGTTCACGTGCCCTCTAGGGTATGTACATAGTTCAAGTGCCCGCTAGGTAACCTAGATAGTACAAGTGTCTGCTAGTTAACCTGCATAATCCAAGTGCCCGCTAGGTAACCTAGATAGTCAAAGGACCCACTAGTTAACCTACATAGTCCAAGTGCCCGATAGGGAACATACATAGTCCAAGTGACCGCTGAGAAACCTACATAGTCCAAGTGCCCGATAGGGAACCTACATATTCCAAGTGCCCGTTAGGGAACCTAGATAGTCCAAGTGCCCGTAGGGAACCTATATATTCCAAGTGCCCGCTAGGGAACCTGCATTGTCCAAGTGCCCGCTAGTTAACCTAGGTAGTCCAAGGGCCCGCTAGTTAACCTACATAGTCCAAGTGCCCGATAGGGAACCTACATATTCCATGTGCCCGCTAGTTAACCTACATAGTCCAAGGGACCGCAAGGTAACCTAGATATTCCAATTTCCTTTTAGCTCACCTAGACAGTCCAAGTGCCCGCTAGGTACCCTAGACTGTCCAGTGCCCGCTAGTTAACTTACATAGTCCAAGTGCCCGCTGAGGAACCTACATAGTCCAAGTGCCCGATAGGGAACCTACATATTCCAAGTGCCCGTTAGGGAACCTAGATAGTCCAAGTGCCCGCTAGTTAATCTACATAGTCCAAGGGCCCGCTAGGGAACCTACATAGTCAAAGTGCCCGCTAGGGAACCTGCATTTTACAAGTGCCTGCTAGTTAACCTAGATCGTCCAAGTGCCCGCTAGTTAATCTAGATAGTCCAAGTGCCCGCTAGTTAAACTACATAGTCCAAGGGCCCTCTAGTTAACCTAGATAGTCCACGTGCCTGCTAGGGTATGTACATAGTTCAAGTGCCCGCTAGGTAACCTAGATAGTCCAAGTGTCTGCTAGTTAACATACATAGTCCAAGTGCCTGCTAGGTAACCTAGATAGTCCAAGGACCCACTAGTTAACCTACATAGTCCAACTGCCCGCTGAGAAACCTACATATTCCAAGTGCCCGTTAGGGAACCTAGATAGTCCAAGTGCCCGTAGGGAACCTATATATTCCAAGTGCCCGCTAGGGAACCTGCATTGTCCAAGTGCCCGCTAGTTAACCTAGATTGTCCAAGTGCCCGCTGGTTAACCTGGGTAGTCCAAGTGCCCGCTAGTTAACCTTGATCGTCCAAGTGCCCGCTAGTTAACCTACATAGTCCAAGTGCCCGATAGGGTACCTACATAGTCCAAGTGCCCGCTGAGGAACCTACATAGTCCAAGTGCCCGATAGGGAACCTACATACTCCAAGTGCCTGTTAGGGAACCTAGATAGTCCTAGTGCCCGTAGGGAACATATATAGTCCAAGTGCCCGCTAGGGAACCTACATAGTCAAAGTGCCCGCTAGGGAACCTGCATTGTCCAAGTGCCTGCTAGTTACCCTACATAGTCCAGAACCAACTAGTTTACCTAGATAGTCCAAGTGCCCGCTAGATAACCTACATAGTCCAAGGGCCCGCTAGTTAACCTAGATATTCCAAATGCCCGCTAGTTAACCTAGATCGTCCAAGAGTCTGCCAGTTAACCTACATAGTCCAAGTTCCTGTAAGGTAACCTAGATAGTCCAAGTGCCCGGTAGTTAACCTAGATTGTCCAAGTGCCCGCTAGTTAACCTACATAGTCGAAGGGACCGCTTGTTAACCTACATAGTCCAAGGTCCGCTACTTAACCTAGATAGTCCAAGTGCCCGCTATTTAACCTACATAGTCCAAGGGCCCTCTAGTTAACCTAGATAGTCCAAGTGGCCGCTAGGGGACGTACATCGTCCAAGTGCTCGCTAGGTAACCTAGATAGTCCATGTGCCCGTTAGCTAACATAGATAGTCCAAGTGCCCGCTAGTTAATCTAGATAGTCCAAGTGCCCGTTAGTTAAACGACATAGTCCAAGGGCCCTCTAGTTAACCTAGATAGTCCACGTGCCCTCTAGGGTATGTACATAGTTCAAGTGCCCGCTAGGTAACCTAGATAGTCCAAGTGTCTGCTAGTTAACCTACATGATCCAAGTGCCCGCTAGGTAACCTAGATAGTCCAAGGACCCACTAGTTAACCTACATAGTCCAAGTGCCCGATAGGGAACCTACATAGTCCAAGTGCCCGCTGAGAAACCTACATAGTCCAAGTGCCCGATAGGGAACCTACATATTCCAAGTGCCCGTTAGGGAACCTAGATAGTCCAAGTGCCCGTAGGGAACCTATATATTCCAAGTGCCCACTAGGGAACCTGCATTGTCCAAGTGCCCGCTAGTTAACCTAGGTAGTCCAAGGGCCCGCTAGTTAACCTACATAGTCCAAGTGCCCGATAGGGAACCTACATATTCCATGTGCCCGCTAGTTAACCTACATAGTCCAAGGGACCGCAAGGTAACCTAGATATTCCAATTTCCTGTTAGCTAACCTAGACAGTCCAAGTGCCCGCTAGGTACCCTAGACTGTCCAGTGCCCGCTAGTTAACTTATATAGTCCAAGTGCCCGCTGAGGAACCTACATAGTCCAAGTGCCCGATAGGGAACCTACATATTCCAAGTGCCCGTTAGGGAACCTAGATAGTCCAAGTGCCCGCTAGTTAACCTACATAGTCCAAGGGCCCGCTAGGGAACCTACATAGTCAAAGTGCCCGCTAGGGATCCTGCATTGTACAAGTGCCTGCTAGTTAACCTAGATCGTCCAAGTGCCCGCTAGTTAATCTAGATAGTCCAAGTGCCCGCTAGTTAAACTACATAGTCCAAGGGCCCTCTAGTTAACCTAGATATTCCACGTGCCCGCTAGGGTATGTACATAGTTCAAGTGCCCGCTAGGTAACCTAGATAGTCCAAGTGTCTGCTAGTTAACATACATAGTCCAAGTGCCCGCTAGGTAACCTAGATAGTCCAAGGACCCACTAGTTAACCTACATAGTCCAAGTGCCCGCTGAGAAACCTACATATTCCAAGTGCCCGTTAGAGAACCTAGATAGTCCAAGTGCCCGTAGGGAACCTATATATTCCAAGTGCCCGCTAGGGAACCTGCATTGTCCAAGTGCCCGCTAGTTAACCAAGATTGTCCAAGTGCCCGCTGGTTAACCTGGGTAGTCCAAGTGCCCGCTAGTTAACCTTGATCGTCCAAGTGCCCGCTAGTTAACCTACATAGTCCAAGTGCCCGATAGGGTATCTACATAGTCCAAGTGCCCGCTGAGGAACCTACATAGTCCAAGTGCCCGATAGGGAACCTACATATTCCAAGTGCCTGTTAGGGAACCTAGATAGTCCTAGTGCCCGTAGGGAACATATATAGTCCAAGTGCCCGCTAGGGAACCTACATAGTCAAAGTGCCCGCTATGGAACCTGCATTGTCCAAGTGCCTGCTAGTTACCCTACATAGTCCAGAACCCACTAGTTTACCTAGATAGTCCAAGTGCCCGCCAGATAACCTACATAGTCCAAGGGCCCGCTAGTTAACCTAGATATTCCAAATGCCCGCTAGTTAACCTAGATCATCCAAGAGTCCGCCAGTTAACCTACATAGTCCAAGTTCCTGTAAGGTTACCTAGATAGTCCAAGTGCCCACAAGGTAACCTACATAATCCAAGTGCCCGGTCGTTAACCTAGATAGTCTAAGTGCCCGCTAGTTAACCTACATAGTCCAAGGCCCGCTTGTTATCCTACATAGTCCAAGGTCCGCTACTTAACCTAGATAGTCCAAGTGCCCGCTATTTAACCTACATAGTCCAAGGGCCCTCTAGTTAACCTAGATAGTCCAAGTGCCCGCTAGGGGACGTACATCGTCCAAGTGCTCGCTAGGTAACCTAGATAGTCCATGTGCCCGTTAGCTAACATAGATAGTCCAAGTGCCCGCTAGTTAATTTAGATAGTCCAAGTGCCCGCTAGTTAAACTACATAGTCCAAGGGCCCTCTAGTTAAGCTAGATAGTCCAAGTGCCCGCTAGGGGACGTACATAGTCCAAGTTCCCGCTAGGTAACCTAGATACTCCAAGTGCCCGTTAGCTAACCTAGATAGTCCAAGTGCCCGCTAGTTAATCTAGATAGTCCAAGTGCCCGCTAGTTAAACTACATAGTCCAAGGGCCCTCTAGTTAACCTAGAAAGTCCACGTGCCCGCTAGGGTATGTACATAGTTCAAGTGCCCGCTAGGTAACCTAGATAGTCCAAGTGTCTGCTAGTTAACCTACATAGTCCAAGTGCCTGCTAGGTAACCTAGATAGTCCAAGGACCCACTAGTTAACCTACATAGTCCAAGTGCCCGATAGGGAACCTACATAGTCCAAGTGCCCGCTGAGAAACCTACATAGTCCAAGTGCCCGATAGGGAACCTACATATTCCAAGTGCCCGTTAGGGAACGTAGATAGTCCAAGTGCCCGTAGGGAACCTATATATTTCAAGTGCCCGCTAGGGAACCTGCATTGTCCAAGTGCCCGCTAGTTAACCTAGATAGTCCAAGTGCCCGTTAGCTAACCTAGATAGTCCAAGTGCCCGCTAGGGTATGTACATTGTTCAAGTGCCCGCTAGGTAACCTAGATAGTCCAAGTGTCTGCTAGTTAACCTACATAGTCCAAGTGCCCGCTAGGTAACCTAGATAGTCCAAGGACCCACTAGTTAACCTACATAGTCCAAGTGCCTGCTGAGAAACCTACATATTCCAAGTGCCCGTTAGGGAACCTAGATAGTCCAAGTGCCCGTAGGGAACCTATATATTCCAAGTCCCCGCTAGGAAACCTGCATTGTCCAAGTGCCTGCTAGTTACCCTACATAGTCCAGAACCCACTAGTTTACCTAGATAGTCCAAGTGCCCGCTAGATAACCTACATAGTCCAAGGGCCCGCTAGTTAACCTAGATATTCCAAATGCCCGCTAGTTAACCTAGATCGTCCAAGAGTCCGCCAGTTAACCTACATAGTCCAAGTTCCTGTAAGGTAACCTAGATAGTCCAAGTGCCCGGTAGTTAACCTAGATTGTCCAAGTGCCCGCTAGTTAACCTACATAGTCCAAGGGACCGCTTGTTAACCTACATAGTCTAAGGTCCGCTACTTAACATAGATAGTCCAAGTGCCCGCTATTTAACCTACATAGTCCAAGGGCCCTCTAGTTAACCTAGATAGTCCAAGTGGCCGCTAGGGGACGTACATCGTCCAAGTGCTCGCTAGGTAACCTAGATTGTCCATGTGCCCGTTAGCTAACATAGATAGTCCAAGTGCCCGCTAGTTAATCTAGATAGTCCAAGTGCCCGCTAGTTAAACGACATAGTCCAAGGGCCCTCTAGTTAACCTAGATAGTCCACGTGCCCTCTAGGGTATGTACATAATTCAAGTGCCTGCTAGGTAACCTAGATAGTCCAAGTGTCTGCTAGTTAACCTACATAATCCAAGTGCCCGCTAGGTAACCTAGATAGTCCAAGGACCCACTAGTTAACCTACATAGTCCAAGTGCCCGATAGGGAACATACATAGTCCAAGTGCCCGCTGAGAAACCTACATAGTCCAAGTGCCCGATAGGGAACCTACATATTCCAAGTTCCCTTTTAGGGAACCTAGATAGTCCAAGTGCCCGTAGGGAACCTATATATTCCAAATGCCCGCTAGGGAACCTGCATTGTCCAATTGCCCGCTAGTTAACCTAGGTAGTCCAAGGGCCCGCTAGTTAACCTACATAGTCCAAGTGCCCGATAGGGAACCTACATATTCCATGTGCCCGCTAGTTACCCTACATAGTCCAAGGGACCGCAAGGTAACCTAGATATTCCAATTTCCTGTTAGCTAACCTAGACAGTCCAAGTGCCCGCTAGGTACCCTAGACTGTCCAGTGCCCGCTAGTTAACTTTCATAGTCCAAGTGCCCGCTGAGGAACCTACATAGTCCAAGTGCCCGATAGGGAACCTACATATTCCAAGTGCCCGTTAGGGAACCTAGATAGTCCAAGTGCCCGCTAGTTAACCTACATAGTCAAGGGCCCGCTAGGGAACCTACATAGTCAAAGTGCCTGCTAGGGATCCTGCATTGTACAAGTGCCTGCTAGTTAACCTAGATCGTCCAAGTGCCCGCTAGTTAATCTAGATTGTCCAAGTGCCCGCTGGTTAACCTGGGTAGTCCACGTGCCCGCTAGTTAACCTTGATCGTCCAAGTGCCCGCTAGTTAACCTACATAGTCCAAGTGCCCGATAGGGTATCTACATTGTCCAAGTGCCCGCTGAGGAACCTACATAGTCCAAGTGCCCGATAGGGAACCTACATATTCCAAGTGCCTGTTAGGGAACCTAGATAGTCCTAGTGCCCGTAGGGAACATATATAGTCCACGTGCCCGCTAGGGAACCTACATAGTCAAAGTGCCCGCTATGGAACCTGCATTGTCCAAGTGCCTGCTAGTTACCCTACATAGTCCAGAACCCACTAGTTTACCTAGATAGTCCAAGTGCCCGCCAGATAACCTACATAGTCCAAGGGCCCGCTAGTTAACCTAGATATTCCAAATGCCCGCTAGTTAACCTAGATCATCCAAGAGTCCGCCAGTTAACCTACATAGTCCAAATTCCTGTAAGGTAACCTAGATAGTCCAAGTGCCCACAAGGTAACCTACATAATCCAAATGCCCGGTCGTTAACCTAGATAGTCTAAGTGCCCGCTAGTTAACCTACATAGTCCAAGGCCCGCTTGTTATCCTACATAGTCCAAGGTCCGCTACTTAACCTAGATAGTCCAAGTGCCCGCTATTTAACCTACATAGTCCAAGGGCCCTCTAGTTAACCTAGATAGTCCAAGTGCCCGCTAGGGGACGTACATCGTCCAAGTGCTCGCTAGGTAACCTAGATAGTCCATGTGCCCGTTAGCTAACATAGATAGTCCAAGTGTCCGCTAGTTAATCTAGATAGTCCAAGTGCCCGCTAGTTAAACTACATAGTCCAAGGGCCCTCTAGTTAACCTAGATAGTCCAAGTGCCCGCTAGGGGACGTACATCGTCCAAGTTCCCGCTAGGTAACCTAGATACTCCAAGTGCCCGTTAGCTAACCTAGATAGTCCAAGTGCCCGCTAGTTAATCTAGATAGTCCAAGTGCCCGCTAGTTAAACTACATAGTCCAAGGGCCCTCTAGTTAACCTAGAAAGTCCACGTGCCCGCTAGGGTATGTACATAGTTCAAGTGCCCGCTAGGTAACCTAGATAGTCCAAGTGTCTGCTAGTTAACCTACATAGTCCAAGTGCCTGCTAGGTAACCTAGATAGTCCAAGGACCCACTAGTTAACCTACATAGTCCAAGTGCCCGATAGGGAACCTACATAGTCCAAGTGCCCGCTGAGAAACCTACATAGTCCAAGTGCCCGATAGGGAACCTACATATTCCAAGTGCCCGTTAGGGAACGTAGATAGTCCAAGTGCCCGTAGGGAACCTATATATTCCAAGTGCTCGCTAGGGAACCTGCATTGTCCAAGTGCCCGCTAGTTAACCTAGATAGTCCAAGTGCCCGTTAGCTAACCTAGATAGTCCAAGTGCCCGCTAGGGTATGTACATTGTTCAAGTGCCCGCTAGGTAACCTAGATAGTCCAAGTGTCTGCTAGTTAACCTACATAGTCCAAGTGCCCGCTAGGTAACCTAGATAGTCCAAGGACCCACTAGTTAACCTACATAGTCCAAGTGCCCGCTGAGAAACCTACATATTCCAAGTGCCCGTTAGGGAACCTTGATAGTCCAAGTGCCTGTAGGGAACCTATATATTCCAAGTGCCCGATAGGGAACCTGCATTGTCCAAGTGCCCGCTAGTTAACCTAGATAGTCCAAGTGCCCGCTGGTTAACCTAGGTAGTCCAAGTGCCCGCTAGGGAACCTGCATTGTCCAAGTGCCCGCTAGTTAACCTACATAGTTCAAGGGCCCGCTAGTTAACCTTCATAGTCCAAGTGCCCGATAAGGAACCTACATATTCCATGTGCCCGCTAGTTAACCTACATAGTCCAAAGGACCGCAAGGTAACCTAGATATTCCAATTTCCTGTTAGCTAACCTAGACAGTCCAAGTGCCCGCTAGGTACCCTAGACTGTCCAGTGCCCGCTAGTTAACCTACATAGTCCAAGTGCCCGCTGAGGAACCTACATAGTCCAAGTGCCCGATAAGGAACCTATATATTCCCAGTGCCCGTTAGGGAACCTAGATAGTCCAAGTGCCCGCTAGTTAACCTACATATTCCAAGGGCCCGCTAGGGAACCTACATAGTCAAAGTGCCCGCTAGGGATCCTGCATTGTACAAGTGCCTGCTAGTTAACCTAGATCGTCCAAGTGCCCGCTAGTTAATCAAGATAGTCCAAGTGCCCGCTAGTTAAACTACATAGTCCAAGGGCCCTCTAGTTAACCTAGATAGTCCACGTGCCCGCTAGGGTATGTACATATTTCAAGTGCCCGCTAGGTAACATAGATAGTCCAAGTGTCTGCTAGTTAACATACATAGTCCAAGTGCCCGCTAGGTAACCTAGATAGTCCAAGGACCCACTAGTTAACCTACATAGTCCAAGTGCCCGCTGAGAAACCTACATATTCCAAGTACACGTTAGGGAACCTAGATAATCCAAGTGCCCGTAGGGAACCTATATATTCCAAGTGCCCGCTAGGGAACCTGCATTGTCCAAGTGCCCGCTAGGTAACCTAGATAGTCCAAGGACCCACTAGTTAACCTACATAGTCCAAGTGCCCGCTGAGAAACCTACATATTCCAAGTGCCCGTTAGGGAACCTAGATAGTCCAAGTGCCCGTAGGGAACCTATATATTCCAAGTGCCCGCTAGGGAACCTGCATTGTCCAAGTGCCCGCTAGTTAACCTAGATTGTCCAAGTGCCCGCTGGTTAACCTGGGTAGTCCAAGTGCCCGCTAGTTAACCTTGATCGTCCAAGTGCCCGCTAGTTAACCTACATAGTCCAAGTGCCCGATAGGGTATCTACATAGTCCAAGTGCCCGCTGAGGAACCTACATAGTCCAAGTGCCCGATAGGGAACATACATATTCCAAGTGCCTGTTAGGGAACCTAGATAGTCCTAGTACCCGTAGGGAACATATATAGTCCACGTGCCCGCTAGGGAACCTACATAGTCAAAGTGCCCGCTATGGAACCTGCATTGTCCAAGTGCCTGCTAGTTACCCTACATAGTCCAGAACCCACTAGTTTACCTAGATAGTCCAAGTGCCCGCCAGATAACCTACATAGTCCAAGGGCCCGCTAGTTAACCTAGATATTCCAAATGCCCGCTAGTTAACCTAGATCATCCAAGAGTCCGCCAGTTAACTTACATAGTCCAAATTCCTGTAAGGTAACCTAGATAGTCCAAGTGCCCACAAGGTAACCTACATAATCCAAATGCCCGGTCGTTAAACTAGATAGTCTAAGTGCCCGCTAGTTAACCTACATAGTCCAAGGCCCGCTTGTTATCCTACATAGTCCAAGGTCCGCTACTTAACCTAGATAGTCCAAGTGCCCGCTATTTAACCTACATAGTCCAAGGGCCCTCTAGTTAACCTAGATAGTCCAAGTGCCCGCTAGGGGACGTACATCGTCCAAGTGCTCGCTAGGTAACCTAGATAGTCCATGTGCCCGTTAGCTAACATAGATAGTCCAAGTGCCCGCTAGTTAATCTAGATAGTCCAAGTGCCCGCTAGTTAAACTACATAGTCCAAGGGCCCTCTAGTTAACCTAGATAGTCCAAGTGCCCGCTAGGGGATGTACATCGTCCAAGTTCCCGCTAGGTAACCTAGATACTCCAAGTGCCCGTTAGCTAACCAAGATAGTCCAAGTGCCCGCTAGTTAATCTAGATAGTCCAAGTGCCCGCTAGTTAAACTACATAGTCCAAGGGCCCTCTAGTTAACCTAGAAAGTCCACGTGCCCGCTAGGTTATGTACATAGTTCAAGTGCCCGCTAGGTAACCTAGATAGTCCAAGTGTCTGCTAGTTAACCTACATAGTCCAAGTGCCTGCTAGGTAACCTAGATAGTCCAAGGACCCACTAGTTAACCTACATAGTCCAAGTGCCCGATAGGGAACCTACATAGTGCAAGTGCCCGCTGAGAAACTACATAGTCCAAGTGCCCGATAGGGAACCTACATATTCCAAGTGCCCTTTAGGGAACGTAGATAGTCCAAGTGCCCGTAGGGAACCTATATATTCCAAGTGCCCGCTAGGGAACCTGCATTGTCCAAGTGCCCGCTAGTTAACCTAGATAGTCCAAGTGCCCGTTAGCTAACCTAGATAGTCCAAGTGCCCGCTAGGGTATGTACATTGTTCAAGTGCCCGCTAGGTAACCTAGATAGTCCAAGTGTCTGCTAGTTAACCTACATAGTCCAAGTGCCCGCTAGGTAACCTAGATAGTCCAAGGACCCACTAGTTAACCTTCATAGTCCAAATGTCCGCTGAGAAAACTACATATTCCAAGTGCCCGTTAGGGAACCTAGATAGTCCAAGTGCCCGTAGGGAACCTATATATTCCAAGTGCCCGATAGGGAACCTGCATTGTCCAAGTGCCCGCTAGTTAACCTAGATAGTCCAAGTGCCCGCTGGTTAACCTAGGTAGTCCAAGTGCCCGCTAGGGAACCTGTATTGTCCAAGTGCCCGCTAGTTAACCTACATAGTCCAAGGGCCCGCTAGTTAACCTACATAGTCCAAGTGCCCGATAAGGAACCTACATATTCCATGTGCCCGCTAGTTAACCTACATAGTCCAAAGGACCGCAAGGTAACCTAGATATTCCAATTTCCTGTTAGCTAACCTAGACAGTCCAAGTGCCCGCTAGGTACCCTAGACTGTCCAGTGCCCGCTAGTTAACCTACATAGTCCAAGTGCCCGCTGAGGAACCTACATAGTCCAAGTGCCCCATAAGGAACCTACATATTCCCAGTGCACGTTAGGGAACCTAGATAGTCCAAGTGCCCGCTAGTTAACCTACATATTCCAAGGGCCCGCTAGGGAACCTACATAGTCAAAGTGCCCACTAGGGAACCTGCATTGTACAAGTGCCTGCTAGTTAACCTAGATCGTCCAAGTGCCCGCTAGTTAACCTAGATAGTTCAAGTACCCGCTAGTTAACCTTGATCATCCAAGTGCCCGCTAGTTAACCTACATAGTCAAAGGGCCCGCTAGGGAACCTGCATTGTACAAGTGCCTGCTAGTTAACCTAGATCGTCCAAGTGCCCGCTAGTTAACCTAGATAGTCCAAGTTCCCGCTAGTTAACCTTGATCGTCCAAGTGCCTGCTAGTTAACCTACATAGTCCAAGTGCCCGATAGGGAATCTACATAGTCCAAGTGCCCGCTGAGGAACCTACATAGTCCAAGTGCCCGATAGGGAACCTACATATTCCAAGTGCCTGTTAGGGACCCTAGATAGTCCTAGTGCCCGTAGGGAACATATATAGTCCAAGTGCCCGCTAGTGAACCTACATAGTCGAAGTGCCCGCTAGGGAACCTGCATTGTCCAAGTGCCTGTTAGTTACCCTACATAGTCCAGAACCCACTAGTTTACCTAGATAGTCCAAGTGCCCGCTAGATAACCTACATAGTCCAAGGGCCCGGTAGTTAACCTAGATATTCCAAATGCCCGCTAGTTAACCTAGATCGTCCAAGAGTCCGCCAGTTAACCTACATAGTCCAAGTTCCTGTAAGGTAACCTAGATAATCCAAGTGCCCGCAAGGTAACCTAGATAGTCCAAGTGCCCGCTAGGTAACCTAGATTTTCCAAGTGCCCGCTAGTTAACCTACATAGTCCAAGGGACCGCTTGTTAACCTACATAGTCCAAGGTCCGCTACTTAACCTAGATAGTCCAAGTGCCCGCTATTTAACCTACATAGTCCAAGGGCCCTCTAGTTAACATAGATAGTCCAAGTGCCCGCTAGGGGACGTACATCGCCAAGTGCCCGCTAGGTAACCTAGATAGTCCATGTGCCCATTAGCTAACATAGATAGTCCAAGTGCACCCTAGTTAATCTAGATAGTCCAAGTGCCCGCTAGTTAAACGACATAGTCCAAGGGCCCTCTAGTTAACCTACATAGTCCACGTACCCTCTAGGGTATATACATAGTTCAAGTGCCCGCTAGGTAACCTAGATAGTCCTAGTGTCTGCTAGTTAACCTACACAATCCAAGTGCCCGCTAGGTAACCTAGATAGTCCAAGGACCCACTAGTAAACCTACATAGTCCAAGTGCCCGCTGAGAAACCTACATAGTCCAAGTGCCCGATAGGGAACCTACATATTCCAATTGCCCGTTAGGGAACCTAGATAATCCATGTGCCCGTAGGGAACCTATATATTCCAAGTGCCCGCTAGGGAACCTGCATTGTCCAAGTGCCCGCTAGTTAACCTAGGTAGTCCAAGGGCCCGCTAGTTAACCTACATAGTCCAAGTGCCCGATAGGGAACCTACATATTCCATGTGCCCGCTAGTTAACCTACATAGTCCAAGGGACCGCAAGGTAACCTAGATAGTCCAAGGACCCACTAGTTAACCTTCATAGTCCAAATGTCCGCTGAGAAAACTACATATTCCAAGTGCCCGTTAGGGAACCTAGATAGTCCAAGTGCCCGTAGGGAACCTATATATTCCAAGTGCCCGATAGGGAACCTGCATTGTCCAAGTGCCCGCTAGTTAACCTAGATAGTCCAAGTGCCCGCTGGTTAACCTAGGTAGTCCAAGTGCCCGCTAGGGAACCTGTATTGTCCAAGTGCCCGCTAGTTAACCTACATAGTCCAAGGGCCCGCTAGTTAACCTACATAGTCCAAGTGCCCGATAAGGAACCTACATATTCCATGTGCCCGCTAGTTAACCTACATAGTCCAAAGGACCGCAAGGTAACCTAGATATTCCAATTTCCTGTTAGCTAACCTAGACAGTCCAAGTGCCCGCTAGGTACCCTAGACTGTCCAGTGCCCGCTAGTTAACCTACATAGTCCAAGTGCCCGCTGAGGAACCTACATAGTCCAAGTGCCCCATAAGGAACCTACATATTCCCAGTGCACGTTAGGGAACCTAGATAGTCCAAGTGCCCGCTAGTTAACCTACATATTCCAAGGGCCCGCTAGGGAACCTACATAGTCAAAGTGCCCACTAGGGAACCTGCATTGTACAAGTGCCTGCTAGTTAACCTAGATCGTCCAAGTGCCCGCTAGTTAACCTAGATAGTTCAAGTACCCGCTAGTTAACCTTGATCATCCAAGTGCCCGCTAGTTAACCTACATAGTCAAAGGGCCCGCTAGGGAACCTGCATTGTACAAGTGCCTGCTAGTTAACCTAGATCGTCCAAGTGCCCGCTAGTTAACCTAGATAGTCCAAGTTCCCGCTAGTTAACCTTGATCGTCCAAGTGCCTGCTAGTTAACCTACATAGTCCAAGTGCCCGATAGGGAATCTACATAGTCCAAGTGCCCGCTGAGGAACCTACATAGTCCAAGTGCCCGATAGGGAACCTACATATTCCAAGTGCCTGTTAGGGACCCTAGATAGTCCTAGTGCCCGTAGGGAACATATATAGTCCAAGTGCCCGCTAGTGAACCTACATAGTCGAAGTGCCCGCTAGGGAACCTGCATTGTCCAAGTGCCTGTTAGTTACCCTACATAGTCCAGAACCCACTAGTTTACCTAGATAGTCCAAGTGCCCGCTAGATAACCTACATAGTCCAAGGGCCCGGTAGTTAACCTAGATATTCCAAATGCCCGCTAGTTAACCTAGATCGTCCAAGAGTCCGCCAGTTAACCTACATAGTCCAAGTTCCTGTAAGGTAACCTAGATAATCCAAGTGCCCGCAAGGTAACCTAGATAGTCCAAGTGCCCGCTAGGTAACCTAGATTTTCCAAGTGCCCGCTAGTTAACCTACATAGTCCAAGGGACCGCTTGTTAACCTACATAGTCCAAGGTCCGCTACTTAACCTAGATAGTCCAAGTGCCCGCTATTTAACCTACATAGTCCAAGGGCCCTCTAGTTAACATAGATAGTCCAAGTGCCCGCTAGGGGACGTACATCGCCAAGTGCCCGCTAGGTAACCTAGATAGTCCATGTGCCCATTAGCTAACATAGATAGTCCAAGTGCACCCTAGTTAATCTAGATAGTCCAAGTGCCCGCTAGTTAAACGACATAGTCCAAGGGCCCTCTAGTTAACCTACATAGTCCACGTGCCCTCTAGGGTATATACATAGTTCAAGTGCCCGCTAGGTAACCTAGATAGTCCTAGTGTCTGCTAGTTAACCTACACAATCCAAGTGCCCGCTAGGTAACCTAGATAGTCCAAGGACCCACTAGTAAACCTACATAGTCCAAGTGCCCGCTGAGAAACCTACATAGTCCAAGTGCCCGATAGGGAACCTACATATTCCAATTGCCCGTTAGGGAACCTAGATAATCCATGTGCCCGTAGGGAACCTATATATTCCAAGTGCCCGCTAGGGAACCTGCATTGTCCAAGTGCCCGCTAGTTAACCTAGGTAGTCCAAGGGCCCGCTAGTTAACCTACATAGTCCAAGTGCCCGATAGGGAACCTACATATTCCATGTGCCCGCTAGTTAACCTACATAGTCCAAGGGACCGCAAGGTAACCTAGATATTCCAATTTCCTGTTAGCTAACCTAGACAGTCCAAGTGCCCGCTAGGTACCCTAGACTGTCCAGTGCCCGCTAGTTAACTTACATAGTCCAAGTGACCGCTGAGGAACCTACATAGTCCAAGTGCCCGATAGGGAACCTACATATTCCAAGTGCCCGTTAGGGAACCTAGATAGTCCAAGTGCCCGCTAGTTAACCTACATAGTCCAAGGGCCCGCTAGGGAACCTACATAGTCAAAGTGCCCGCTAGGGAACCTGCATTGTACAAGTGCCTGCTAGTTAACCTAGATCGTCCAAGTGCCCGCTAGTTAACGTAGAAAATTCAAGTTCCTGCTAGTTAACCTTGATCATCCAAGTGCCCGCTAGTTAACCTACATAGTCAAAGTGCCCGCGAGGGAACCTGCATTGTACAAGTGCCTGCTAGTTAAGCTAGATTGTCCAAGTGCCCGCTAGTTAACCTAGATAGTCCAAGTGCCCGCTAGTTAACCTTGATCATCCAAGTGCCCGCTAGTTAACCTACATAGTCCAAGTGCCCGATAGGGAACCTACATAGTCCAAGTGCCTGTTAGGGAACCTAGATAGTTCAGGTGCCCGTAGGGTACATATATAGTCCAAGTGCCCGCTAGGGAACCTACATAGTCAAAGTGCCCGCTAGGGAACCTGCATTGTCCAAGTGCCTGCTAGTTACCCTACATAGTCCAGAACGCACTAGTTTACCTATATAGTCCAAGTGCCCGCTAGATAACCTACATAGTCCACGGGCCCGCTTGTTAACCTACATAGTCCAAGGTCCGCTACTTAACCTAGATAGTCCAAGTGCCCGCTATTTAACCTACATAGTCCAAGGGCCCTTTAGTTAACCTAGATTGTCCAAGTGCCCGCTAGGGGACGTACATCGTCCAAGTTCCCGCTAGGTAACCTAGATACTCCAAGTGCCCGTTAGCTAACCTAGATAGTCCAAGTGCCCGCTAGTTAATCTAGACAGTCCAAGTGCCCGCTAGTTAAACTACATAGTCCAAGGGCCTTCTAGTTAACCTAGAAAGTCCACGTGCCTGCTAGGGTATGTACATAGTTCATGTGCCCGCTAGGTACCCTAGATAGTCCAAGTGTCTGCTAGTTAACCTACATAATCCAAGTGCCTGCTAGGTAACCTAGATAGTCCAAGGACCCACTATTTAACCTACATAGTCCAAGTGCCCGATTGGGAACCTACATAGTCCAAGTGCCCGCTGAGAAACCTACATAGTCCAAGTGCCCGATAGGGAACCTACATAGTCAAAGTGCCCTCTAGGGAACCTGCATTCTACAAGTGCCTGCTAGTTAACCTAGATAGTCCAAGTGCCCGCTAGTTAACCTAGAAAATTCAAGTTCCCGCTAGTTAACCTTGATCATCCAAGTGCCCGCTAGTTAACCTA
This sequence comes from Tenrec ecaudatus, assembly GCF_050624435.1. Lineage (NCBI taxonomy): Eukaryota > Metazoa > Chordata > Mammalia > Afrosoricida > Tenrecidae > Tenrec > Tenrec ecaudatus. The sequence continues at coordinate 21,778,431 of NC_134538.1, read as the reverse complement.
CATAGTCCAAGTGCCCGAAAGGGAACCTACATAATCCAAGTGCCCGCTGAGGAACCTACATAGTCCAAGTGCCCGATAGGGAACCTACATATTCCAAGTGCCTGTTAGGGAACCTAGATAGTCCAAGTGCGCGTAGGGAACATATATAGTCCAAGTGCCCGCTAGGGAACCTACATAGTCAAAGTGCCCGCTAGGGAACCTGCATTGTCCAAGTGACCGTTAGGGAACCTAGATAGTCCAAGTGCCCGTAGGGAACCTATATATTCCAAGTGCCCGCTAGGGAACCTGCATTGTCCAAGTGCCCGCTAGTTAACCTAGATAGTCCAAGTGCCCGTTAGCTAACCTAGATAGTCCAAGTGCCCGCTAGTTAATCTAGATAGTCCAAGTGCCCGCTAGTTAAACTACATAGTCCAATAGCCCTCTAGTTAACCTAGATAGTCCACGTGCCCGCTAGGGTATGTACATAGTTCAAGTGCCCGCTAGGTAACCTAGATAGTTCAAGTGCCCGCTAGTTAACCTAGATAGTCCAAGTGCCCGCTGGTTAACCTAGGTAGTCCAAGTGCCCACTAGTTAACCTTGATCGTCCAAGTGCCCGCTAGTTAACCTACATTGTCCAAGGGCCCGCTAGTTAACCTACATAGTCCAAGTGCCCGATAGGGAACCTACATATTCCATGTGCCCGCTAGTTAACCTACATAGTCCAAGGGACCGCAAGGCAACCTAGATATTCCAATTTCCTGTTAGCTAACCTAGACAGTCCAAGTGCCCCCTAGGTACCCTAGACAGTCCAGTGCCCGCTAGTTAACCTACATAGTCCAAGTGCCCGCTGAGGAACCTACATTGTCCAAGTGCCCGATAGGGAACCTACATATTCCAAGTGCCCGTTAGGGAACCTAGATAGTCCAAGTGCCCGCTAGTTAGCCTACATAGTCCAAGGGCCCGCTAGGGAACCTACATAGTCAAAGTGCCCGCTAGGGAACCTGCATTGTACAAGTGCCTGCTAGTTAACCTAGATAGTTCAAGTTCCCGCTAATTAACCTTGATCATCCATGTGCCCGCTAGTTAACCTACATTGTCAAAGTGCCCGCTAGGGAACCTGCATTGTACAAGTGCCTGCTAGTTAACCTAGATCGTCCAAGTGCCCGCTAGTTAACCTAGATAGTCCAAGTTCCCGCTAGTTAACCTTGATCGTCCAAGTGCCCGCTAGTTAACCTACATAGTCCAAGTGCCCGATAGGGAACCTACATAGTCCAAGTGCCCGCTGAGGAACCTACATAGTCCAAGTGCCCGATAGGGAACTTACATATTCCAAGTGCCTGTTAGGGAACCTAGATAGTCCAAGTGCCCGTAGGGAACATATATAGTCCAAGTGCCCGCTAGGGAACCTACATAGTCAAAGTGCCCGCTAGGGAACATGCATTGTCCAAGTGCCTGCTAGTTACCCTACATAGTCCAGAACCCACTAGTTTACCTAGATAGTCCAAGTGCCCGCTAGAAAACCTACATAGTCCAAGGGCCCGCTAGTTAACCTAGATATTCCAAATGCCCGCTAGTTAACCTAGATCGTCCAAGAGTCCGCCAGTTAACCTACATAGTCCAAGTTCCTGTAAGGTAACCTAGATAGTCCAAGTGCCCGCAAGGTAACCTAGATAGTCCAAGTGCCTGGTCGTTAACCTAGATTGTCCAAGTGCCCGCTAGTTAACCTACATAGTCCAAGGTCCGTTACTTAACCTAGATAGTCCAAGTGCCCGCTATTTAACCTACATAGTCCAAGGGCCCTCTAGTTAACCTAGATAGTCCAAGTGCCCGCTAGGGGACATACATCGTCCAAGTGCCCGCTAGGTAAACTAGATAGTCCATGTGCCCGTTAGCTTACCTAGATAGTCCAAGTGCCTGCTAGTTAATCTAGATTGTCCAAGTGCCCGCTAGTTAAACTACATAGTCCAAGGGCCCTCTAGTTAACCTAGATAGTCCACGTGCCCTCTAGGGTATGTACATAGTTCAAGTGCCCGCTAGGTAACCTAGATAGTCCAAGTGTCTGCTAGTTAACCTACATAATCCAAGTGCACGCTAGGTAACCTAGATAGTCCAAGGACCCACTAGTTAACCTACATAGTCCAAGTGCCCGATAGGGAACATACATAGTCCAAGTGCCCGCTGAGAAACCTACATAGTCCAAGTGCCCGATAGGGAACCTACATATTCCAAGTGCCCGTTAGGGAACCTAGATAGTCCAAGTGACCGTAGGGAACCTATATATTCCAAGTGCCCGCTAGGGAACCTGCATTGTCCAAGTGCCCGCTAGTTAACCTAGATAGTCCAAGTGCCCGCTGGTTTACCAAGGTAGTCCAAGTGCCCGCTAGTTAACCTTGATCGTCCAAGTGCCCGCTAGTTAACCTACATAGTCCAAGGGCCCGCTAGTTAACCTACATAGTCCAAGTGCCCGATAGGGAACCTACATATTCCATTTGCCCCCTAGTTAACCTACTTAGTCTAAGGGACCGCAAGGTAACCTAGATATTCCAATTTCCTGTTAGCTAACCTAGACAGTCCAAGTGCCCGCTAGGTACCCTAGACTGTCCAGTGCCCGCTAGTTAACCTACATAGGTCAAGTGTCCGCTGAGGAACCTACCTAGTCCAAGTGCCCGATAGGGAACCTACATATTCCAAGTGCCCGTTAGGGAACCTAGATAGTCCAAGTGCCCGGTAGTTAACCTACATAGTCAAAGTGCCCGCTAGTTAACCTACTTAGTCAAAGTGCCCGCTAGGGAACCTGCATTGTACAAGTGCCCGATAGTTATCCTTGATCATCCAAGTGCCCGCTAGTTAACCTACATAGTCAAAGGGCCCGCTAGGGAACCTGCATTGTACAAGTGCCTGCTAGTTAACCTAGATCGTCCAAGTGCCCGCTAGTTAACCTAGATAGTCCAAGTTCCCGCTAGTTAACCTTGATCGTCCAAGTGCCCGCTAGTTAACCTACATAGTCCAAGTGCCCGATAGGGAACCTACATAGTCCAAGTGCCCGCTGAGGAACCTACATAGTCCAAGTGCCCGATAGGGAACCTACATATTCCAAGTGCCTGTTAGGGAACCTAGATAGTCCAAGTGCCCGTAGGGAACATATATAGTTCAAGTGCCCGCTAGGGAACCTACATAGTCAAAGTGCCCGCTAGGGAACATGCATTGTCCAAGTGCCTGCTAGTTACTCTACATAGTCCAGAACCCACTAGTTTACCTAGATAGTCCAAGTGCCCGCTAGATAACCTACATAGTCCAAGGGCCCGCTAGTTAACCTAGATATTCCAAATGCCCGCTAGTTAACCTAGATTGTCCAAGAGTCCGCCAGTTAACCTACATAGTCCAAGTTCCTGTAAGGTAACCTAGATAGTCCAAGTGCCCGCAAGGTAACCTAGATTGTCCAAGTGCCCGCTAGTTAACCTACATAGTCCAAGGTCCGCTACTTAACCTAGATAGTCCAAGTGCCCGCTATTTAACTTACATAGTCCAAGGGCCCTCTAGTTAACCTAGATAGTCCAAGTGCCCGCTAGGGGACGTACATCGTCCAAGTGCCCGCTAGGTAATCTAGATAGTCCATGTGCCCGTTAGCTAACATAGATAGTCCAAGTGCCCCCTAGTTAATCTAGATTGTCCAAGTGCCCGCTAGTTAAACTACATAGTCCAAGGGCCCTCTAGTTAACCTAGATAGTCCACGTGCCCTCTAGGGTATGTACATAGTTCAAGTGCCCGCTAGGTAACCTAGATAGTTCAAGTGTCTGCTAGTTAACCTACATAATCCAAGTTCCCGCTAGGTAACCTAGATAGTCCAAGGACCCACTATTTAACCTACATAGTCCAAGTGCCCGATAGGGAACATACATAGTCCAAGTGCCCGCTGAGAAACTTACATAGTCCAAGTGCCCGATAGGGAACCTACATATTCCATGTGCCCGCTAGTTAACCTACATAGTCCAAGGGACCGCAAGGTAACCTAGATATTCCAATTTCCTGTTAGCTAACCTAGACAGTCCAAGTGCCCACTAGGTACCCTAGACTGTCCAGTGCCCGCTAGTTAACCTACATAGTGCAAGAGCTCGCTGAGGAACCTACATAGTCCAAGTGCCCGATAGGGAACCTACATATTCCAAGTGCCCGTTAGGGAACCTAGATAGTCCAAGTGCCCGCTAGTTAACCTACATAGTCCAAAGGCCCGCTAGGGAACCTACATAGTCAAAGTGCCCGCTAGGGAACCAGCATTGTACAAGTGCCTGCTAGTTAACCTAGATCATCCAGGTGCCCGCTAGTTAACCTAGATAGTTCAAGTTCCCGCTAGTTAACCTTGATCATCCAAGTGCCCGCTAGTTAACCTACATAGTCCAAGTGCCCGATAGGGAACCTACATAGTCCAAGTGCCCGCTGAGGAACCTACATAGTCCAAGTGCCCGATAGGGAACCTACATATTCCAAGTGCCCGTTAGGGAAACTAGATAGTCCAAGTGCCCGTAGGGAACCTATATATTCCAAGTTCCCGCTAGGGAACCTGCATTGTCCAAGTGCCCGCTAGTTAACCTAGATAGTCCAAGTGCTCACTGGTTAACCTAGGTAGTCCAAGTGCCCGCTAGTTAACCTTGATCGTCCAAGTGCCCGCTAGTTAACCTACATAGTCCAAGTGCCCGATAGGGAACCTACATATTCCATGTGCCCCCTAGTTAACCTACATAGTCCAAGGGACCGCAAGGTAACCTAGATATTCCAATTTCCTGTTAGCTAACCTAGACAGTCCAAATGCCCGCTAGGTACCCTAGACTCTCCAGTGCCCGCTAGTTAACCTACATAGTCCAAGTGCCCGCTGAGGAACCTACATAGTCCAAGTGCCCAATAGGGAACCTACATATTCCAAGTGCCCGTTAGGGAACCTAGATAGTCCAAGTGCCCGCTAGTTAACCTACATAGTCCAAGGGCCCGCTAGGGAACCTACATACTCAAAGTGCCCGCTAGGGAACCTGCATTGTACAAGTGCCCGATAGTTAACCTAGATCGTCCAAGTGCCCGCTAGTTAACCTTGATAGTTTAAGTTCCCGCTAGTTAACTTTGATCATCCAAGTGCCCGCTAGTTAACCTACATAGTCAAAGGGCCCGCTAGGGAACCTGCATTGTACAAGTGCCTGCTAGTTAACCTAGATCGTCCAAGTGCCCGCTAGTTAACCTATATAGTCCAAGTTCCCGCTAGTTAACCTTGATCGTCCAAGTGCCCGCTAGTTAACCTACATAGTCCAAGTGCCCGATGGGGAACCTACATAGTCAAAGTGCCCGCTGAGGAACCTACATAGTCCAAGTGCCCGATAGGGAACCTACATATTCCAAGTGCCTGTTAGGGAACCTAGATAGTCCAAGTGCCCGTAGGGAACATATATAGTCCAAGTGCCCGCTAGGGAACCTACATAGTCAAAGTGCCCGCTAGGGAAATTGCATTGTCCAAGTGTCTGCTAGTTACCCTACATAGTCCAGAACCCACTAGTTTACCTAGATAGTCCAAGTGCCCGCTAGATAACCTACATAGTCCAAGAGCCCGCTAGTTAACCTAGATATTCCAAATGCCCGCTAGTTAACCTAGATCGTGCAAGAGTCCGCCAGTTAACCTACATATTCCAAGGTCCTGTAAGGTAACCAAGATAGTCCAAGTGCCCGCAAGGTAACCTACATAATCCAAGTGACCGCTAGGTAACCTAGATAGTCTAAGTGCCCGCTAGTTAACCTACATAGTCCAAGGTCCGCTACTTAACCTAGATAGTCCAAGTGCCCGCTATTTAACCTACATAGTCCAAGGGCCCTCTAGTTAACCTAGATAGTCCAAGTGCCCGCTAGGGGACGTACATCGTCCAAGTTCCCGCTACGTAACCTAGATACTCCAAGTGCCCGTTAGCTAACCTAGATAGTCCAAGTGCCCGCTAGTTAATCTAGATAGTCCAAGTGCCCGCTAGTTAAACTACATAGTCCAAGGGCCCTCTAGTTAACCTAGAAAGTCCACGTGCCCGCTAGGGTATGTACATAGTTCAAGTGCCCGCTAGGTAACCTAGATAGTCCAAGTGTCTGCTAGTTAACCTACATAGTCCAAGTGCCTGCTAGGTAACCTAGATAGTCCAAGGACCCAGTAGTTAACCTACATAGTCCAAATGCCCGATAGGGAATCTACATAGTCCAAGTGCCCGCTGAGAAACCTACATAGTCCAAGTGCCCGATAGGGAACCTACATATTCGAAGTGCCCGTAAGGGAACCTAGTTAGACCAAGTGCCCATAGGGAACCTATATCTTCCAAGTGCCCGCTAGTTAACCTAGATCGTCCAAGTGCCCGAAAGGGAACCTACATAGTCCAAGTGCCCGCTGAGGAACCTACATAGTCCAAGTGCCCGCTAGTTAACCTACATAGTCCAAGTGCCCGATAGGGAACTTACATAATCAAAGTGCCCGCTGAGGAACCTACATAGTCCAAGTGCCCGATAGTTAACCTACATATTCCAAGTGCCTGTTAGGGAACCTAGATAGTCCAAGTGCCCGTAGGGAACATATATAGTCCACGTGCCTGCTAGGGAACCTACATAGTCAAAGTGCCCGCTAGGGAACATGCATTGTCCAAGTGCCTGCTAGTTACCCTACATAGTCCAGAACCCACTAGTTTACCTAGATATTCCAAGTGCCCGCTAGATAACCTACATAGTCCAAGGGCCCGCTAGTTAACCTACATAGTCCAAGGGCCCGCTAGTTAACCTAGATATTCCAAATGCCCGCTAGTTAACCTAGATCGTCCAAGAGTCCGCCAGTTAACCTACATAGTCCAAGTTCCTGTAAGGTAACCTAGATAGTCCAAGTGCCCGCAAGGTAACCTAGATAGTCCAAGTGCACTGTAGTTAACCTAGATTGTCCAAGTGCCCGCTAGTTAACCTACATAGTCCAAGGGCCCGCTTGTTAACCTACATAGTCCAAGGTCCGCTACTTAACCTAGATAGTCCAAGTGCCCGCTATTTAACCTACATAGTCCAAGGGCCCTCTAGTTAACCTAGATAGTCCAAGTGCCCGCTAGGGGACGTACATCGTCCAAGTGCCCGCTAGGTAACCTAGATAGTCCATGTGCCCGTTAGCTAACCTAGATAGTCCAAGTGCCCGCTAGTTAATCTAGATTGTCCAAGTGCCCGCTAGTTAAACTACATAGTCCAAGGGCCCTCTAGTTAACCTAAATAGTCCACGTCCCCTCTAGGGTATGTACATAGTTCAAGTGCCCGCTAGGTAACCTAGATAATCCAAGTGTCTGCTAGTTAACCTACATAGTCCAAGTGCCCGCTAGTTAACCTACATAGTCCAAGGGCCCGCTAGTTAACCTACATAGTCCAAGTGCCCGATAGGGAACCTACATATTCCATGTGCCCCCTAGTTAACCTACATAGTCCAAGGGACCGCAAGGTAACCTAGATATTCCAATTTCCTGTTAGCTAACCTAGACAGTCCAAATGCCCGCTAGGTACCCTAGACTCTCCAGTGCCCGCTAGTTAACCTACATAGTCCAAAGGCCCGCTAGGGAACCTACATAGTCAAAGTGCCCGCTAGGGAACCAGCATTGTACAAGTGCCTGCTAGTTAACCTAGATCATCCAGGTGCCCGCTAGTTAACCTAGATAGTTCAAGTTCCCGCTAGTTAACCTTGATCATCCAAGTGCCCGCTAGTTAACCTACATAGTCCAAGTGCCCGATAGGGAACCTACATAGTCCAAGTGCCCGCTGAGGAACCTACATAGTCCAAGTGCCCGATAGGGAACCTACATATTCCAAGTGCCCGTTAGGGAAACTAGATAGTCCAAGTGCCCGTAGGGAACCTATATATTCCAAGTTCCCGCTAGGGAACCTGCATTGTCCAAGTGCCCGCTAGTTAACCTAGATAGTCCAAGTGCTCACTGGTTAACCTAGGTAGTCCAAGTGCCCGCTAGTTAACCTTGATCGTCCAAGTGCCCGCTAGTTAACCTACATAGTCCAAGTGCCCGATAGGGAACCTACATATTCCATGTGCCCCCTAGTTAACCTACATAGTCCAAGGGACCGCAAGGTAACCTAGATATTCCAATTTCCTGTTAGCTAACCTAGACAGTCCAAATGCCCGCTAGGTACCCTAGACTCTCCAGTGCCCGCTAGTTAACCTACATAGTCCAAGTGCCCGCTGAGGAACCTACATAGTCCAAGTGCCCAATAGGGAACCTACATATTCCAAGTGCCCGTTAGGGAACCTAGATAGTCCAAGTGCCCGCTAGTTAACCTACATAGTCCAAGGGCCCGCTAGGGAACCTACATACTCAAAGTGCCCGCTAGGGAACCTGCATTGTACAAGTGCCCGATAGTTAACCTAGATCGTCCAAGTGCCCGCTAGTTAACCTTGATAGTTTAAGTTCCCGCTAGTTAACTTTGATCATCCAAGTGCCCGCTAGTTAACCTACATAGTCAAAGGGCCCGCTAGGGAACCTGCATTGTACAAGTGCCTGCTAGTTAACCTAGATCGTCCAAGTGCCCGCTAGTTAACCTATATAGTCCAAGTTCCCGCTAGTTAACCTTGATCGTCCAAGTGCCCGCTAGTTAACCTACATAGTCCAAGTGCCCGATGGGGAACCTACATAGTCAAAGTGCCCGCTGAGGAACCTACATAGTCCAAGTGCCCGATAGGGAACCTACATATTCCAAGTGCCTGTTAGGGAACCTAGATAGTCCAAGTGCCCGTAGGGAACATATATAGTCCAAGTGCCCGCTAGGGAACCTACATAGTCAAAGTGCCCGCTAGGGAAATTGCATTGTCCAAGTGTCTGCTAGTTACCCTACATAGTCCAGAACCCACTAGTTTACCTAGATAGTCCAAGTGCCCGCTAGATAACCTACATAGTCCAAGAGCCCGCTAGTTAACCTAGATATTCCAAATGCCCGCTAGTTAACCTAGATCGTGCAAGAGTCCGCCAGTTAACCTACATATTCCAAGGTCCTGTAAGGTAACCAAGATAGTCCAAGTGCCCGCAAGGTAACCTACATAATCCAAGTGACCGCTAGGTAACCTAGATAGTCTAAGTGCCCGCTAGTTAACCTACATAGTCCAAGGTCCGCTACTTAACCTAGATAGTCCAAGTGCCCGCTATTTAACCTACATAGTCCAAGGGCCCTCTAGTTAACCTAGATAGTCCAAGTGCCCGCTAGGGGACGTACATCGTCCAAGTTCCCGCTACGTAACCTAGATACTCCAAGTGCCCGTTAGCTAACCTAGATAGTCCAAGTGCCCGCTAGTTAATCTAGATAGTCCAAGTGCCCGCTAGTTAAACTACATAGTCCAAGGGCCCTCTAGTTAACCTAGAAAGTCCACGTGCCCGCTAGGGTATGTACATAGTTCAAGTGCCCGCTAGGTAACCTAGATAGTCCAAGTGTCTGCTAGTTAACCTACATAGTCCAAGTGCCTGCTAGGTAACCTAGATAGTCCAAGGACCCAGTAGTTAACCTACATAGTCCAAATGCCCGATAGGGAATCTACATAGTCCAAGTGCCCGCTGAGAAACCTACATAGTCCAAGTGCCCGATAGGGAACCTACATATTCGAAGTGCCCGTAAGGGAACCTAGTTAGACCAAGTGCCCATAGGGAACCTATATCTTCCAAGTGCCCGCTAGTTAACCTAGATCGTCCAAGTGCCCGAAAGGGAACCTACATAGTCCAAGTGCCCGCTGAGGAACCTACATAGTCCAAGTGCCCGCTAGTTAACCTACATAGTCCAAGTGCCCGATAGGGAACTTACATAATCAAAGTGCCCGCTGAGGAACCTACATAGTCCAAGTGCCCGATAGTTAACCTACATATTCCAAGTGCCTGTTAGGGAACCTAGATAGTCCAAGTGCCCGTAGGGAACATATATAGTCCACGTGCCTGCTAGGGAACCTACATAGTCAAAGTGCCCGCTAGGGAACATGCATTGTCCAAGTGCCTGCTAGTTACCCTACATAGTCCAGAACCCACTAGTTTACCTAGATATTCCAAGTGCCCGCTAGATAACCTACATAGTCCAAGGGCCCGCTAGTTAACCTACATAGTCCAAGGGCCCGCTAGTTAACCTAGATATTCCAAATGCCCGCTAGTTAACCTAGATCGTCCAAGAGTCCGCCAGTTAACCTACATAGTCCAAGTTCCTGTAAGGTAACCTAGATAGTCCAAGTGCCCGCAAGGTAACCTAGATAGTCCAAGTGCACTGTAGTTAACCTAGATTGTCCAAGTGCCCGCTAGTTAACCTACATAGTCCAAGGGCCCGCTTGTTAACCTACATAGTCCAAGGTCCGCTACTTAACCTAGATAGTCCAAGTGCCCGCTATTTAACCTACATAGTCCAAGGGCCCTCTAGTTAACCTAGATAGTCCAAGTGCCCGCTAGGGGACGTACATCGTCCAAGTGCCCGCTAGGTAACCTAGATAGTCCATGTGCCCGTTAGCTAACCTAGATAGTCCAAGTGCCCGCTAGTTAATCTAGATTGTCCAAGTGCCCGCTAGTTAAACTACATAGTCCAAGGGCCCTCTAGTTAACCTAAATAGTCCACGTCCCCTCTAGGGTATGTACATAGTTCAAGTGCCCGCTAGGTAACCTAGATAATCCAAGTGTCTGCTAGTTAACCTACATAGTCCAAGTGCCCGCTAGTTAACCTACATAGTCCAAGGGCCCGCTAGTTAACCTACATAGTCCAAGTGCCCGATAGGGAACCTACATATTCCATGTGCCCCCTAGTTAACCTACATAGTCCAAGGGACCGCAAGGTAACCTAGATATTCCAATTTCCTGTTAGCTAACCTAGACAGTCCAAATGCCCGCTAGGTACCCTAGACTCTCCAGTGCCCGCTAGTTAACCTACATAGTCCAAGTGCCCGCTGAGGAACCTACATAGTCCAAGTGCCCAATAGGGAACCTACATATTCCAAGTGCCCGTTAGGGAACCTAGATAGTCCAAGTGCCCGCTAGTTAACCTACATAGTCCAAGGGCCCGCTAGGGAACCTACATAGTCAAAGTGCCCGCTAGGGAACCTGCATTGTACAAGTGCCCGATAGTTAACCTAGATCGTCCAAGTGCCCGCTAGTTAACCTTGATAGTTTAAGTTCCCGCTAGTTAACTTTGATCATCCAAGTGCCCGCTAGTTAACCTACATAGTCAAAGGGCCCGCTAGGGATCCTGCATTGTACAAGTGCCTGCTAGTTAACCTAGATCGTCCAAGTGCCCGCTAGTTAACCTATATAGTCCAAGTTCCCGCTAGTTAACCTTGATCGTCCAAGTGCCCGCTAGTTAACCTACATAGTCCAAGTGCCCGATGGGGAACCTACATAGTCAAAGTGCCCGCTGAGGAACCTACATAGTCCAAGTGCCCGATAGGGAACCTACATATTCCAAGTGCCTGTTAGGGAACCTAGATAGTCCAAGTGCCCGTAGCGAACATATATAGTCCAAGTGCCCGCTAGGGAACCTACATAGTCAAAGTGCCCGCTAGGGAAATTGCATTGTCCAAGTGCCTGCTAGTTACCCTACATAGTCCAGAACCCACTAGTTTACCTAGATAGTCCAAGTGCCCGCTAGATAACCTACATAGTCCAAGAGCCCGCTAGCTAACCTAGATATTCCAAATGCCCGCTAGTTAACCTAGATCGTGCAAGAGTCCGCCAGTTAACCTACATATTCCAAGGTCCTGTAAGGTAACCAAGATAGTCCAAGTGCCCGCAAGGTAACCTACATAATCCAAGTGACCGCTAGGTAACCTAGATAGTCTAAGTGCCCGCTAGTTAACCTACATAGTCCAAGGTCCGCTACTTAACCTAGATAGTCCAAGTGCCCGCTATTTAACCTACATAGTCCAAGGGCCCTCTAGTTAACCTAGATAGTCCAAGTGCCCGCTAGGGGACGTACATCGTCCAAGTTCCCGCTACGTAACCTAGATACTCCAAGTGCCCGTTAGCTAACCTAGATAGTCCAAGTGCCCGCTAGTTAATCTAGATAGTCCAAGTGCCCGCTAGTTAAACTACATAGTCCAAGGGCCCTCTAGTTAACCTAGAAAGTCCACGTGCCCGCTAGGGTATGTACATAGTTCAAGTGCCCGCTAGGTAACCTAGATAGTCCAAGTGTCTGCTAGTTAACCTACATAGTCCAAGTGCCTGCTAGGTAACCTAGATAGTCCAAGGACCCAGTAGTTAACCTACATAGTCCAAGTGCCCGATAGGGAATCTACATAGTCCAAGTGCCCGCTGAGAAACCTACATAGTCCAAGTGCCCGATAGGGAACCTACATATTCGAAGTGCCCGTAAGGGAACCTAGTTAGACCAAGTGCCCATAGGGAACCTATATCTTCCAAGTGCCCGCTAGTTAACCTAGATCGTCCAAGTGCCTGCTAGTTAACCTAGATAGTCCAAGTTCCCGCTAGTTAACCTTGATCGTCCAAGTGCCCGCTAGTTAACCTACATAGTCCAAGTGCCCGAAAGGGAACCTACATAGTCCAAGTGCCCGCTGAGGAACCTACATAGTCCAAGTGCCCGCTAGTTAACCTACATAGTCCAAGTGCCCGATAGGGAACTTACATAATCAAAGTGCCCGCTGAGGAACCTACATAGTCCAAGTGCCCGATAGTTAACCTACATATTCCAAGTGCCTGTTAGGGAACCTAGATAGTCCAAGTGCCCGTAGGGAACATATATAGTCCACGTGCCCGCTAGGGAACCTACATAGTCAAAGTGCCCGCTAGGGAACATGCATTGTCCAAGTGCCTGCTAGTTACCCTACATAGTCCAGAACCCACTAGTTTACCTAGATATTCCAAGTGCCCGCTAGATAACCTACATAGTCCAAGGGCCCGCTAGTTAACCTACATAGTCCAAGGGCCCGCTAGTTAACCTAGATATTCCAAATGCCCGCTAGTTAACCTAGATCGTCCAAGAGTCCGCCAGTTAACCTACATAGTCCAAGTTCCTGTAAGGTAACCTAGATAGTCCAAGTGCCCGCAAGGTAACCTAGATAGTCCAAGTGCACTGTAGTTAACCTAGATTGTCCAAGTGCCCGCTAGTTAACCTACATAGTCCAAGGGCCCGCTTGTTAACCTACATAGTCCAAGGTCCGCTACTTAACCTAGATAGTCCAAGTGCCCGCTATTTAACCTACATAGTCCAAGGGCCCTCTAGTTAACCTAGATAGTCCAAGTGCCCGCTAGGGGACGTACATCGTCCAAGTGCCCGCTAGGTAACCTAGATAGTCCATGTGCCCGTTAGCTAACCTAGATAGTCCAAGTGCCCGCTAGTTAATCTAGATTGTCCAAGTGCCCGCTAGTTAAACTACATAGTCCAAGGGCCCTCTAGTTAACCTAAATAGTCCATGTGCCCTCTAGGGTATGTACATAGTTCAAGTGCCCGCTAGGTAACCTAGATAATCCAAGTGTCTGCTAGTTAACCTACATAGTCCAAGTGCCCGCTAGGTAACCTAGATAGTCCAAGGACCCACTAGTTAAACTACATAGTCCAAGTGCCCGATAGGGAACATACATAGTCCAAGTGTCCGCTGAGAAACCTACATCGTCCAAGTGCCCGATAGGGAACCTACATATTCCAAGTGCCCGTTAGGGAACCTAGATAGTCCAAGTGCCCGTAGGGAACCTATATATTCCAAGTGCCCGCTAGGGAACCTGCATTGTCCAAGTGCCCGCTAGTTAACCTAGGTAGTCCAAAGGCCGGCTAGTTAACCTACATAGTCCAAGTGCCCGATAGGGAACCTACGTATTCCATGTGCCCGCTAGTTAACCTACATAGTCCAAGGGACCGCAAGGTAACCTAGATATTCCAATTTCCTGTTAGCTAACCTAGACAGTCCAAGTGCCCGCTAGGTACCCTAGACTGTCCAGTGCCCGCTAGTTAACCTACATAGTCCAAGTGCCCGCTGAGGAACCTACATAGTCCAAGTGCCCGATAGGGAACCTACATATTCCAAGTGCCCGTTAGGGAACCTAGATAGTCCAAGGGCCCGCTGGGGAACCTACATAGTCAAACTGCCCGCTAGGGAACCTGCATTGTACAAGTGCCTGCTAGTTAACCTAGATCGTCCAGGTGCCCGCTAGTTAACCTAGATAGTTCAAGTTCCCGCTAGTTAACCTTGATCATCCATGTGCCCGCTAGTTAACCTACATAGTCCAAGTGCCCGATAGGGAACCTACATAGTCCAAATGCCCGCAGAGGAACCTACATAGTCCAAGTGCGCGATAGGGAACCTACATATTCCAAGTGCCTGTTAGGGAACCTAGATAGTCCAAGTGCCCGTAGGGAACATATATAGTCCAAGTGTCCGCTAGGGAACCTACATAGTCAAAGTGCCCGCTAGGGAACCTGCATTGTCCAAGTGCCTGCTAGTTACCCTACATAGTCCAGAACCCACTAGTTTACCTAGATAGTCCAAGTGCCCGCTAGATAACCTACATAGTCCAAGGGCCCGCTAGTTAACCTAGATATTCCAAATGCCCGCTAGTTAACCTAGATCGTCCAAGAGTCCGCCAGTTAAACTACATAGTCCAAGTTCCTATAAGGTAACCTAGATAGTCCAAGTGCCCGCATGGTAACCTACATAATCCAAGTGACCTCTAGGTAACCTAGATAGTCTAAGTGCCCGCTAGTTAACCTACATAGTCCAAGGGCGCGCTTGTTAACCTACATAGTCCAAGGTCCGCTACTTAACCTAGATAGTCCAAGTTCCCGCTATTTAACCTACATAGTCCAAGGGCCCGATAGGGAACCTACATATTCCAAGTGCCCGTTAGGGAACCTAGATAGTCCAAGTGACCGCTAGTTACCCTACATAGTTCAAGGGCCCGCTAGGGAACCAACATAGTCAAAGTGCCCGCTAGGGAACCTGCATTGTACAAGTGCCCGATAGTTATCCTTGATTATCCAAGTGCCCGCTAGTTAACCTACATAGTCAAAGGGCCCGCTAGGGAACCTGCATTGTACAAGTGCCTGCTAGTTAACCTAGATCGTCCAAGTGCCCGCTAGTTAACCTAGATAGTCCAAGTTCCCGCTAGTTAACCTTGATCGTCCAAGTGCCCGCTAGTTAACCTACATAGTCCAAGTGCCCGATAGGGAACCTACATAGTCCAAGTGCCCGCTGAGGAACCTACATAGTCCAAGTGCCCGATAGGGAACCTACATATTCCAAGTGCCTGTTAGGGAACCTAGATAGTCCAAGTGCCCGTAGAGAACATATATAGTCCAAGTGCCCGCTAGGGAACCTACATAGTCAAAGTGCCCGCTAGGGAACATGCATTGTCCAAGTGCCTGCTAGTTACCCTACATAGTCCAGAACCCACTAGTTTACCTAGATAGTCCAAGTGCCCGCTAGAAAACCTACATAGTCCAAGGGCCCGCTAGTTAACCTAGATATTCCAAATGCCCGCTAGTTAACCTAGATCGTCCAAGAGTCCGCCAGTTAACCTACATAGTCCAAGTTCCTGTAAGGTAACCTAGATAGTCCAAGTGCCCGCAAGGTAACCTAGATAGTCCAAGTGCCTGGTCGTTAACCTAGATTGTCCAAGTGCCCGCTAGTTAACCTACATAGTCCAAGGGCCCTCTAGTTAACCTAGATAGTCCAAGTGCCCGCTAGGGGACATACATCGTCCAAGTGCCCGCTAGGTAAACTAGATAGTCCATGTGCCCGTTAGCTTACCTAGATAGTCCAAGTGCCTGCTAGTTAATCTAGATTGTCCAAGTGCCCGCTAGTTAAACTACATAGTCCAAGGGCCCTCTAGTTAACCTAGATAGTCCACGTGCCCTCTAGGGTATGTACATAGTTCAAGTGCCCGCTAGGTAACCTAGATAGTCCAAGTGTCTGCTAGTTAACCTACATAATCCAAGTGCACGCTAGGTAACCTAGATAGTCCAAGGACCCACTAGTTAACCTACATAGTCCAAGTGCCCGATAGGGAACATACATAGTCCAAGTGCCCGCTGAGAAACCTACATAGTCCAAGTGCCCGATAGGGAACCTACATATTCCAAGTGCCCGTTAGGGAACGTAGATAGTCCAAGTGCCCGTAGGGAACCTATATATTCCAAGTGCCCGCTAGGGAACCTGCATTGTCCAAGTGCCCGCTAGTTAACCTAGATAGTCCAAGTGCCCGCTGGTTTACCAAGGTAGTCCAAGTGCCCGCTAGTTAACCTTGATCGTCCAAGTGCCCGATAGTTAACCTACATAGTCCAAGGGCCCGCTAGTTAACCTACATAGTCCAAGTGCCCGATAGGGAACCTACATATTCCATGTGCCCCCTAGTTAACCTACTTAGTCTAAGGGACCGCAAGGTAACCTAGATATTCCAATTTCCTGTTAGCTAACCTAGACAGTCCAAGTGCCCGCTAGGTACCCTAGACTGTCCAGTGCCCGCTAGTTAACCTACATAGGTCAAGTGTCCGCTGAGGAACCTACATAGTCCAAGTGCCCGATAGGGAACCTACATATTCCAAGTGCCCGTTAGGGAACCTAGATAGTCCAAGTGACCGCTAGTTACCCTACATAGTCCAAGGGCCCGCTAGGGAACCTACATAGTCAAAGTGCCCGCTAGGGAACCTGCATTGTACAAGTGCCCGATAGTTATCCTTGATCATCCAAGTGCCCGCTAGTTAACCTACATAGTAAAAGGGCCCGCTAGGGAACCTGCATTGTACAAGTGCCTGCTAGTTAACCTAGATCGTCCAAGTGCCCGCTAGTTAACCTAGATAGTCCAAGTTCCCGCTAGTTAACCTTGATCATCCAAGTGCCCGCTAGTTAACCTACATAGTCCAAGTGCCCGATAGGGAACCTACATAGTCCAAGTGCCCGCTGAGGAACCTACATAGTCCAAGTGCCCGATAGGGAACCTACATATTCCAAGTGCCTGTTAGGGAACCTAGATAGTCCAAGTGCCCGTAGGGAACATATATAGTCCAAGTGCCCGCTAGGGAACCTACATAGTCAAAGTGCCCGCTAGGCAACATGC
The DNA here is from genome assembly GCF_050624435.1 of Tenrec ecaudatus. Lineage (NCBI taxonomy): Eukaryota > Metazoa > Chordata > Mammalia > Afrosoricida > Tenrecidae > Tenrec > Tenrec ecaudatus. The sequence goes on along the minus strand of NC_134538.1, from coordinate 21,761,398 downwards.
ATTGTCCAAGTGCCTGCTAGTTACCCTACATAGTCCAGAACCCACTAGTTTACCTAGATAGTCCAAGTGCCCGCTAGATAACCTACATAGTCCAAGGGCCCGCTAGTTAACCTAGATATTCCAAATGCCCGCTAGTTAACCTAGATTGTCCAAGAGTCCGCCAGTTAACCTACATAGTCCAAGTTCCTGTAAGGTAACCTAGATAGTCCAAGTGCCCGCAAGGTAACCTAGATTGTCCAAGTGCCCGCTAGTTAACCTACATAGTCCAAGGTCCGCTACTTAACCTAGATAGTCCAAGTGCCCGCTATTTAACTTACATAGTCCAAGGGCCCTCTAGTTAACCTAGATAGTCCAAGTGCCCGCTAGGTGACGTACATCGTCCAAGTGCCCGCTAGGTAATCTAGATAGTCCATGTGCCCGTTAGCTAACATAGATAGGCCAAGTGCCCCCTAGTTAATCTAGATTGTCCAAGTGCCCGCTAGTTAAACTACATAGTCCAAGGGCCCTCTAGTTAACCTAGATAGTCCACGTGCCCTCTAGGGTATGTACATAGTTCAAGTGCCCGCTAGGTAACTTAGATAGTTCAAGTGTCTGCTAGTTAACCTACATAATCCAAGTTCCCGCTAGGTAACCTAGATAGTCCAAGGACCCACTATTTAACCTACATAGTCCAAGTGCCCGATAGGGAACATACATAGTCCAAGTGCCCGCTGAGAAACCTACATAGTCCAAGTGCCCGATAGGGAACCTACATATTCCATGTGCCCGCTAGTTAACCTACATAGTCCAAGGGACCGCAAGGTAACCTAGATATTCCAATTTCCTGTTAGCTAACCTAGACAGTCCAAGTGCCCGCTAGGTACCCTAGACTGTCCAGTGCCCGCTAGTTAACCTACATAGTCCAAGAGCCCGCTGAAGAACCTACATAGTCCAAGTGCCCGATAGGGAACCTACATATTCCAAGTGCCCGTTAGGGAACCTAGATAGTCCAAGTGCCCGCTAGTTAACCTACATAGTCCAAAGGCCCGCTAGGGAACCTACATAGTCAAAGTGCCCGCTAGGGAACCAGCATTGTACAAGTGCCTGCTAGTTAACCTAGATCATCCAGGTGCCCGCTAGTTAACCTAGATAGTTCAAGTTCCCGCTAGTTAACCTTGATCATCCAAGTGCCCGCTAGTTAACCTACATAGTCCAAGTGCCCGATAGGGAACCTACATAGTCCAAGTGCCCGCTGAGGAACCTACATAGTCCAAGTGCCCGATAGGGAACCTACATATTCCAAGTGCCCGTTAGGGAAACTAGATAGTCCAAGTGCCCGTAGGGAACCTATATATTCCAAGTTCCCGCTAGGGAACCTGCATTGTCCAAGTGCCCGCTAGTTAACCTAGATAGTCCAAGTGCTCGCTGGTTAACCTAGGTAGTCCGAGTGCCCGCTAGTTAACCTTGATCGTCCAAGTGCCCGCTAGTTAACCTACATAGTCCAAGGGCCCGCTAGTTAACCTACATAGTCCAAGTGCCCGATAGGGAACCTACATATTCCATGTGCCCCCTAGTTAACCTACATAGTCCAAGGGACCGCAAGGCAACCTAGATATTCCAATTTCCTGTTAGCTAACCTAGACAGTCCAAATGCCCGCTAGGTACCCTAGACTCTCCAGTGCCCGCTAGTTAACCTACATAGTCCAAGTGCCCGCTGAGGAACCTACATAGTCCAAGTGCCCGATAGGGAACCTACATATTCCAAGTGCCCGTTAGGGAACCTAGATAGTCCAAGTGCCCGTTAGTTAACCTACATAGTCCAAAGGCGCGCTAGGGAACCTACATAGTCAAAGTGCCCGCTAGGGAACCTGCATTGTACAAGTGCCCGATAGTTAACCTAGATCGTCCAAGTGCCCGCTAGTTAACCTTGATAGTTTAAGTTCCCGCTAGTTAACTTTGATCATCCAAGTGCCCGCTAGTTAACCTACATAGTCAAAGGGCCCGCTAGGGAACCTGCATTGTAAAAGTGCCTGCTAGTTAACCTAGATCGTCCAAGTGCCCGCTAGTTAACCTATATAGTCCAAGTTCCCGCTACTTAACCTTGATCGTCCAAGTGCCCGCTAGTTAACCTACATAGTCCAAGTGCCCGATGGGGAACCTACATAGTCAAAGTGCCCGCTGAGGAACCTACATAGTCCAAGTGCCCGATAGGGAACCTACATATTCCAAGTGCCTGTTAGGGAACCTAGATAGTCCAAGTGCCCGTAGGGAACATATATAGTCCAAGTGCCCGCTAGGGAACCTACATAGTCAAAGTGCCCGCTAGGGAAATTGCATTGTCCAAGTGCCTGCTAGTTACCCTACATAGTCCAGAACCCACTAGTTTACCTAGATAGTCCAAGTGCCCGCTAGATAACCTACATAGTCCAAGAGCCCGCTAGTTAACCTAGATATTCCAAATGCCCGCTAGTTAACCTAGATCGTGCAAGAGTCCGCCAGTTAACCTACATATTCCAAGGTCCTGTAAGGTAACCAAGATAGTCCAAGTGCCCGCAAGGTAACCTACATAATCCAAGTGACCGCTAGGTAACCTAGATAGTCTAAGTGCCCGCTAGTTAACCTACATAGTCCAAGGTCCGCTACTTAACCTAGATAGTCCAAGTGCCCGCTATTTAACCTACATAGTCCAAGGGCCCTCTAGTTAACCTAGATAGTCCAAGTGCCCGATAGGGAACCTACATATTCCAAGTGCCCGTTAGGGAACCTAGATAGTCCAAGTGCCCGCTAGTTAACCTACATAGTCCAAGGGCCCGCTAGGGAACCTACATAGTCAAAGTGCCCGCTAGGGAACCTGCATTGTATAAGTGTCCGCTAGTTAACCTAGATCGTCCAAGTGCCCGCTAGTTAACCTAGATAGTCCAAGTTCCCGCTAGTTAACCTTGATCGTCCAAGTGCCCGCTAGTTAACCTACATAGTCCAAGTGCCCGATAGGGAACCTACATAGTCCACGTGCCCGCTGAGGAACCTACATAGTCCAAGTGCCCGCTAGTTAACCTACATAGTCCAAGTGCCCGATAGGGAACCTACATAGTCCAAGTGCCCGCTGAGGAACCTACATAGTCCAAGTGCCCGATAGGGAACCTACATATTCCAAGTGCCTGTTAGGGAACCTAGATAGTCCAAGTGCCCGTAGGGAACATATATAGTCCACGTGCCCGCTAGGGAACCTACATAGTCAAAGGGCCCGCTAGGGAACATGCATTGTCCAAGTGCCAGCTAGTTACCCTACATAGTCCAGAACCCACTAGTTTACCTAGATAGTCCAAGTGCCCGCTAGATAACCTACATAGTCCAAGGGCCCGCTAGTTAACTTACATAGTCCAAGGGCCCGCTAGTTAACCTAGATATTCCAAATGCCCGCTAGTTAACCTAGATCGTCCAAGAGTCCGCCAGTTAACCTACATAGTCCAAGTTCCTGTAAGGTAATCTAGATAGTCCAAGTGCCCGCAAGGTAACCTAGATAGTCCAAGTGCACGGTAGTTAACCTAGATTGTCCAAGTGCCCGCTAGTTAAACTACATAGTCCAAGGGCCCGCTTGTTAACATACATAGTCCAAGGTCCACTACTTAACCTAGATAGTCCAAGTGCCCGCTATTTAACCTACATAGTCCAAGGGCCCTCTAGTTAACCTAGATAGTCCAAGTGCCCGCTAGGGGACGTACATCGTCCAAGTGCCCGCTAGGTAATCTAGATAGTCCATGTGCCCGTTAGCTAACCTAGATAGTCCAAGTTCCCGCTAGTTAATCTAGACTGTCCAAGTGCCCGCTAGTTAAACTACATAGTCCAAGGGCCCTCTAGTTAACCTAGATAGTCCACGTGCCCTCTAGTGTATGTACATAGTTCAAGTGCCCGCTAGGTAACCTAGATAATCCAAGTGTCTGCTAGTTAACCTACATAGTCCAAGTGCCCGCTAGGTAACCTAGATAGTCCAAGGACCCACTAGTTAAACTACATAGTCCAAGTGCCCGATAGGGAACATACATAGTCCAAGTGCCCGCTGAGAAACCTACATAGTCCAAGTGCCCGATAGGGAACCTACATATTCCAAGTGCCCGTTAGGGAACCTAGATAATCCAAGTGCCCGTAGGGAACCTATATATTCCAAGTGCCCGCTAGGGAACCTGCATTGTCCAAGTGCCCGCTAGTTAACCTAGGTAGTCCAAGGGCCCGCTAGTTAACCTACATAGTCCAAGTGCCCGATAGGGAACCTACATATTCCATGTGCCCGCTAGTTAACCTACATAGTCCAAGGGACTGCAAGGTAACCTAGATATTCCAATTTCCTGTTAGCTAACCTAGACAGTCCAAGTGCCCGCTAGGTACCCTAGACTGTCCAGTGCCCGCTAGTTAACCTACATTGTCCAAGGGCCCTCTAGTTAACCTAGATAGTCCAAGTGCCCGCTAGGGGACGTACATCGTCCAAGTGCCCGCTAGGTAATCTAGATAGTCCATGTGCCCGTTAGCTAACCTAGATAGTCCAAGTTCCCGCTAGTTAATCTAGACTGTCCAAGTGCCCGCTAGTTAAACTACATAGTCCAAGGGCACTCTAGTTAACCTAGATAGTCCACGTGCCCTCTAGTGTATGTACATAGTTCAAGTGCCCGCTAGGTAACCTAGATAATCCAAGTGTCTGCTAGTTAACCTACATAGTCCAAGTGCCCGCTAGGTAACCTAGATAGTCCAAGGACCCACTAGTTAAACTACATAGTCCAAGTGCCCGATAGGGAACATACATAGTCCAAGTGCCCGCTGAGAAACCTACATAGTCCAAGTGCCCGATAGGGAACCTACATATTCCAAGTGCCCGTTAGGGAACCTAGATAATCCAAGTGCCCGTAGGGAACCTATATATTCCAAGTGCCCGCTAGGGAACCTGCATTGTCCAAGTGCCCGCTAGTTAACCTAGGTAGTCCAAGGGCCCGCTAGTTAACCTACATAGTCCAAGTGCCCGATAGGGAACCTACATATTCCATGTGCCCGCTAGTTAACCTACATAGTCCAAGGAACTGCAAGGTAACCTAGATATTCCAATTTCCTGTTAGCTAACCTAGACAGTCCAAGTGCCCGCTAGGTACCCTAGACTGTCCAGTGCCCGCTAGTTAACCTACATTGTCCAAGTGCCCGCTGAGGAACCTACATAGTCCAAGTGCCCGATAGGGAACCTACATATTCCAAGTGCCCGTTAGGGAACCTAGATAGTCCAAGTGCCCTCTAGTTAACCTATATAGTCCAAGGGCCTGCTGGGGAACCTACATAGTCAAAGTGCCCGCTAGGGAACCTGCATTGTACAAGTGCCTGCTAGTTAACCTAGATCGTCCAGGTGCCCGCTTGTTAACCTAGATAGTTCAAGTTCCCGCTAGTTAACCTTGATCATCCAAGTGCCCGCCAGTTAACCTACATAGTCCAAGTGCCCGATAGGGAACCTACATAGTCCAAGTGCCCGCTGAGGAACCTACATAGTCCAAGTGCCCGATAGGGAACCTACATATTCCAAGTGCCTGTTAGGGAACCTAGATAGTCCAAGTGCCCGTAGGGAACATATATAGTCCAAGTGTCCGCTAGGGAACCTACATAGTCAAAGTGCCCGCTAGGGAACCTGCATTGTCCAAGTGCCTGCTAGTTACCCTACATAGTTCAGAACCCACTAGTTTACCTAGATAGTCCAAGTGCCCGCTAGATAACCTACATAGTCCAAGGGCCCGCTAGTTAACCTAGATATTCCAAATGCCCGCTAGTTAACCAAGATCGTCAAAGAGTCCGCCAGTTAACCTACATAGTCCAAGTTCCTGTAAGGTAACCTAGATAGTCCAAGTGCCCGCAAGGTATCCTACATAATCCAAGTGACCGCAAGGTAACCTAGATAGTCTAAGTGCCGGCTAGTTAACCTACATAGTCCAAGGGCCGGTTTGTTAACCTACATAGTCCAAGGTCCGCTACTTAACCTAGATAGTCCAAGTGCCCGCTATTTAACCTACATAGTCCAAGGGCCCTCTAGTTAACCTAGATAGTCCAAGTGCCCGCTAGGGGACGTACATCGTCCAAGTTCCCGCTACGTAACCTAGATACTCCAAGTGCCCGTTAGCTAACCTAGATAGTCCAAGTGCCCGCTAGTTAATCTAGATAGTCCAAGTGCCCGCTAGTTAAACTACATAGTCCAAGGGCCCTCTAGTTAACCTAGAAAGTCCACGTGCCCGCTAGGGTATGTACATAGTTCAAGTGCCCGCTAGGTAACCTAGATAGTCCAAGTGTCTGCTAGTTAACCTACATAGTCCAAGTGCCCGCTAGGTAACCTAGATAGTCCAAGGACCCACTAGTTAACCTACATAGTCCAAGTGCCCGATAGGGAATCTCCATAGTCCAAGTGCCCGCTGAGAAACCTACATAGTCCAAGTACCAGATAGGGAACCTACATATTCCAAGTGCCCGTTAGGGAACCTATATATTCGAAGTGCCCGCTAGGGAACCTGCATTGTCCAAGTGCCCGCTAGTTAACTTAGATAGTCCAAGTGCCCGCTAGTTAACCTAGGTAGTCCCAGTGCCCGCTAGTTTACCTTGATCGTCCAAGGGCCCACTAGTTAACCTACATAGTCCAAGGGCCCGCTAGTTAATCTACATCGTCCAAGTGCCCGATAGGGAACCTACATATTCCATGTGCCCGCTAGTTAACCTACATAGTCCAAGGGACCGCAAGGTAACCTAGATATTCCAATTTCCTGTTAGCTAACCTAGACAGTCCAAATGCCCGCTAGGTACCCTACACTGTCCAGTGCCCGCTAGTTAACCTACATAGTCCAAGTGCCCGCTGAGGAACCTACATAGTCCAAGTGCCCGATAGGGAACCTACATATTCCAAGTGCCCGTTAGGGAACCTAGATAGTCCAAGTGCCCGCTAGTTAACCTAGATCGTCCAAGTGCCCGCTAGGGAACCTACATAGTCAAAGTGCCCGCTAGGGAACCTAGATAGTCCAAGGTCCCGCTAGTTAACCTACATAGTTCAAGTGCCCGATAGGGAACCTACATAATCCAAGTGCCCGCTGAGGAACCTACATAGTCCAAGTGCCCGATAGGGAACCTACATATTCCAAGTGCCTGTTAGGGAACGTAGATAGTCCAAGTGCCCGTAGGGAACATATATTGTCCAAGTGCCCGCTAGGGAACCTACATTGTCAAAGTGCCCGCTAGGGAACCTGCATTGTCCAAGTGCCTGCTAGTTACCCTACATAGTCCAGAACCCACTAGTTTACCTAGATAGTCCAAGTGCCCGCTAGATAATCTACATAGTCCAAGGGCCCGCTAGTTAACCTAGATATTCCAAATCCCCGCTAGTTAACCTAGATCATCCAAGACACCGCCAGTTAACCTACATAGTCCAAGTTCCTGTAAGGTAACCTAGATAGTTCATGTGCCCGCAAGGTTACCTACATAATCCAAGTGCCCGCTAGGTAACCTAGATAGTCTAAGTGCCCGCTAGTTAACCTACATAGTCCAAGGGCCCGCAAGTTAACCTACATAGTCCAAGTGCGCGATAGGGAACCTACATAGTCCAAGGGCCCGCAAGGTAACCTAGATATTCCGAATTTCCTGTTAGCTAACCTAGACAGTCCAAGTGCACGCTAGGTACCCTAGACTGTCCAGTGCCCGCTAGGTTACCTACATAGTCCAAGTGCCCGCTTGGTAACCTAGATACACCAAGTGCCCGCTAGTTAACCTAGATAGTCCTAGTGCCCGTTAGTTATCCTAGATAGTCCAAGTACCCACTAGGGGACGTACATAGTCCAAGTGCCCACTAGGTAACTTAGATAGTCCAAGTGCACGCTAGTTAACCTACATAGTCCAAGGGCCCGCAAGTTAACCTACATAGTCCAAGTGTGCGATAGGGAACCTACATAGTCCAAGTGCCCGCTAAGGGACATACATAGTCTAAGTGCCCGCTAGTGAACCTACATAGTCCAAGTGCCCGTTAGGGAACCTAGATAGTCCAAGTGCCCACTAGGGAACCTGCATCATCCAAGTGCCCGCTAGTAAATCTAGATAGTCCAAGTGCCCGCTAGTTAACCTAGATAGTCCAAGTGCCCGCTAGTTAACCTAGATCGTCTAAGTGCCCGCTAGTTAACCTACATAGTCCAAAGGGCCGCTTGTTAACCTACATAGTCCAAGGTCCGCTACTTAACCTAGATAGTCCAAGTGCCCGCTAGTTAACCTACATAGTCCAAGTGCCCTCTAGTTAACCTAGATATTCCAAGTGCCCGCTAGGGGACGTACATAGTCCAAGTGCCCGCTAGGGGACGTACATAGTCCAAGTGCCCTCTAGTTAACCTACATAGTCCAAGTGCCCGCTAGGGGACGTACATAGTCCAAGTGCCCGTTTGTTATCCTAGATAGTCCAAGTGCCCACTAGGTTACCTACATAGTCCAAGTGACCGCTAGTTAACCTGATAGTCCAAGTGCCCGCTAGTTAACCTACATAGTCCAAGTGCCCGCTGAGGAACCTACATAGTCCAAGTGCCAGATAGGGAACTTACATATTCCAAGTGCCCGTTAGGGAACCTAGATAGTCCAAGTGCCCGTAGGGAACCTATATAATCCAAGTGCCCGGTAGGGAACCTACATAGTCAAATTGCCCACTAGGGAACCTGCATTGTACAAGTGCCTGCTAGTTTACCTAGATAGTCCAAGTGCCCGCTAGTTAACCTAGATAGTCCAAGTTCCCGCTCTTTAACCTTGATCGTCCAAGTGCCCGCTAGTTAACATTCATAGTCCAATTGCCCCATAGGGAACCTACATAGTCCAAGTGCCCGCTGAGAAACCTACATAGTCCAAGTGCCCCATAGGGAACCTACATATTCCAAGTGCCTGTTAGGGAACCTAGATAGTCCAAGTGCCCGTAGGGAACATATATAGTCCAAGTGCCCGCTAGGGAACCTACATAGTCAAAGTGCCCGCTAGGGAACCTGCATTGTCCAAGTGCCCGCTAGTTAACCTACATAGTCCAGAACCCACTAGTTTACCTAGATAGTCCAAGTGCCCGCTAGATAACCTACATAGTCCATGGGCCCGCTAGTTAACCTGTATATTCCAAATGCTCGCTAATTAACCTAGATCGTCCAAGAGTCCGCTAGTTAACCTACATAATCCAAGTTCATGTAAGGTAACCTAGATAGTCCAAGTGCCCGCAAGGTAACCTACATAATCCAAGTGCCCGCTAGGTAACCTAGATATTCCAAGTTCCTATTAGCTAACCTAGATAGTCTAAGTGCCTGCTAGTTAACCTACATAGTCCAAGTGCCCATTCGTTAACCTAGATAGTCCAAGTGCCCGCTAGGTAACCTAGACTGTCCAAGTGCCCGCTAGGTTACCTACATAGTCCAAGTACCCGTTCGTTAACCTAGATAATCCAGTTGCCCGCTAGGTAACCTACATAGTCCAAAGGCCCGCTAGGTAACCTAGATAATCCAAATGCCCGCTAGTTAACCTATATCGTCTAAGTGCCCGCTAGTTAACCTAGATCGTCCAAGTGCCCGTTAGTTAACCTACATAGTCAATGGACCCGCTTGTTAACCTACATAGTGCAAGAGCCCGCTAGTTACCTAGATCGTGCAAGTGTCCGCTAGTTAACCTACATAGTCCAAGTGCCCGCTAGGTAACCTAGATAATCCAAGTGCCCGCTAGGTAACCTTCATAGTCCAAGTGCCAGCTAGGTAACCTAGAGAGTCTACGTGCCCGCTTGTTAACCTATATAGTGCTAGTGATTGTTATTTAACCAAGAGTGTCCAAGTGCCCACTAGGGGACGTACTTAGTCCAAGTGCCCGTTAGCTAACCTTGATAGTCCAAGTGCCCGTTAGTTAACATTGATCATCCAAGTGCCCGCTATTTAACCTAGATAGTCCAAGTGCACGATAGTTAACCTAGATAGTCCAAGTGCCCTCTAGTTAACTTAGATTGTCCAAGTGCCCGCTAAGAAACCTAGATAGTCCAAGTGCCCGTTAGGTACCCTAGATAGTCCAAGTGCCCGCTAGGTAACCTACATAGTCCAAGTTCCCGCTAGGTAACCTAGATAGTCCAAGTGCCCTTTAGGGAATCTAGAAAGTCCAAGGGCCCGCTAATAAACCTACATAGTCCATGGGCCCGCTAGGTAACCTTCATAGTGCAAGTGTCCGCTACTTAATGTACATATTCCAAGTGCTCGCTAGTTAACCTACATAATCTAAGTGCCCGTTAGCTAACCTAGATAGGACAAGTGCCCGCTATTTGACCTACATAGTCCAAGTGCCAGCTAGGTAACCTAGATAGTACAAATGCCCGTTAGAGAACCTAGATAGTCCAAGTGCCTGTTAGCTAACCTAGATAGTCCAAGTGGCGACTAGGTAACCTACATAGTCTAGTGCCCGTTCGTTAACCTAGATAATCCAAGTGCTCACTAGGTAACCTTGACAGTCCAAGTGCCCGCTAGTTAACCTAGATAGTCCAAGTGCCCGATAGGGAACCTACATAATCCAAGTGCCCGCTAGGCAACCAACATAGTCCAAGTGCCCGTTAGTTAACCTAGATAGTCAAAGTGCCTGCTAGGTAACCTAGATAGTCCAAGTGCCCGCTAGGTAACCTACATAGTCCAAGTGCCCGCTAGGTAACATAAATAGTCCAAGTGGCCGCTAGTTAACCTAGATAGTCCACGTGCCCTCTAGTGTATGTACATAGTTCAAGTGCCCGCTAGGTGACCTAGATAATCCAAGTGTCTGCTAGTTAACCTACATAGTCCAAGTGCCCGCTAGGTAACCTAGATAGTCCAAGGACCCACTAGTTAAACTACATAGTCCAAGTGCCCGATAGGGAACATACATAGTCCAAGTGCCCGCTGAGAAACCTACATAGTCCAAGTGCCCGATAGGGAAGCTACATATTCCAAGTGCCCGTAGGGAACCTATATATTCCAAGTGCCCGCTAGGGAACCTGCATTGTCCAAGTGCCCGCTAGTTAACCTAGGTAGTCCAAGGGCCCGCTAGTTAACCTACATAGTCCAAGTGCCCGATAGGGAACCTACATATTCCAAAGGCCTGTAGGGAACCTAGATAGTCCAAGTGCCCGTAGGGAACATATATAGTCCACGTGCCCGCTAGGGAACCTACATAGTCAAAGGGCCCGCTAGGGAACATGCATTGTCCAAGTGCCTGCTAGTTACCCTACATATTCCAGAACCCACTAGTTTACCTAGATAGTCCAAGTGCCCGCTAGATAACCTACATAGTCCAAGGGCCCGCTAGTTAACTTACATAGTCCAAGGGCCCGCTAGTTAACCTAGATATTCCAAATGCCCGCTAGTTAACCTAGATCGTCCAAGATTCCGCCAGTTAACCTACATAGTCCAAGTTCCTGTAAGGTAACCTAGATAGTCCAAGTGCCCGCAAGGTAACCTAGATAGTCCAAGTGCCCGCTAGTTAACCTACATAGTCCAAGGGCCCGCTTGTTAACATACATAGTCCAAGGTCCGCTACTTAACCTAGATAGTCCAAGTGCCCGCTATTTAACCTACATAGTCCAAGGGCCCTCTAGTTAACCTAGATAGTCCAAGTGCCCGCTAGGGGACGTACATCGTCCAAGTGCCCGCTAGGTAACCTAGATAGTCCAAGGACCCACTAGTTAAACTACATAGTCCAAGTGCCCGATAGGGAACATACATAGTCCAAGTGCCCGCTGAGAAACCTACATAGTCCAACTGCCCGATAGGGAAGCTACATATTCCAAGTGCCCGTTAGGGAACCTAGATAGTCCAAGTGCCCGTAGGGAACCTATATATTCCAAGTGCCCGCTAGGGAACCTGCATTGTCCAAGTGCCCGCTAGTTAACCTAGGTAGTCCAAGGGCCCGCTAGTTAACCTACATAGTCCAAGTGCCCGATAGGGAACCTACATATTCCATGTGCCCGCTAGTTAACCTACATAGTCCAAGGGACTGCAAGGTAACCTAGATATTCCAATTTCCTGTTAGCTAACCTAGACAGTCCAAGTGCCACTAGGTACCCTAGACTGTCCAGTGCCCGCTAGTTAACCTACATTGTCCAAGTGCCCGCTGAGGAACCTACATAGTCCAAGTGCCCGATAGGGAACCTACATATTCCAAGTGCCCGTTAGGGAACCTAGATAGTCCAAGTGCCCGCTAGTTAACCTACATAGTCCAAGGGCCCGCTGGGGAACCTACATAGTCAAAGTGCCCGCTAGGGAACCTACATAGTCCAAGGGCCCGCTAGTTAACCTACATAGTCCAAGTGCCCGATAGGGAACCTACGTATTCCATGTGCCCGCTAGTTAACATACATAGTCCAAGGTACCGCAAGGTAACCTAGATATTCCAATTTCCTGTTAGCTAACCTAGACAGTCCAAATGCCCGCTAGGTACCCTAGACTGTCCAGTGCCCGCTAGTTAACCTACATAGTCCATATCCCCGCTGAGGAACCTACATAGTCCAAGTGCCCGATAGGGAACCTACATATTCCAAGTGCCCGTTAGGGAACCTAGATAGTCCAAGTGCCCGCTAGTTAACCTAGATCGCCCAAGTGCCCGCTAGGGAACCTACATAGTCAAAGTGCCCGCTAGGGAACCTAGATAGTCCAAGTTCCCGCTAGTTAACTTACATAGTTCAAGTGCCCGATAGGGAACCTACATAATCCAAGTGCCCTCTGAGGAACCTACATAGTCCAAGTGCCTGATAGGGAACCTACATATTCCAAGTGCCTGTTAGGGAACCTAGATAGTCCATGTACCCGCTAGGGAACCTACATAGTCAAAGTGCCCGCTAGGGAACCTGCATTGTCCAAGTGCCTGCTAGTTACCCTACATAGTCCAGAACCCACTAGTTTACCTAGATAGTCCAAGTGCCCGCTAGATAATCTACATAGTCCAAGGGCCCCCTAGTTAACCTAGATATTCCAAATCCCCGCTAGTTAACCTGGATCGTCCAAGACACCGCCAGTTAACCTACGTAGTCCAAGTTCCTGTAAGGTAACCTAGATCGTCCATGTCCCCGCAAGGTTACCTACATAATCCAAGTGCCCGCTAGGTAACCTAGATAGTCTAAGTGCCCGCTAGTTAACCTACATAGTCCAAGTGCCCGCTAGTTAACCTACATAGTCAAAGTGCCCGCTAGGGAACCTGCATTGTACAAGTGCCTGCTAGTTAACCTAGATCGTCCAAGGGCCCGCTAGTTAACCTAGATAGTCCAAGGTCCGCTACTTAAACTAGATAGTCCAAGGGCCCGCTATTTAACCTACATAGTCCAAGGGCCCTCTAGTTAACCTAGATAGTCCAAGTGCCCGATAGGGAACCTACATATTCCAAGTGCCCGTCAGGGAACCTAGATAGTCCAAGTGCCCGCTAGTTAACCTACATAGTCCAAGGGCCCGCTAGGGACCCTACATAGTCAAAGTGCCCGCTAGGGAACCTGCATTGTATAAGTGCCCGCTAGTTAACCTAGATCGTCCAAGTGCCCGCTAGTTAACCTAGATAGTCCAAGTTCCCGCTAGTTAACCTTGATCGTCCAAGTGCCCGCTAGTTAACCCACATAGTCCAAGTGCCCGATAGGGAACCTACATAGTCCAAGTGCGTGCTGAGGAACCTACATAGTCCAAGTGCCCGCTAGTTAACCTACATAGTCCAAGTGCCCGATAGGGAACCTACATAGTCCAAGTGCCCGCTGAGGAACCTACATAGTCCAAGTGCCCGATAGGGAACCTACATATTCCAAGTGCCTGTTAGGGAACCTAGATAGTCCAAGTGCCCGTAGGGAACATATATAGTCCACGTGCCCGCTAGGGAACCTACATAGTCAAAGGGCCCGCTAGGGAACATGCATTGTCCAAGTGCCTGCTAGTTACCCTACATAGTCCAGAACCCACTAGTTTACCTAGATAGTCCAAGTGCCCGCTAGATAACCTACATAGTCCAAGGGCCCGCTAGTTAACTTACATAGTCCAAGGGCCCGCTAGTTAACCTAGATATTCCAAATGCCCGCTAGTTAACCTAGATCGTCCAAGATTCCGCCAGTTAACCTACATAGTCCAAGTTCCTGTAAGGTAACCTAGATAGTCCAAGTGCCCGCAAGGTAACCTAGATAGTCCAAGTGCCCGCTAGTTAACCTACATAGTCCAAGGGCCCGCTTGTTAACATACATAGTCCAAGGTCCGCTACTTAACCTAGATAGTCCAAGTGCCCGCTATTTAACCTACATAGTCCAAGGGCCCTCTAGTTAACCTAGATAGTCCAAGTGCCCGCTAGGGGACGTACATCGTCCAAGTGCCCGCTAGGTAACCTAGATAGTCCAAGGACCCACTAGTTAAACTACATAGTCCAAGTGCCCGATAGGGAACATACATAGTCCAAGTGCCCGCTGAGAAACCTACATAGTCCAACTGCCCGATAGGGAAGCTACATATTCCAAGTGCCCGTTAGGGAACCTAGATAGTCCAAGTGCCCGTAGGGAACCTATATATTCCAAGTGCCCGCTAGGGAACCTGCATTGTCCAAGTGCCCGCTAGTTAACCTAGGTAGTCCAAGGGCCCGCTAGTTAACCTACATAGTCCAAGTGCCCGATAGGGAACCTACATATTCCATGTGCCCGCTAGTTAACCTACATAGTCCAAGGGACTGCAAGGTAACCTAGATATTCCAATTTCCTGTTAGCTAACCTAGACAGTCCAAGTGCCACTAGGTACCCTAGACTGTCCAGTGCCCGCTAGTTAACCTACATTGTCCAAGTGCCCGCTGAGGAACCTACATAGTCCAAGTGCCCGATAGGGAACCTACATATTCCAAGTGCCCGTTAGGGAACCTAGATAGTCCAAGTGCCCGCTAGTTAACCTACATAGTCCAAGGGCCCGCTGGGGAACCTACATAGTCAAAGTGCCCGCTAGGGAACCTACATAGTCCAAGGGCCCGCTAGTTAACCTACATAGTCCAAGTGCCCGATAGGGAACCTACGTATTCCATGTGCCCGCTAGTTAACATACATAGTCCAAGGTACCGCAAGGTAACCTAGATATTCCAATTTCCTGTTAGCTAACCTAGACAGTCCAAATGCCCGCTAGGTACCCTAGACTGTCCAGTGCCCGCTAGTTAACCTACATAGTCCATATCCCCGCTGAGGAACCTACATAGTCCAAGTGCCCGATAGGGAACCTACATATTCCAAGTGCCCGTTAGGGAACCTAGATAGTCCAAGTGCCCGCTAGTTAACCTAGATCGCCCAAGTGCCCGCTAGGGAACCTACATAGTCAAAGTGCCCGCTAGGGAACCTAGATAGTCCAAGTTCCCGCTAGTTAACTTACATAGTTCAAGTGCCCGATAGGGAACCTACATAATCCAAGTGCCCTCTGAGGAACCTACATAGTCCAAGTGCCTGATAGGGAACCTACATATTCCAAGTGCCTGTTAGGGAACCTAGATAGTCCATGTACCCGCTAGGGAACCTACATAGTCAAAGTGCCCGCTAGGGAACCTGCATTGTCCAAGTGCCTGCTAGTTACCCTACATAGTCCAGAACCCACTAGTTTACCTAGATAGTCCAAGTGCCCGCTAGATAATCTACATAGTCCAAGGGCCCCCTAGTTAACCTAGATATTCCAAATCCCCGCTAGTTAACCTGGATCGTCCAAGACACCGCCAGTTAACCTACGTAGTCCAAGTTCCTGTAAGGTAACCTAGATCGTCCATGTCCCCGCAAGGTTACCTACATAATCCAAGTGCCCGCTAGGTAACCTAGATAGTCTAAGTGCCCGCTAGTTAACCTACATAGTCCAAGTGCCCGCTAGTTAACCTACATAGTCAAAGTGCCCGCTAGGGAACCTGCATTGTACAAGTGCCTGCTAGTTAACCTAGATCGTCCAAGGGCCCGCTAGTTAACCTAGATAGTCCAAGGTCCGCTACTTAAACTAGATAGTCCAAGGGCCCGCTATTTAACCTACATAGTCCAAGGGCCCTCTAGTTAACCTAGATAGTCCAAGTGCCCGATAGGGAACCTACATATTCCAAGTGCCCGTCAGGGAACCTAGATAGTCCAAGTGCCCGCTAGTTAACCTACATAGTCCAAGGGCCCGCTAGGGACCCTACATAGTCAAAGTGCCCGCTAGGGAACCTGCATTGTATAAGTGCCCGCTAGTTAACCTAGATCGTCCAAGTGCCCGCTAGTTAACCTAGATAGTCCAAGTTCCCGCTAGTTAACCTTGATCGTCCAAGTGCCCGCTAGTTAACCCACATAGTCCAAGTGCCCGATAGGGAACCTACATAGTCCAAGTGCGTGCTGAGGAACCTACATAGTCCAAGTGCCCGCTAGTTAACCTACATAGTCCAAGTGCCCGATAGGGAACCTACATAGTCCAAGTGCCCGCTGAGGAACCTACATAGTCCAAGTGCCCGATAGGGAACCTACATATTCCAAGTGCCTGTTAGGGAACCTAGATAGTCCAAGTGCCCGTAGGGAACATATATAGTCCACGTGCCCGCTAGGGAACCTACATAGTCAAAGGGCCCACTAGGGAACATGCATTGTCCAAGTGCCTGCTAGTTACCCTACATAGTCCAGAACCCACTAGTTTACCTAGATAGTCCAAGTGCCCGCTAGATAACCTACATAGTCCAAGGGCCCGCTAGTTAACTTACATAGTCCAAGGGCCCGCTAGTTAACCTAGATATTCCAAATGCCCGCTAGTTAACCTAGATCGTCCAAGATTCCGCCAGTTAACCTACATAGTCCAAGTTCCTGTAAGGTAACCTAGATAGTCCAAGTGCCCGCAAGGTAACCTAGATAGTCCAAGTGCCCGCTAGTTAACCTACATAGTCCAAGGGCCCGCTTGTTAACATACATAGTCCAAGGTCCGCTACTTAACCTAGATAGTCCAAGTGCCCGCTATTTAACCTACATAGTCCAAGGGCCCTCTAGTTAACCTAGATAGTCCAAGTGCCCGCTAGGGGACGTACATCGTCCAAGTGCCCGCTAGGTAACCTAGATAGTCCAAGGACCCACTAGTTAAACTACATAGTCCAAGTGCCCGATAGGGAACATACATAGTCCAAGTGCCCGCTGAGAAACCTACATAGTCCAACTGCCCGATAGGGAAGCTACATATTCCAAGTGCCCGTTAGGGAACCTAGATAGTCCAAGTGCCCGTAGGGAACCTATATATTCCAAGTGCCCGCTAGGGAACCTGCATTGTCCAAGTGCCCGCTAGTTAACCTAGGTAGTCCAAGGGCCCGCTAGTTAACCTACATAGTCCAAGTGCCCGATAGGGAACCTACATATTCCATGTGCCCGCTAGTTAACCTACATAGTCCAAGGGACTGCAAGGTAACCTAGATATTCCAATTTCCTGTTAGCTAACCTAGACAGTCCAAGTGCCACTAGGTACCCTAGACTGTCCAGTGCCCGCTAGTTAACCTACATTGTCCAAGTGCCCGCTGAGGAACCTACATAGTCCAAGTGCCCGATAGGGAACCTACATATTCCAAGTGCCCGTTAGGGAACCTAGATAGTCCAAGTGCCCGCTAGTTAACCTACATAGTCCAAGGGCCCGCTGGGGAACCTACATAGTCAAAGTGCCCGCTAGGGAACCTACATAGTCCAAGGGCCCGCTAGTTAACCTACATAGTCCAAGTGCCCGATAGGGAACCTACGTATTCCATGTGCCCGCTAGTTAACATACATAGTCCAAGGTACCGCAAGGTAACCTAGATATTCCAATTTCCTGTTAGCTAACCTAGACAGTCCAAATGCCCGCTAGGTACCCTAGACTGTCCAGTGCCCGCTAGTTAACCTACATAGTCCATATCCCCGCTGAGGAACCTACATAGTCCAAGTGCCCGATAGGGAACCTACATATTCCAAGTGCCCGTTAGGGAACCTAGATAGTCCAAGTGCCCGCTAGTTAACCTAGATCGCCCAAGTGCCCGCTAGGGAACCTACATAGTCAAAGTGCCCGCTAGGGAACCTAGATAGTCCAAGTTCCCGCTAGTTAACTTACATAGTTCAAGTGCCCGATAGGGAACCTACATAATCCAAGTGCCCTCTGAGGAACCTACATAGTCCAAGTGCCTGATAGGGAACCTACATATTCCAAGTGCCTGTTAGGGAACCTAGATAGTCCATGTACCCGCTAGGGAACCTACATAGTCAAAGTGCCCGCTAGGGAACCTGCATTGTCCAAGTGCCTGCTAGTTACCCTACATAGTCCAGAACCCACTAGTTTACCTAGATAGTCCAAGTGCCCGCTAGATAATCTACATAGTCCAAGGGCCCCCTAGTTAACCTAGATATTCCAAATCCCCGCTAGTTAACCTGGATCGTCCAAGACACCGCCAGTTAACCTACGTAGTCCAAGTTCCTGTAAGGTAACCTAGATCGTCCATGTCCCCGCAAGGTTACCTACATAATCCAAGTGCCCGCTAGGTAACCTAGATAGTCTAAGTGCCCGCTAGTTAACCTACATAGTCCAAGTGCCCGCTAGTTAACCTACATAGTCAAAGTGCCCGCTAGGGAACCTGCATTGTACAAGTGCCTGCTAGTTAACCTAGATCGTCCAAGGGCCCGCTAGTTAACCTAGATAGTCCAAGGTCCGCTACTTAAACTAGATAGTCCAAGGGCCCGCTATTTAACCTACATAGTCCAAGGGCCCTCTAGTTAACCTAGATAGTCCAAGTGCCCGATAGGGAACCTACATATTCCAAGTGCCCGTCAGGGAACCTAGATAGTCCAAGTGCCCGCTAGTTAACCTACATAGTCCAAGGGCCCGCTAGGGACCCTACATAGTCAAAGTGCCCGCTAGGGAACCTGCATTGTATAAGTGCCCGCTAGTTAACCTAGATCGTCCAAGTGCCCGCTAGTTAACCTAGATAGTCCAAGTTCCCGCTAGTTAACCTTGATCGTCCAAGTGCCCGCTAGTTAACCCACATAGTCCAAGTGCCCGATAGGGAACCTACATAGTCCAAGTGCGTGCTGAGGAACCTACATAGTCCAAGTGCCCGCTAGTTAACCTACATAGTCCAAGTGCCCGATAGGGAACCTACATAGTCCAAGTGCCCGCTGAGGAACCTACATAGTCCAAGTGCCCGATAGGGAACCTACATATTCCAAGTGCCTGTTAGGGAACCTAGATAGTCCAAGTGCCCGTAGGGAACATATATAGTCCACGTGCCCGCTAGGGAACCTACATAGTCAAAGGGCCCGCTAGGGAACATGCATTGTCCAAGTGCCTGCTAGTTACCCTACATAGTCCAGAACCCACTAGTTTACCTAGATAGTCCAAGTGCCCGCTAGATAACCTACATAGTCCAAGGGCCCGCTAGTTAACTTACATAGTCCAAGGGCCCGCTAGTTAACCTAGATATTCCAAATGCCCGCTAGTTAACCTAGATCGTCCAAGATTCCGCCAGTTAACCTACATAGTCCAAGTTCCTGTAAGGTAACCTAGATAGTCCAAGTGCCCGCAAGGTAACCTAGATAGTCCAAGTGCCCGCTAGTTAACCTACATAGTCCAAGGGCCCGCTTGTTAACATACATAGTCCAAGGTCCGCTACTTAACCTAGATAGTCCAAGTGCCCGCTATTTAACCTACATAGTCCAAGGGCCCTCTAGTTAACCTAGATAGTCCAAGTGCCCGCTAGGGGACGTACATCGTCCAAGTGCCCGCTAGGTAACCTAGATAGTCCAAGGACCCACTAGTTAAACTACATAGTCCAAGTGCCCGATAGGGAACATACATAGTCCAAGTGCCCGCTGAGAAACCTACATAGTCCAACTGCCCGATAGGGAAGCTACATATTCCAAGTGCCCGTTAGGGAACCTAGATAGTCCAAGTGCCCGTAGGGAACCTATATATTCCAAGTGCCCGCTAGGGAACCTGCATTGTCCAAGTGCCCGCTAGTTAACCTAGGTAGTCCAAGGGCCCGCTAGTTAACCTACATAGTCCAAGTGCCCGATAGGGAACCTACATATTCCATGTGCCCGCTAGTTAACCTACATAGTCCAAGGGACTGCAAGGTAACCTAGATATTCCAATTTCCTGTTAGCTAACCTAGACAGTCCAAGTGCCACTAGGTACCCTAGACTGTCCAGTGCCCGCTAGTTAACCTACATTGTCCAAGTGCCCGCTGAGGAACCTACATAGTCCAAGTGCCCGATAGGGAACCTACATATTCCAAGTGCCCGTTAGGGAACCTAGATAGTCCAAGTGCCCGCTAGTTAACCTACATAGTCCAAGGGCCCGCTGGGGAACCTACATAGTCAAAGTGCCCGCTAGGGAACCTACATAGTCCAAGGGCCCGCTAGTTAACCTACATAGTCCAAGTGCCCGATAGGGAACCTACGTATTCCATGTGCCCGCTAGTTAACATACATAGTCCAAGGTACCGCAAGGTAACCTAGATATTCCAATTTCCTGTTAGCTAACCTAGACAGTCCAAATGCCCGCTAGGTACCCTAGACTGTCCAGTGCCCGCTAGTTAACCTACATAGTCCATATCCCCGCTGAGGAACCTACATAGTCCAAGTGCCCGATAGGGAACCTACATATTCCAAGTGCCCGTCCAAGTGCCCGCTAGTTAACCTAGATCGCCCAAGTGCCCGCTAGGGAACCTACATAGTCAAAGTGCCCGCTAGGGAACCTAGATAGTCCAAGTTCCCGCTAGTTAACTTACATAGTTCAAGTGCCCGATAGGGAACCTACATAATCCAAGTGCCCTCTGAGGAACCTACATAGTCCAAGTGCCTGATAGGGAACCTACATATTCCAAGTGCCTGTTAGGGAACCTAGATAGTCCATGTACCCGCTAGGGAACCTACATAGTCAAAGTGCCCGCTAGGGAACCTGCATTGTCCAAGTGCCTGCTAGTTACCCTACATAGTCCAGAACCCACTAGTTTACCTAGATAGTCCAAGTGCCCGCTAGATAATCTACATAGTCCAAGGGCCCCCTAGTTAACCTAGATATTCCAAATCCCCGCTAGTTAACCTGGATCGTCCAAGACACCGCCAGTTAACCTACGTAGTCCAAGTTCCTGTAAGGTAACCTAGATCGTCCATGTCCCCGCAAGGTTACCTACATAATCCAAGTGCCCGCTAGGTAACCTAGATAGTCTAAGTGCCCGCTAGTTAACCTACATAGTCCAAGTGCCCGCTAGTTAACCTACATAGTCAAAGTGCCCGCTAGGGAACCTGCATTGTACAAGTGCCTGCTAGTTAACCTAGATCGTCCAAGGGCCCGCTAGTTAACCTAGATAGTCCAAGGTCCGCTACTTAAACTAGATAGTCCAAGGGCCCGCTATTTAACCTACATAGTCCAAGGGCCCTCTAGTTAACCTAGATAGTCCAAGTGCCCGATAGGGAACCTACATATTCCAAGTGCCCGTCAGGGAACCTAGATAGTCGAAGTGCCCGCTAGTTAACCTACATAGTCCAAGGGCCCGCTAGGGACCCTACATAGTCAAAGTGCCCGCTAGGGAACCTGCATTGTATAAGTGCCCGCTAGTTAACCTAGATCGTCCAAGTGCCCGCTAGTTAACCTAGATAGTCCAAGTTCCCGCTAGTTAACCTTGATCGTCCAAGTGCCCGCTAGTTAACCCACATAGTCCAAGTGCCCGATAGGGAACCTACATAGTCCAAGTGCGTGCTGAGGAACCTACATAGTCCAAGTGCCCGCTAGTTAACCTACATAGTCCAAGTGCCCGATAGGGAACCTACATAGTCCAAGTGCCCGCTGAGGAACCTACATAGTCCAAGTGCCCGATAGGGAACCTACATATTCCAAGTGCCTGTTAGGGAACCTAGATAGTCCAAGTGCCCGTAGGGAACATATATAGTCCACGTGCCCGCTAGGGAACCTACATAGTCAAAGGGCCCGCTAGGGAACATGCATTGTCCAAGTGCCTGCTAGTTACCCTACATAGTCCAGAACCCACTAGTTTACCTAGATAGTCCAAGTGCCCGCTAGATAACCTACATAGTCCAAGGGCCCGCTAGTTAACTTACATAGTCCAAGGGCCCGCTAGTTAACCTAGATATTCCAAATGCCCGCTAGTTAACCTAGATCGTCCAAGAGTCCGCCAGTTAACCTACATAGTCCAAGTTCCTGTAAGGTAACCTAGATAGTCCAAGTGCCCGCAAGGTAACCTAGATAGTCCAAGTGCACGGTAGTTAACCTAGATTGTCCATGTGCCCGCTAGTTAACCTACATAGTCCAAGGGCCCGCTTGTTAACATACATAGTCCAAGGTCCACTACTTAACCTAGATAGTCCAAGTGCCCGCTATTTAACCTACATAGTCCAAGGGCCCTCTAGTTAACCTAGATAGTCCAAGTGCCCGCTAGGGGACGTACATCGTCCAAGTGCCCGCTAGGTAATCTAGATAGTCCATGTGCCCGTTAGCTAACCTAGATAGTCCAAGTTCCCGCTAGTTAATCTAGATTGTCCAAGTGCCCGCTAGTTAAACTACATAGTCCAAGGGCCCTCTAGTTAACCTAGATAGTCCACGTGCCCTCTAGTGTATGTACATAGTTCAAGTGCCCGCTAGGTAACCTAGATAATCCAAGTGTCTGCTAGTTAACCTACATATTCCAAGTGCCCGCTAGGTAACCTAGATAGTCCAAGGACCCACTAGTTAAACTACATAGTCCAATTGCCCGATAGGGAACATACATAGTCCAAGTGCCCGCTGAGAAACCTACATAGTCCAAGTGCCCGATAGGGAACCTACATATTCCAAGTGCCCGTTAGGGAACCTAGATAGTCCAAGTGCCCGTAGGGAACCTATATATTCCAAGTGCCCGCTAGGGAACCTGCATTGTCCAAGTGCCCGCTAGTTAACCTAGGTAGTCCAAGGGCCCGCTAGTTAACCTACATAGTCCAAGTGCCCGATAGGGAACCTACATATTCCATGTGCCCGCTAGTTAACCTACATAGTCCAAGGGACTGCAAGGTAACCTAGATATTCCAATTTCCTGTTAGCTAACCTAGACAGTCCAAGTGCCCGCTAGGTACCCTAGACTATCCAGTGCCCGCTAATTAACCTACATTGTCCAAGTGCCCGCTGAGGAACCTACATAGTCCAAGTGCCCGATAGGGAACCTACATATTCCAAGTGCCCGTTAGGGAACCTAGATAGTCCAAGTGCCCTCTAGTTAACCTACATAGTCCAAGGGCCCGCTGGGGAACCTATATAGTCAAAGTGCCCGCTAGGGAACCTGCATTGTACAAGTGCCTGCTAGTTAACCTAGATCGTCCAGGTGCCCGCTAGTTAACCTAGATAGTTCAAGTTCCCGCTAGTTAATCTTGATCATCCAAGTGCCCGCCAGTTAACCTACATAGTCCAAGTGCCCGATAGGGAACCTACATAGTCCAAGTGCCCGCTGAGGAACCTACATAGTCCAAGTGCCCGATAGGGAACCTACATATTCCTAGTGCCTGTTAGGGAACCTAGATAGTCCAAGTGCCCGTAGGGAACATATATAGTCCAAGTGTCCGCTAGGGAACCTACATAGTCAAAGTGCCCGCTAGGGAACCTGCATTGTCCAAGTGCCTGCTAGTTACCCTACATAGTCCAGAACCCACTAGTTTACCTAGATAGTCCAAGTGCCCGCTAGATAACCTACATAGTCCAAGGGCCCGCTAGTTAACCTAGATATTCCAAATGCCCGTTAGTTAACCAAGATCGTCCAAGAGTCCGCCAGTTAACCTACATAGTCCAAGTTCCTGTAAGGTAACCTAGATAGTCCAAGTGCCCGCAAGGTATCCTACATAATCCAAGTGACCGCTAGGTAACCTAGATAGTCTAAGTGCCCGCTAGTTAACCTACATAGTCCAAGGGCCGGCTTGTTAACCTACATAGTCCAAGGTCTGCTACTTAACCTAGATAGTCCAAGTGCCCGCTATTTAACCTACATAGTCCAAGGGCCCTCTAGTTAACCTAGATAGTCCACGTGCCCGCTAGGGGACGTACATCGTCCAAGTTCCCGCTAGGTAACCTAGATACTCCAAGTGCCCGTTAGCTAACCTAGATAGTCCAAGTGCCCGCTAGTTAATCTAGATAGTCCAAGTGCCCGCTAGTTAAACTACATAGTCCAAGGGCCCTCTAGTTAACCTAGAAAGTCCACGTGCCCGCTAGGGTATGTACATAGTTCAAGTGCCCGCTAGGTAACCTAGATAGTCCAAGTGTCTGCTAGTTAACCTACATAGTCCAAGTGCCCGCTAGGTAACCTAGATAGTCCAAGGACCCACTAGTTAACCTACATAGTCCAAGTGCCCGATAGGGAACCTATATAGTCCAAGTGCCCGCTGAGAAACCTACATAGTCCAAGTGCCCGATAGGGAACCTACATATTCCAAGTGCCCGTTAGGGAACCTATATATTCGAAGTGCCCGCTAGGGAACCTGCATTGTCCAAGTGCCCGCTAGTTAATTTAGATAGTCCAAGTGCCCGCTAGTTAACCTAGGTAGTCCCAGTGCCCGCTAGTTAACCTTGATCGTCCAAGGGCCCACTAGTTAACCTACATAGTCCAAGGGCCCGCTAGTTAACCTACATCGTCCAAGTGCCCGATAGGGAACCTACATATTCCATGTGCCCGCTAGTTTACCTACATAGTCCAAGGGACCGCAAGGTAACCTAGATATTCCAATTTCCTGTTAGCTAACTTAGACTGTCCAAATGCCCGCTAGGTACCCTACACTGTCCAGTGCCCGCTAGTTAAACTACATAGTCCAAGTGCCCGCTGAGGAACCTACATAGTCCAAGTGCCCGATAGGGAACCTACATGTTCCAAGTGCCCGTTAGGGAACCTAGATAGTCCAAGTGCCCGCTAGTTAACCTAGATCGTCCAAGTGCTCGCTAGGGAACCTACATAGTCAAAGTGCCCGCTAGGGAACCTAGATAGTCCAAGTTCCCGCAAGTTAACCTACATAGTTCAAGTGCCCGATAGGGAACCTACATAATCCAAGTGCCCGCTGAGGAACCTACATAGTCCAAGTGCCCGATAGGGAACCTACATATTCCAAGTGCCTGTTAGGGAACCTAGATAGTCCAAGTGCCCGTAGGGAACATATATTGTCGAAGTGCCCGCTAGGGAACCTACATTGTCAAAGTGCCCGCTAGGGAACCTGCATTGTCCAAGTGCCTGCTAGTTACCCTACATAGTCCAGAACCCACTAGTTTACCTAGATAGTCCAAGTGCCCGCTAGATAATCTACATAGTCCAAGGGCCCGCTAGTTAACCTAGATATTCCAAATCCCCGCTAGTTAACCTAGATCATCCAAGACACCGCCAGTTAACCTACATAGTCCAAGATCCTGTAAGGTAACCTAGATAGTCCATGTGCCCGCAAGGTAACCTACATAATCCAAGTGCCCGCTAGGTAACCTAGATAGTCTAAGTGCCCGCTAGTTAACCTACATAGTCCAAGGGCCCGCAAGTTAACCTACATAGTCCAAGTGCGGGATAGGGAACCTACATAGTCCAAGGGCCCGCATGGTAACCTAGATATTCCGAATTTCCTATTAGCTAACCTAGACAGTCCAAGTGCACGCTAGGTACCCTAGACTGTCCAGTGCCCGCTAGGTTACCTACATAGTCCAAGTGCCCGCTAGGTAACCTAGATACACCAAGTGCCCGCTAGTTAACCTAGATAGTCCTAGTGCCCGTTAGTTATCCTAGATAGTCCAAGTACCCACTAGGGGACGTACATAGTCCAAGTGCCCACTAGGTAACTTAGATAGTCCAAGTGCACGCTAGTAAACCTACATAGTCCAAGGGCCCGCAAGTTAACCTACATAGTCCAAGTGTGCGATAGGGAACCTACATAGTCCAAGTGCCCGCTAAGGGACATACATAGTCTAAGTGCCCGCTAGTGAACCTACATAGTCCAAGTGCCCGTTAGGGAAACTAGATAGTCCAAGTGCCCACTAGGGAACCTGCATCATCCAAGTGCCCGCTAGTAAATCTAGATAGTCCATGTGCCCGCTAGTTAACCTAGATAGTCCAAGTGCCCGCTAGTTAACCTAGATCGTCTAAGTGCCCGCTAGTTAACCTACATAGTCCAAAGGGCCGCTTGTTAACCTACATAGTCCAAGGTCCGCTACTTAACCTAGATAGTCCAAGTGCCCGCTAGTTAACCTACATAGTCCAAGTGCCCTCTAGTTAACCTAGATATTCCAAGTGCCCGCTAAGGGACGTACATAGTCCAAGTGCCCCCTAGGGGACGTACATTGTCCAAGTGCCCTCTAGTTAACCTACATAGTCCAAGTGCCCGCTAGGGGACGTACATAGTCCAAGTGCCCGTTTGTTATCCTAGATAGTCCAAGTGCCCACTAGATTACCTACATAGTCCAAGTGACCGCTAGTTAACCTGATAGTCCAAGTGCCCCCTAGTTAACCTACATAGTCCAAGTGCCCGCTGTGGAACCTACATAGTCCAAGTGCCAGATAGGGAACCTACATATTCCAAGTGCCCGTTAGGGAACCTAGATAGTCCAAGTGCCCGTAGGGAAGCTATATAATCCAAGTGCCCGGTAGGGAACCTACATAGTCAAAGTGCCCACTAGGGAACCTGCATTGTACAAGTGCCTGCTAGTTTACCTAGATAGTCCAAGTGCCCGCTAGTTAACCTAGATAGTCCAAGTTCCCGCTCTTTAACCTTGATCGTCCAAGTGCCCACTAGTTAACATTCATAGTCCAAGTGCCCCATAGGGAACCTACATAGTCCAAGTGCCCGCTGAGGAACCTACATAGTCCAAGTGCCCGATAGGGAACCTACATGTTCCAAGTGCCCGTTAGGGAACCTAGATAGTCCAAGTGCCCGCTAGTTAACCTAGATCGTCCAAGTGCTCGCTAGGGAACCTACATAGTCAAAGTGCCCGCTAGGGAACCTAGATAGTCCAAGTTCCCGCAAGTTAACCTACATAGTTCAAGTGCCCGATAGGGAACCTACATAATCCAAGTGCCCGCTGAGGAACCTACATAGTCCAAGTGCCCGATAGGGAACCTACATATTCCAAGTGCCTGTTAGGGAACCTAGATAGTCCAAGTGCCCGTAGGGAACATATATTGTCGAAGTGCCCGCTAGGGAACCTACATTGTCAAAGTGCCCGCTAGGGAACCTGCATTGTCCAAGTGCCTGCTAGTTACCCTACATAGTCCAGAACCCACTAGTTTACCTAGATAGTCCAAGTGCCCGCTAGATAATCTACATAGTCCAAGGGCCCGCTAGTTAACCTAGATATTCCAAATCCCCGCTAGTTAACCTAGATCATCCAAGACACCGCCAGTTAACCTACATAGTCCAAGATCCTGTAAGGTAACCTAGATAGTCCATGTGCCCGCAAGGTAACCTACATAATCCAAGTGCCCGCTAGGTAACCTAGATAGTCTAAGTGCCCGCTA
This sequence comes from Tenrec ecaudatus, assembly GCF_050624435.1. Lineage (NCBI taxonomy): Eukaryota > Metazoa > Chordata > Mammalia > Afrosoricida > Tenrecidae > Tenrec > Tenrec ecaudatus. The sequence continues at coordinate 21,733,957 of NC_134538.1, read as the reverse complement.
GTTAACCTACATAGTCCAAGGGCCCGCAAGTTAACCTACATAGTCCAAGTGCGGGATAGGGAACCTACATAGTCCAAGGGCCCGCATGGTAACCTAGATATTCTGAATTTCCTGTTAGCTAACCTAGACAGTCCAAGTGCACGCTAGGTACCCTAGACTGTCCAGTGCCCGCTAGGTTACCTACATAGTCCAAGTGCCCGCTAGGTAACCTAGATACACCAAGTGCCCGCTAGTTAACCTAGATAGTCCTAGTGCCCGTTAGTTATCCTAGATAGTCCAAGTACCCACTTAGGGGACGTACATAGTCCAAGTGCCCACTAGGTAACTTAGATAGTCCAAGTGCACGCTAGTTAACCTACATAGTCCAAGGGCCCGCAAGTTAACCTACATAGTCCAAGTGCCCGTTAGGGAACCTAGATAGTCCAAGTGCCCACTAGGGAACCTGCATCATCCAAGTGCCCGCTAGTAAATCTAGATAGTCCAAGTGCCCGCTAGTTAACCTAGATAGTCCAAGTGCCCGCTAGTTAACCTAGATCGTCTAAGTGCCCGCTAGTTAACCTACATAGTCCAAAGGGCCGCTTGTTAACCTACATAGTCCAAGGTCCGCTACTTAACCTAGATAGTCCAAGTGCCCGCTAGTTAACCTAGATAGTCCAAGTGCCCTCTAGTTAACCTAGATATTCCAAGTGCCCGCTAGGGGACGTACATAGTCCAAGTGCCCGCTAGGGGACGTACATTGTCCAAGTGCCCTCTAGTTAACCTACATAGTCCAAGTGCCCGCTAGGGGACGTACATAGTCCAAGTGCCCGTTTGTTATCCTAGATAGTCCAAGTGCCCACTAGATTACCTACATAGTCCAAGTGACCGCTAGTTAACCTGATAGTCCAAGTGCCCCCTAGTTAACCTACATAGTCCAAGTGCCTGCTGTGGAACCTACATAGTCCAAGTGCCAGATAGGGAACCTACATATTCCAAGTGCCCGTTAGGGAACCTAGATAGTCCAAGTGCCCGTAGGGAAGCTATATAATCCAAGTGCCCGGTAGGGAACCTACATAGTCAAAGTGCCCACTAGGGAACCTGCATTGTAAAAGTGCCTGCTAGTTTACCTAGATAGTCCAAGTGCCCGCTAGTTAACCTAGATAGTCCAAGTTCCCGCTCTTTAACCTTGATCGTCCAAGTGCCCACTAGTTAACATTCATAGTCCAAGTGCCCCATAGGGAACCTACATAGTCCAAGTGCCCGCTGAGAAACCTACATAGTCCAAGTGCCCCATAGGGAACCTACATATTCCAAGTGCCTGTTAGGGAACCTAGATAGTCCAAGTGCCCGTAGGGAACATATATAGTCCAAGTGCCCGCTAGGGAACCTACATAGTCAAAGTGCCCGCTAGGGAACCTGCATTGTCCAAGTGCCCGCTAGTTAACCTATATAGTCCAGAACCCACTAGTTTACCTAGATAGTCCAAGTGCCCGCTAGATAACCTACATAGTCCATGGGCGGCTAGTTAACCTGTATATTCCAAATGCTCGCTAATTAACCTAGATCGTCCAAGAGTCCCCTAGTTAACCTACATAATCCAAGTTCATGTAAGGTAACCTAGATAGTCCAAGTGCCCGCAAGGTAACCTACATAATCCAAGTGCCCGCTAGGTAACCTAGATATTCCAAGTTCCTATTAGCTAACCTAGATAGTCTAAGTGCCTGCTAGTTAACCTACATAGTCCAAGTGCCCATTCGTTAACCTAGATAGTCCAAGTGCCCGCTAGGTAACCTAGACTGTCCAAGTGCCCGCTAGGTTACCTACATAGTCCAAGTACCCGTTCGTTAACCTAGATAATCCAGTTGCCCGCTAGGTAACCTACATAGTCCAAGGGCCCGCTAGGTAACCTAGATAATCCAAGTGCCCGCTAGTTAACCTATATCGTCCAAGTGCCCGCTAGTTAACCTAGATCGTCCAAGTGCCCGTTAGTTAACCTACATAGTCAATGGAACCGCTTGTTAACCTACATAGTGCAAGAGCCCGCTAGTTACCTAGATCGTGCAAGTGTCCGCTAGTTAACCTACATAGTCCAAGTGCCCGCTAGGTAACCTAGATAATCCAAGTGCCCGCTAGGTAACCTTCATAGTCCAAGTGCCAGCTAGGTAACCTAGAGAGTCCACGTGCCCGCTAGTTAACCTATATAGTGCTAGTGATTGTTATTTAACCAAGAGTGTCCAAGTGCCCACTAGGGGACGTACTTAGTCCAAGTGCCCGTTAGCTAACCTTGATAGTCCAAGTGCCCGTTAGTTAACATTGATCATCCAAGTGCCCGCTATTTAACCTAGATAGTCCAAGTGCACGATAGTTAACCTAGATAGTCCAAGTGCCCTCTAGTTAACTTAGATTGTCCAAGTGCCCGCTAAGAAACCTAGATAGTCCAAGTGCCCGTTAGGTACCCTAGATAGTCCAAGTGCCCGCTAGGTAACCTATATAGTCCAAGTTCCCGCTAGGTAACCTAGATAGTCCAAGTGCCCTTTAGGGAATCTAGATAGTCCAAGGGCCCGCTAATAAACCTACATAGTCCATGGGCCCGCTAGGTAACCTTCATAGTGCAAGTGTCCGCTACTTAATGTACATATTCCAAGTGCTCGCTAGTTAACCTACATAATCTAAGTGCCCGTTAGCTAACCTAGATAGTCCAAGGGCCCGCTATTTGACCTACATAGTCCACGTGCCAGCTAGGTAACCTAGATAGTACAAATGCCCGTTAGAGAACCTAGATAGTCCAAGTGCCTGTTAGCTAACCTAGATAGTCCAAGTGGCGACTAGGTAACCTACATAGTCTAGTGCCCGTTCGTTAACCTAGATAATCCAAGTGCTCACTAGGTAACCTTGACAGTCCAAGTGCCCGCTAGTTAACCTAGATAGTCCAAGTGCCCGATAGGGAACCTACATAATCCAAGTGCCCGCTAGGCAACCAACATAGTCCAAGTGCCCGTTAGTTAACCTAGATAGTCAAAGTGCCTGCTAGGTAACCTAGATAGTCCAAGTGCCCGCTAGGTAACCTACATAGTCCAAGTGCCCGCTAGGTAACATAAATAGTCCAAGTGGCCGCTAGTTAACCTAGATAGTCCAAGTGCCCACTAGGGGACGTACATAGTCCAAGTGCCCGCTAGGAAACCTTGAGAGTGCAAGTGCCCACTAGTTAACCTACATAGTCCAAGTGCCCGTTCGTTAACCTAGATAGTGCAAGTGCCTGCTAGGGAACCTATATAGTCTAAGTGCTATCTAGTTAACCTAGATAGTCCAAGGGCCCGCTAGTTAACCTACATAGTCCAAGGGCTCGCTTGTTAACTTTGATAGTCCAAGTGCCCCTTAGTTAACCTAGATCGTCCATGTGCCCGCTAGTTAACCTAGATCGTTCAAGTACTGGTTAGTTAACCTACATCGTCCAAGGGCCCACTAGTTAACCTACATCGTCCAAGTGTCCTCTAGTTAACCTACATAGTCCAAGTGCCCGCTAGGTAACCTACATAGTGCAAGTGTCTGCTAGGTATCCTACATAGTCCAAGTGCCCGCTAGTTAACGTAGATAGTCAAAGTGCTGCTAGTTAATCTACATAGTCTAAGGGCCCGCTAGTTAACCTACATAGTCCAAGTACCCGCTAGTTAACCTAGATCATCCAAGTGTCCGCTAGTTAACCTACATAGTCCAAGTGCCCTCTAGGGAACCTACATAGTCCAAGTGCCCGCAAGGGAACCTACATAGTCCAAGTGCCCGCTAGGCAACCTACATAGTCCAAGTGCCCGATAGTTAACCTAGATAATCAAATTGCCTTCTTGGTAACCTAGATAGTCCAAGTGCTCTCTAGGTAACCTACATAATCCAAGTCCCCGCTTGGTAACCTAAATAGTCCAAATGCCCGCTAGGGAATCTACATAGTCCAAGTGCCCGCTAGTTAACCTAGTTAGTCCAAGGGCCCGCTAGTTAACATACATAGTCCAAGTGCCCGGTAGATAACTTACATAGTTCAAGTGTCCGTAGGGAACATACATAGTCCAAGTGCCCGCTAGTTAATCTACATAGTCCAAGTGCCTGCTAGTAAATCTACATAATCCATGGGCCCGCTAGTTAACCTACATTGTGTAAGGGCCCGCTAGTTAACCTAGATCATGCAAGTGTCCGCTAGTTAACCTACATAGTCCAAGTGGCCGCTAGGTAACCAAGATAGTCCAAGTGCCCGCTAGGGATCCTTCATAATCCAAGTGCCTGCTAGGTAACCTAGATAGTCCGAGTGCCCGCTAGTTAACCTAGATAGTCCTAGTGCGCGTTAGTTAACCTAGATAGTCCAAGTGACCACTAGGGGACGTACATAGTCCAAGTGCCCGCTAGGTAACCTAGATAGTCAAAGTGCCCGCTAGGGATCCTTCATAATCCAAGTGCCTGCTAGGCAACCTAGATAGTCCAAGTTCCCACTAGGTAACCTAGATAGTCCAAGTGCCCGCTAGGCAACCTACATAGTCCAAGTGCCCGTTCGTTAACCTAGAAGTCCAAGTGCCCGCTATGTAACCTAGACAGCAAAAGTGCCCATTATGTAACCTAGACAGTCCAAGTGCCCGCTAGGTTACCTGCATAGTCCAAGTGCCCGTTCGTTAACATAGATAGTCCTAGTGCCCGCTAGGTAACCTAGACAGTCCAAGGGCCCAATAGTTAACCTACATAGTCCAAGGGCTCGCTTGTTAACTTTGATAGTCCAAGTGGCCCTTAGTTAACCTAGATCGTCCAAGTGCCCGCTAGTTAACCTAGATCGTCCAAGTACTGGCTAGTTAACCTACATAGTCCAAGGGCCCACTAGTTAACCTAGATCGTCCAAGTGTCCTCTAGTTAACCTACATAGTCCAAGTGCCCGCTAGTTAACCTAGATCGTCCAAGTACTGGCTTGTTAACCTACATAGTCCAAGGACCCACTAGTTAACCTAGATCGTCCAAGTGTCCTCTAGTTAACCTACATAGTCCAAGTGCCTTCTAGGGAACTTACATAGTCGAAGTGCCCGCTCTGGAACATACATAGTCCAAGTGCCAGCTAGGGAATCTACATAGGCCAAGGGACCGCTAGTTAACATAGATAGTCCAAGTGCCGCTAGTTAATCTACATAGTCCAAAGGCCCGCTAGTTAACCTACATAGTCCAAGTACCCGCTAGTTATCCTAGATAGTCCAATGACTGCTAGGTAACCTAGATAGTCCAACAGCCCGCTAGGTAACCTACATACTCCAAGAACCCGCTAGGCAACGTAGATAGTCCAAGTGCCCGCTAGGTAACCTACAAAGTCTATGTGCTCACTAGGTTATCTATATAGTCCAAATGCCCGGTAGGGAACATACATAGTCCAAGTGCCCGCTAGGTAACCTAGATAATCCAAGTGCCCGCTAGTTAACCTATATCGTCCAAGTGCCCGCTAGTTAACCTAGATCGTCCAAGTGCCCGCTAGTTAACCTACATAGTCAATGGGCCCTCTAGTTAACCTACATAGTGCAAGAGCCCGCTAGCTAACCTAGATAATCCAATTCCCGCTAGTTAACCTATATCGTCCAAGTGCCCGCTAGTTAACCTACATAGTCAAAGGGCCCGCTAGTTAACCTACATAGTACAAGAGCCCGCTAGTTAACTTAGACCGTGCAAGTGTCCGCTAATTAACCTACATAATCCACGTGCCAGTTAGCTAACATAGATAGTCCAAGGGCCTGCTACTTGACCTACATAGTCCAAGTGCCCGCTAGGTAACCTAGATAATCCAAGTGCCCGCTAGTTAACCTAGATAGTCCTAGTGACCGTTAGTTAACCTAGATAGTCCAAGTGCCCACTAGGGGACGTACTTAGTCCATGTGCCCGTTAGCTAAGCTAGATAGTCCAAGTGCCCGCTAGTTAACATTGATCATCCAAGTGACCGCTAGTTAACCTAGATAGTCCAATTGCACGATAGTTAACCTAGATAGTCCAAGTGCCCTCTAGTTAACTTAGATCGTCCAATTGCCCGCTAAGAAACCTAGATAGTCCAAGTGCCCGTTCGGTAACCTAGATAGTGCAAGTGCCCGGTAGTTAACCTACATAGTCCAAGTGCCCGCTAGGTAACCTAGATAGTCTAAGGGCCCGCTAGTTAACCTAGATCGTCCAAGTGCCCGCTAGGTAACCTACATAGTCCAAGGGCGTGCTAGTTAACCTAGACAGTCCAAGTGCCCGCTAGTTAACCTACATAGTACAAGTGCCCGCTAGGTAACCTAGACAGTTCAAGTGACCACAAGGTTACCTACATATTCCAAGTGCCCATTCTTTAATCTACATAGTCCAAGTGCCCGCTAGGTAACCAATATAATCCAAATGCCCGCTAGGGTCCCTAATAGTCCAAATGCCCGCTAGTTAACCTAGATAGTCCAAGTGCTCGCTAGTTAACCTAGATAGTCCAAGGGCCCGCTAGTTAACCTACATAGTCCAAGTACCCGCTAGTTAACCTAGATCGTCCAAGTGCCCGCTAGGTAACCTACATAGTCCAAGGGCGCGCTAGTTAACCTAGACAGTCCAAGTGCCCACTAGTTAACCTACATAGTACAAGTGCCCGCTAGGTAACCTAGACAGTTCAAGTGACCACAAGGTTACCTACATAGTCCAAGTGCCCATTCGGTAATCTACATAGTCCAAGTGCCCGCTAGGTAGCCAATATAGTCCAAATGCCCGCTAGGGTCCCTAATAGTCCAAATGCCCGCTAGTTAACCTAGATAGTCCAAGTGCTCTCTAGTTAACCTAGATAGTCCAAGTGCCCGCTAGTTAACCTAGATAGACCAGGTGCCCTCTAGGGAACCTATCTAGTCCAAGTGCCTGCTAGGAAACGTACATAGTCCAAGTGCCCGCTAGGTAACGTACATAGTTCAAGTGCCCGCTAGGTAACATAGATAGTCCAAGTGCCCGCTAGGGAACGTACATAGTCCAAGTGCCCGCTAGGTAACCTAGATAGTACAAGTGCCCACTAGTAACCTACATAGTCCAGGTTCCCCCTAGGTAACCTAGATAGTCCAAGGGCCCGCTAGGTAACCTACATTGTCCTAGTGCCCCCTAGTTAACCTACATTCTCCAAGTGCCCGATAGGGAACCTACATAGTCCAAGTGCCCGCTAGTTAACCTACATAGTCCAAGTGTCCGCTAGTTAACATTGATCATCCAAGTGCCCGCTAGTTAACCTAGATAGTCCAAGGGCCCGCTAGTTAACCTACGTAGTCCAAGGTCCGCTAGTTAACCTAGATAGTCCAAGTGCTCGCTAGTTAACCTAGATAGTACAAGGGCCCGCTAGTTGACCTAGATAGTCCAAGTGCCCGATAGTTAACCTAGATAGTCCATTGCCCGCTAGGTAACCTAAGTAGTCCAAATGTCTGATAGGGATCCTACATAGTCCAAGTGCCCGTTCGTTAACCTAGATAGTCCAAGTGCCCGTTAGGTAACCTAGACTTTCTAAGTGCCCACTAGGTTACCTACATAGTCCAAGTGCCCGTCCATTAACCTAGATAGTCCAAGTGCCCGCTAGGAAACCTACATAGTCCAAGGGCCCGCTAGGTAACCTCGATTGTCCAAGTGCCCGCTAGGTAACCTAGAGTCCAAGTGCTTGCTAGTTAACCAACATAATCCAAGTGCCCGCTATGTAACCTAGATAGTCAAAGTGCCCGTTAGGTAACCTAGATAGTCCAAGTGTCCGCTTGGTAACTTACATTGTCCAAGATCCTGCTAGGTAACCTAGATACTCAAAGTGCCCGTTACCTAACCTAGACAGTCCAAGTGCCCGCTAAGCAACCTACATAGTCCATGTGCCCGTTCGTTAACCTAGAAGTCCAAGTGCCCGCTAGGTAACCTAGACAGTCCTAGTGCCCGCTAGGTTACCTGCATATTCCAAGTGCCTGTTCATTAACCTAGATAGTCCAAGTGTCCGCTAGGTAACCTAGATAGTAAAAGGGCCTGCTAGGTAACCTAGATTGTCCAAGTGCCCGCTAGTTAACCTACATAGTCCAAGGGACCACTACTTAACCTAGATAGTCCAAGTGTCCTCTAGTTAAAGTACATAGTCCAAGTGCCCGCTAGTTAAACTATATACCAAGTGCCCGCTACGTAACCTAGATAGTCCAAGGGCACGCTAGTTAACCTACAAAGTCCAAGTGCCCGCTAGGTAACCAATATAGTCCAAATGCCCGCTAGGGTCCCTAATAGTCCAAATGCCCGCTAGTTAACCTAGATAGTCCAAGTGCTCGCTAGTTAACCTAGATGGTCCAAGTGCCCGCTAGTTAACCTAGATAGACCAAGTGCCCTCTAGGGAAACTATGTAGTCAAAGTACCCGCTAGGAAACATACATAGTCCAAGTGCCCGCTAGGTAACGTACATAGTTCAAGTGCCCGCTAGGTAACGTAGATAGTCCAAGTGCCCGCTAGGGAACGTACATAGTCCAAGTGCCCGCTAGGTAACCTAGATAGTACAAGTGCCCACTAGTAACCTAAATAGTCCAGGTTCCCCCTAGGTAACCTAGATAGTCCAAGGGCCCGCTAGGTAACCTACATTGTCCTAGTGCCCCCTAGCTAACCTACATTCTCCAAGTGCCCGCTAGGGAACCTGCATTGTCCAAGTGCCCGCTAGTTAACCTACATAGTCCAGAACCCACTAGTTTACCTAGATAGTCCAAGTGCCCGCTAGATAACCTACATAGTCCAAGGGCCCGCTAGTTAACCTAGATATTCCAAATGCCCGCTAGTTAACCAAGATCGTCCAAGAGTCCGCCAGTTAACCTACATAGTCCAAGTTCCTGTAAGGTAACCTAGATAGTCCAAGTGCCCGCAAGGTATCCTACATAATCCAAGTGACCGCTAGGTAACCTAGATAGTCTAAGTGCCCGCTAGTTAACCTACATAGTCCAAGGGCCGGCTTGTTAACCTACATAGTCCAAGGTCCGCTACTTAACCTAGATAGTCCAAGTGCCCGCTATTTAACCTACATAGTCCAAGGGCCCTCTAGTTAACCTAGATAGTCCAAGTGCCCGCTAGGGGACGTACATCGTCCAAGTTCCCGCTAGGTAACCTAGATACTCCAAGTGCCCGTTAGCTAACCTAGATAGTCCAAGTGCCCGCTAGTTAATCTAGATAGTCCAAGTGCCCGCTAGTTAAACTACATAGTCCAAGGGCCCTCTAGTTAACCTAGAAAGTCCACGTGCCCGCTAGGGTATGTACATAGTTCAAGTGCCCGCTAGGTAACCTAGATAGTCCAAGTGTCTGCTAGTTAACCTACATAGTCCAAGTGCCCGCTAGGTAACCTAGATAGTCCAAGGACCCACTAGTTAACCTACATAGTCCAAGTGCCCGATAGGGAACCTATATAGTCCAAGTGCCCGCTGAGAAACCTACATAGTCCAAGTGCCCGATAGGGAACCTACATATTCCAAGTGCCCGTTAGGGAACCTATATATTCGAAGTGCCCGCTAGGGAACCTGCATTGTCCAAGTGCCCGCTAGTTAACTTAGATAGTCCAAGTGCCCGCTAGTTAACCTAGGTAGTCCCAGTGCCCGCTAGTTAACCTTGATCGTCCAAGGGCCCACTAGTTAACCTACATAGTCCAAGGGCCCGCTAGTTAACCTACATCGTCCAAGTGCCCGATAGGGAACCTACATATTCCATGTGCCCGCTAGTTAACCTACATAGTCCAAGGGACCGCAAGGTAACCTAGATATTCCAATTTCCTGTTAGCTAACCTAGACTGTCCAAATGCCCGCTAGGTACCCTACACTGTCCAGTGCCCGCTAGTTAAACTACATAGTCCAAGTGCCCGCTGAGGAACCTACATAGTCCAAGTGCCCGATAGGGAACCTACATGTTCCAAGTGCCCGTTAGGGAACCTAGATAGTCCAAGTGCCCGCTAGTTAACCTAGATCGTCCAAGTGCTCGCTAGGGAACCTACATAGTCAAAGTGCCCGCTAGGGAACCTAGATAGTGCAAGTTCCCGCAAGTTAACCTACATAGTTCAAGTGCCCGATAGGGAACCTACATAATCCAAGTGCCCGCTGAGGAACCTACATAGTCCAAGTGCCCGATAGGGAACCTACATATTCCAAGTGCCTGTTAGGGAACCTAGATAGTCCAAGTGCCCGTAGGGAACATATATTGTCGAAGTGCCCGCTAGGGAACCTACATTGTCAAAGTGCCCGCTAGGGAACCTGCATTGTCCAAGTGCCTGCTAGTTACCCTACATAGTCCAGAACCCACTAGTTTACCTAGATAGTCCAAGTGCCCGCTAGTTAACCTAGATATTCCAAATCCCCGCTAGTTAACCTAGATCATCCAAGACACCGCCAGTTAACCTACATAGTCCAAGATCCTGTAAGGTAACCTAGATAGTCCATGTGCCCGCAAGGTAACCTACATAATCCAAGTGGCCGCTAGGTAACCTAGATAGTCTAAGTGCCCGCTAGTTAACCTACATAGTCCAAGGGCCCGCAAGTTAACCTACATAGTCCAAGTGCGGGATAGGGAACATACATAGTCCAAGGGCCCGCATGGTAACCTAGATATTCTGAATTTCCTGTTAGCTAACCTAGACAGTCCAAGTGCACGCTAGGTACCCTAGACTGTCCAGTGCCCGCTAGGTTACCTACATAGTCCAAGTGCCCGCTAGGTAACCTAGATACACCAAGTGCCCGCTAGTTAACCTAGATAGTCCTAGTGCCCGTTAGTTATCCTAGATAGTCCAAGTACCCACTAGGGGACGTACATAGTCCAAGTGCCCACTAGGTAACTTAGATAGTCCAAGTGCACGCTAGTTAACCTACATAGTCCAAGGGCCCGCAAGTTTACCTACATAGTCCAAGTGTGCGATAGGGAACCTACATAGTCCAAGTGCCCGCTAAGGGACATACATAGTCTAAGTGCCCGCTAGTGAACCTACATAGTCCAAGTGCCCGTTTGGGAACCTAGATAGTCCAAGTGCCCACTAGGGAACCTGCATCATCCAAGTGCCCGCTAGTAAATCTAGATAGTCCAAGTGCCCGCTAGTTAACCTAGATAGTCCAAGTGCCCGCTAGTTAACCTAGATCGTCTAAGTGCCCGCTAGTTAACCTACATAGTCCAAAGGGCCGCTTGTTAACCTACATAGTCCAAGGTCCACTACTTAACCTAGATAGTCCAAGTGCCCGCTAGTTAACCTACATAGTCCAAGTGCCCTCTAGTTAACCTAGATATTCCAAGTGCCCGCTAGGGGACGTACATAGTCCAAGTGCCCGCTAGGGGACGTACATAGTCCAAGTGCCCTCTAGTTAACCTACATAGTCCAAGTGCCCGCTAGGGGACGTACATAGTCCAAGTGCCCGTTTGTTATCCTAGATAGTCCAAGTGCCCACTAGGTTACCTACATAGTCCAAGTGACCGCTAGTTAACCTGATAGTCCAAGTGCCCGCTAGTTAAACTACATAGTCCAAGTGCCCGCTGTGGAACCTACATAGTCCAAGTGCCAGATAGGGAACCTACATATTCCAAGTGCCCGTTAGGGAACCTAGATAGTCCAAGTGCCCGTAGGGAAGCTATATAATCCAAGTGCCCGGTAGGGAACCTACATAGTCAAAGTGCCCACTAGGGAACCTGCATTGTACAAGTGCCTGCTAGTTTACCTAGATAGTCCAAGTGCCCGCTAGTTAACCTAGATAGTCCAAGTTCCCGCTCGTTAACCTTGATCGTCCAAGTGCCCACTAGTTAACATTCACAGTCCAAGTGCCCCATAGGGAACCTACATAGTCCAAGTGCCCGCTGAGAAACCTACATAGTCCAAGTGCCCCATAGGGAACCTACATATTCCAAGTGCCTGTTAGGGAACCTAGATAGTCCAAGTGCCCGTAGGGAACATATATAGTCCAAGTGCCCGCTAGGGAACCTACATAGTCAAAGTGCCCGCTAGGGAACCTGCATTGTCCAAGTGCCCGCTAGTTAACCTACATAGTCCAGAACCCACTAGTTTACCTAGATAGTCCAAGTGCCCGCTAGATAACCTACATAGTCCATGGGCCCGCTAGTTAACCTGTATATTCCAAATGCTCGCTAATTAACCTAGATCGTCCAAGAGTCCGCTAGTTAACCTACATAATCCAAGTTCATGTAAGGTAACCTATATAGTCCAAGTGCCCGCAAGGTAACCTACATAATCCAAGTGCCCGCTAGGTAACCTAGATATTCCAAGTTCCTATTAGCTAACCTAGATAGTCTAAGTGCCTGCTAGTTAACCTACATAGTCCAAGTGCCCATTCGTTAACCTAGATAGTCCAAGTGCCCGCTAGGTTACCTACATAGTCCAAGTACCCGTTCGTTAACCTAGATAATCCAGTTGCCCGCTAGGTAACCTACATAATCCAAGTGCCCGCTAGGTAACCTAGATATTCCAAGTTCCTATTAGCTAACCTAGATAGTCTAAGTGCCTGCTAGTTAACCTACATAGTCCAAGTGCCCATTCGTTAACCTAGATAGTCCAAGTGCCCGCTAGGTTACCTACATAGTCCAAGTACCCGTTCGTTAACCTAGATAATCCAGTTGCCCGCTAGGTAACCTACATAGTCCAAGGGCCCGCTAGGTAACCTAGATAATCCAAGTGCCCGCTAGTTAACCTATATCGTCCAAGTGCCCGCTAGTTAACCTAGATCGTCCAAGTGCCCGTTAGTTAACCTACATAGTCAATGGAACCGCTTGTTAACCTACATAGTGCAAGAGCCCGCTAGTTACCTAGATCGTGCAAGTGTCCGCTAGTTAACCTACATAGTCCAAGTGCCCGCTAGGTAACCTAGATAATCCAAGTGCCCGCTAGGTAACCTTCATAGTCCAAGTGCCAGCTAGGTAACCTAGAGAGTCCACGTGCCCGCTAGTTAACCTATATAGTGCTAGTGATTGTTATTTAACCAAGAGTGTCCAAGTGCCCACTAGGGGACGTACTTAGTCCAAGTGCCCGTTAGCTAACCTTGATAGTCCAAGTGCCCGTTAGTTAATATTGATCATCCAAGTGCCCGCTATTTAACCTAGATAGTCCAAGTGCACGATAGTTAACCTAGATAGTCCAAGTGCCCTCTAGTTAACTTAGATTGTCCAAGTGCCCGCTAAGAAACCTAGATAGTCCAAGTGCCCGTTAGGTACCCTAGATAGTCCAAGTGCCCGCTAGGTAACCTATATAGTCCAAGTTCCCGCTAGGTAACCTAGATAGTCCAAGTGCCCTTTAGGGAATCTAGATAGTCCAAGGGCCCGCTAATAAACCTACATAGTCCATGGGCCCGCTAGGTAACCTTCATAGTGCAAGTGTCCGCTACTTAATGTACATATTCCAAGTGCTCGCTAGTTAACCTACATAATCTAAGTGCCCGTTAGCTAACCTAGATAGTCCAAGGGCCCGCTAATTGACCTACATAGTACAAGTGCCAGCTAGGTAACCTAGATAGTACAAATGCCCGTTAGAGAACCTAGATAGTCCAAGTGCCTGTTAGCTAACCTAGATAGTCCAAGTGGCGACTAGGTAACCTACATAGTCTAGTGCCCGTTCGTTAACCTAGATAATCCAAGTGCTCACTAGGTAACCTTGACAGTCCAAGTGCCCGCTAGTTAACCTAGATAGTCCAAGTGCCCGATAGGGAACCTACATAATCCAAGTGCCCGCTAGGCAACCAACATAGTCCAAGTGCCCGTTAGTTACCCTAGATAGTCAAAGTGCCTGCTAGGTAACCTAGACAGTCCAAGTGCCCGCTAGGTAACCTACATAGTCCAAGTGCCCGCTAGGTAACATAAATAGTCCAAGTGGCCGCTAGTTAACCTAGATAGTCCAAGTGCCCACTAGGGGACGTACATAGTCCAAGTGCCCGCTAGGTAACCTTGAGAGTGCAAGTGCCCGCTAGTTAACCTACATAGTCCAAGTGCCCGTTCGTTAACCTAGATAGTCAAGTGCCTGCTAGGGAACCTATATAGTCTAAGTGCTATCTAGTTAACCTAGATAGTCCAAGGGCCCGCTAGTTAACCTACATAGTCCAAGGGCTCGCTTGTTAACTTTGATAGTCCAAGTGCCCCTTAGTTAACCTAGATCGTCCATGTGCCCGCTAGTTAACCTAGATCGTTCAAGTACTGGTTAGTTAACCTACATCGTCCAAGGGCCCACTAGTTAACCTAAATCGTCCAAGTGTCCTCTAGTTAACCTACATAGTCCAAGTGCCCGCTAGGTAACCTACATAGTGCAAGTGTCTGCTAGGTATCCTACATAGTCCAAGTGCCCGCTAGTTAACGTAGATAGTCAAAGTGCTGCTAGTTAATCTACATAGTCTAAGGGCCCGCTAGTTAACCTACATAGTCCAATTACCCGCTAGTTAACCTAGATCATCCAAGTGTCCGCTAGTTAACCTACATAGTCCAAGTGCCCTCTAGGGAACCTACATAGTCCAAGTGCCCGCAAGGGAACCTACATAGTCCAAGTGCCCGCTAGGCAACCTACATAGTCCAAGTGCCCGATAGTTAACCTAGATAATCAAATTGCCTTCTTGGTAACCTAGATAGTCCAAGTGCTCGCTAGGTAACCTACATAATCCAAGTCCCCGCTTGGTAACCTAAATAGTCCAAATGCCCGCTAGGGAATCTACATAGTCCAAGTGCCCGCTAGTTAACCTAGATAGTCCAAGGGCCCGCTAGTTAACATACATAGTCCAAGTGCCCGGTAGATAACTTACATAGTTCAAGTGTCCGTAGGAAACATACATAGTCCAAGTGCCCGCTAGTTAATCTACATAGTCCAAGTGCCTGCTAGTAAATCTACATAATCCATGGGCCCGCTAGTTAACCTACATTGTGTAAGGGCCCGCTTGTTAACCTAGATCATGCAAGTGTCCGCTAGTTAACCTACATAGTCCAAGTGGCCGCTAGGTAACCAAGATAGTCCAAGTGCCCGCTAGGGATCCTTCATAATCCAAGTGCCTGCTAGGTAACCTAGATAGTCCGAGTGCCCGCTAGTTAACCTAGATAGTCCTAGTGCGCGTTAGTTAACCTAGATAGTCCAAGTGACCACTAGGGGACGTACATAGTCCAAGTGCCCGCTAGGTAACCTAGATAGTCAAAGTGCCCGCTAGGGATCCTTCATAATCCAAGTGCCTGCTAGGCAACCTAGATAGTCCAAGTTCCCACTAGGTAACCTAGATAGTCCAAGTGCCCGCTAGGCAACCTACATAGTCCAAGTGCCCGTTTGTTAACCTAGAAGTCCAAGTGCCCGCTATGTAACCTAGACAGCAAAAGTGCCCATTATGTAACCTAGACAGTCCAAGTGCCCGCTAGGTTACCTGCATAGTCCAAGTGCCCGTTCGTTAACATAGATAGTCCTAGTGCCCGCTAGGTAACCTAGACAGTCCAAGGGCCCAATAGTTAACCTACATAGTCCAAGGGCTCGCTTGTTAACTTTGATAGTCCAAGTGGCCCTTAGTTAACCTAGATCGTCCAAGTGCCCGCTAGTTAACCTAGATCGTCCAAGTACTGGCTAGTTAACCTACATAGTCCAAGGGCCCACTAGTTAACCTAGATCGTCCAAGTGTCCTCTAGTTAACTTACATAGTCCAAGTGCCCGCTAGTTAACCTAGATCGTCCAAGTACTGGCTTGTTAACCTACATAGTCCAAGGACCCACTAGTTAACCTAGATCGTCCAAGTGTCCTCTAGTTAACCTACATAGTCCAAGTGCCTTCTAGGGAACTTACATAGTCGAAGTGCCCGCTCTGGAACATACATAGTCCAAGTGACAGCTAGGGAATCTACATAGGCCAAGGGACCGCTAGTTAACATAGATAGTCCAAGTGCCGCTAGTTAATCTACATAGTCCAAAGGCCCGCTAGTTAACCTACATAGTCCAAGTACCCGCTAGTTATCCTAGATAGTCCAAGTGCTCGCTAGTTAACCTACATAGTCCAAGTGCCCGTTAGTTAACCTAGATAGTCCAATGACTGCTAGGTAACCTAGATAGTCCAACAGCCCGCTAGGTAACCTACATACTCCAAGAACCCGCTAGGCAACGTAGATAGTCCAAGTGCCCGCTAGGTAACCTACAAAGTCTATGTGCTCACTAGGTTATCTATATAGTCCAAATGCCCGGTAGGGAACATACATAGTCCAAGTGCCCGCTAGGTAACCTAGATAATCCAAGTGCCCGCTAGTTAACCTATATCGTCCAAGTGCCCGCTAGTTAACCTAGATCGTCCAAGTGCCCGCTAGTTAACCTACATAGTCAATGGGCCCTCTAGTTAACCTACATAGTGCAAGAGCCCGCTAGCTAACCTAGATAATCCAATTACCGCTAGTTAACCTATATCGTCCAAGTGCCCGCTAGTTAACCTACATAGTCAAAGGGCCCGCTAGTTAACCTACATAGTACAAGAGCCCGCTAGTTAACTTAGACCGTGCAAGTGTCCGCTAATTAACCTACATAATCCACGTGCCAGTTAGCTAACATAGATAGTCCAAGGGCCTGCTACTTGACCTACATAGTCCAAGTGCCCGCTGGGTAACCTAGATAATCCAAGTGCCCGCTAGTTAACCTAGATAGTCCTAGTGACCGTTAGTTAACCTAGATAGTCCAAGTGCCCACTAGGGGACGTACTTAGTCCATGTGCCCGTTAGCTAACCTAGATAGTCCAAGTGCCCGCTAGTTAACATTGATCATCCAAGTGACCGCTAGTTAACCTAGATAGTCCAATTGCACGATAGTTAACCTAGATAGTCCAAGTGCCCTCTAGTTAACTTAGATCGTCCAATTGCCCGCTAAGAAACCTAGATAGTCCAAGTGCCCGTTCGGTAACCTAGATAGTGCAAGTGCCCGGTAGTTAACCTACATAGTCCAAGTGCCCGCTAGGTAACCTAGATAGTCTAAGGGCCCGCTAGTTAACCTAGATCGTCCAAGTGCCCGCTAGGTAACCTACATAGTCCAAGGGCGCGCTAGTTAACCTAGACAGTCCAAGTGCCCGCTAGTTAACCTACATAGTACAAGTGCCCGCTAGGTAACCTAGACAGTTCAAGTGACCACAAGGTTACCTACATATTCCAAGTGCCCATTCTTTAATCTACATAGTCCAAGTGCCCGCTAGGTAACCAATATAATCCAAATGCCCGCTAGGGTCCCTAATAGTCCAAATGCCCGCTAGTTAACCTAGATAGTCCAAGTGCTCGCTAGTTAACCTAGATAGTCCAAGGGCCCGCTAGTTAACCTACATAGTCCAAGTACCCGCTAGTTAACCTAGATCGTCCAAGTGCCCGCTAGGTAACCTACATAGTCCAAGGGCGCGCTAGTTAACCTAGACAGTCCAAGTGCCCACTAGTTAACCTACATAGTACAAGTGCCCGCTAGGTAACCTAGACAGTTCAAGTGACCACAAGGTTACCTACATAGTCCAAGTGCCCATTCGTTAATCTACATAGTCCAAGTGCCCGCTAGGTAGCCAATATAGTCCAAATGCCCGCTAGGGTCCCTAATAGTCCAAATGCCCGCTAGTTAACCTAGATAGTCCAAGTGCTCTCTAGTTAACTTAGATAGTCCAAGTGCCCGCTAGCTAACCTAGATAGACCAAGTGCCCTCTAGGGAACCTATCTAGTCCAAGTACCCGCTTGGAAACGTACATAGTCCAAGTGCCCGCTAGGTAACGTACATAGTTCAAGTGCCCGCTAGGTAACATAGATAGTCCAAGTGCCCGCTAGGGAACGTACATAGTCCAAGTGCCCGCTAGGTAACCTAGATAGTACAAGTGCCCACTAGTAACCTACATAGTCCAGGTTCCCCCTAGGTAACCTAGATAGTCCAAGGGCCCGCTAGGTAACCTACATTGTCCTAGTGCCCCCTAGTTAACCTACATTCTCCAAGTGCCCGATAGGGAACCTACATAGTCCAAGTGCCCGCTAGTTAACCTACATAGTCCAAGTGTCCGCTAGTTAACATTGATCATCCAAGTGCCCGCTAGTTAACCTAGATAGTCCAAGGGCCCGCTAGTTAACCTACGTAGTCCAAGGTCCGCTAGTTAACCTAGATAGTCCAAGTGCTCGCTAGTTAACCTAGATAGTACAAGGGCCCGCTAGTTGACCTAGATAGTCCAAGTGCCCGATAGTTAACCTAGATAGTCCATTGCCCGCTAGGTAACCTAAGTAGTCCAAATGTCTGATAGGGATCCTACATAGTCCAAGTGCCCGTTCGTTAACCTAGATAGTCCAAGTGCCCGTTAGGTAACCTAGACTTTCTAAGTGCCCACTAGGTTACCTACATAGTCCAAGTGCCCGTCCATTAACCTAGATAGTCCAAGTGCCCGCTAGGAAACCTACATAGTCCAAGGGCCCGCTAGGTAACCTCGATAGTCCAAGTGCCCGCTAGGTAACCTAGAGTCCAAGTGCTTGCTAGTTAACCTACATAGTCCAAGTGCCCGCTATGTAACCTAGATAGTCAAAGTGCCCGTTAGGTAACCTAGATAGTCCAAGTGTCCGCTTGGTAACTTACATTGTCCAAGATCCTGCTAGGTAACCTAGATACTCAAAGTGCCCGTTACCTAACCTAGACAGTCCAAGTGCCCGCTAAGCAACCTACATAGTCCATGTGCCCGTTCGTTAACCTAGAAGTCCAAGTGCCCGCTAGGTAACCTAGACAGTCCTAGTGCCCGCTAGGTTACCTGCATATTCCAAGTGCCTGTTCATTAACCTAGATAGTCCAAGTGTCCGCTAGGTAACCTAGATAGTAAAAGGGCCTGCTAGGTAACCTAGATTGTCCAAGTGCCCGCTAGTTAACCTACATAGTCCAAGGGACCACTACTTAACCTGGATAGTCCAAGTGTCCTCTAGTTAAAGTACATAGTCCAAGTGCCCGCTAGTTAAACTATATACCAAGTGCCCGCTACGTAACCTAGATAGTCCAAGGGCACGCTAGTTAACCTACAAAGTCCAAGTGCACGCTAGGTAACCAATATAGTACAAATGCCCGCTAGGGTCCCTAATAGTCCAAATGCCCGCTAGTTAACCTAGATAGTCCAAGTGCTCGCTAGTTAACCTAGATGGTCCAAGTGCCCGCTAGTTAACCTAGATAGACCAAGTGCCCTCTAGGGAAACTATGTAGTCAAAGTACCCGCTAGGAAACATACATAGTCCAAGTGCCCGCTAGGTAACGTACATAGTTCAAGTGCCCGCTAGGTAACGTAGATAGTCCAAGTGCCCGCTAGGGAACGTACATAGTCCAAGTGCCCGCTAGGTAACCTAGATAGTACAAGTGCCCACTAGTAACCTACATAGTCCAGGTTCCCCCTAGGTAACCTAGATAGTCCAAGGGCCCGCTAGGTAACCTACATTGTCCTAGTGCCCCCTAGTTAACCTACATTCTCCAAGTGCCCAATAGGGAACCTACGTAGTCCAAGTGCCCGCTAGTTAACCTAGATAGTCAAAGTGCCTGCTAGGTAACCTAGATAGTCCAAGTGCCCGCAAGGTAACCTACAGAGTACAAGTGCCCGCTAGGTAACATAGATAGTCCAAGTGGCCGCTAGTTAACCTAGATAGTCCAAGTGCCCACTAGGGGACGTACATAGTCCAAGTGCCCGCTAGGTAACCTAGAGAGTGCAAGTGCCCGCTAGTTAACCTACATAGTCCAAGTGCCCGTTCGTTAACCTAGATAGTGCAAGTGCCTGCTAGGGAACCTATATAGTCCAAGTGCTATCTATTTAACCTAGATAGTCCAAGGGCCCGATAGTTAACCTACATAGTCCAAGGGCTCGCTTGTTAACCTAGATCATTCAAGTACTGGCTAGTTAACCTACATCGTCCAAGGGCCCACTAGTTAACCTAGATCGTCCAAGTGTCCTCTAGTTAACCTACATAGTCCAAGTGCCCGCTAGGTAACCTACATAGTGCAAGTGTCTGCTAGGTATCCTACATAGTCCAAGTGCCCGCTAGTTAACGTAGATAGTCCAAGTGCTGCTAGTTAATCTACATAGTCTAAGGGCCCGCTAGTTAACCTACATAGTCCAAGTACCCGCTAGTTAACCTAGATCATCCAAGTGTCCGCTAGTTAACCTACATAGTCCAAGTGCCCGCTAGGGAACCTAGATAGTCCAAGTGCCCGCTCTGGAACATACATAGTCCAAGTGCCCGCTAGGGAATCTACATAGTCCAAGGGCCCGCTAGTTAACGTAGATAGTCCAAGTGCCGCTAGTTAATCTAAATAGTGCAAGGGCCCGCTAGTTAACCTATATAGTCCAAGTTCTCCCTAGGTAACCTAGATAGTCCAAGGGCCGCTAGGCAACCTACATAGTCCAAGTGCCCGATAGTTAACCTAGATAATCAAACTGCCTGCTTGGTAACCTTGATAGTCCAAGTGCTCGCTAGGTAACCTACATAGTCCAAGTGCCCGCTTGGTAACCTAAATAGTCCAAATGCCCGCTAGGGAATCTACATAGTCCAAGTGCCCGCTAGTTAACCTAGATAGTCCAAGGGCCCGCTAGTTAACAAACATAGTCCAAGTGCCCGGTAGATAACTTACATAGTTCAAGTGTCCGTAGGGAACATACATAGTCCAAGTGCCCGCTAGTTAATCTACATAGTCCAAGTGCCTGCTAGTAAATCTACATAATCCATGGGCCCGCTAGTTAACCTACATTGTGTAAGGGCCCGCTTGTTAACCTAGATCATGCAAGTGTCCGCTAGTTAACCTACATAGTCCAAGTGGCCGCTAGGTAACCAAGATAGTCCAAGTGCCCGCTAGGGATCCTTCATAATCCAAGTGCCTGCTAAGCAACCTAGATAGTCCAAATTCCCGCTAGGTAACCTAGATAGTCCAAGTGACCGTTACCTAACCTAGATAGTCCAAGTGCCCGCTAGGCAACCTGACAGCAAAAGTGCCCGCTATGTTACCTAGACAGTCCAAGTGCCCGCTAGGTTACCTGCATAGTCCAAGTGCCCGTTCGTTAACATAGATAGTCCTAGTGCCCGCTAGGTAACCTAGACAGTCCAAGGGCCCACTAGTTAACCTACATAGTCCAAGGGCTCGCTTGTTAACTTTGATAGTCCAAGTGGCCCTTAGTTAACCTAGATCGTCCAAGTGCCCAATAGTTAACCTAGATCGTCCAAGTACTGGCTAGTTAACCTACATAGTCCAAGGGCCCACTAGTTAACCTAGATCATCCAAGTGTCCTCTAGTTAACCTACATAGTCCAAGTGCCCGCTAGTTAACCTAGATCGTCCAAGTACTGGCTAGTCAACCTACATAGTCCAAGGGCCCACTAGTTAACCTAGATCGTCCAAGTGTCCTCTAGTTAACCTACATAGTCCAAGTGCCTGCAAGGGAACCTACATATTCGAAGTGCCCGCTCTGGAACATACATAGTCCAAGTTCCAGCTAGGGAATCTACATAGGCCAAGGGCCTGCTAGTTAACATAGATAGTCCAAGTGCCGCTAGTTAATCTACATAGTCCAAAGGCCCGCTAGTTAACCTACATAGTCCAAGTACCCGCTAGTTAACCTATATCATCCAAGGGCCCGCTAGTTAACCTAGATAGTCCAAGTGCCCGCTAGTTAACCTAGACAGTTCAAGTGACTACTAGGTTACCTACATAGTCCAAGTGCCTGTTCGTTAACCAACATAGTCCAAGTGCCCGCTAGGTAACCTATATAGTCCAAATGCCCGCTAGGGACCCTAATAGTCCAAGTGCCCGCTAGTTATCCTAGATATTCCAAGTGCTCGCTAGTTAACCTAGATAGTCCAAGTGCCCGCTAGTTAACCTAGATAGACCAAGTGCCTGCTAGGGAACCTACCTAGTCGAAGTGCCCGAGAGGGAACTTACATAGTCCAAGGGCCCGCTAGGGAACCTACATAGTCCAAGTGCCCGTTAGTTAACCTAGATAGTCCAATGATTGCTAGGTAACCTAGATAGTCCAACAGCCCGCTAGGTAACCTACATACTCCAAGAACCCGCTAGGCAACGTAGATAGTTCAAGTGCCAGCTAGGCAACTTAGATAGTCCAAGTGCCCGCTAGGTAACCTACAAAGTCTAAGTGCTCACTAGGTTATCTATATAGTTCAAATGCCCGGTAGGGAACATACATTGTCCAAGTGCCCGCTAGGTAACCTAGATAATCCAAGTGCCTGCTAGTTAACCTATATCGTCCAAGTGCCCGCTAGTTAACCTAGATCGTCCAAGTGCCCGCTAGTTAACCTACATAGTCAATGGGCCCGCTAGTTAACCTACATAGTGCAAGAGCCCGCTAGCTAACCTAGATAATCCAAGTCCCGCTAGTTAACCTATATCGTCCAAGTGCCCGCTAGTTAACCTACATAGTCAAAGGGCCCGCTAGTTAACCTACATAGTTCAAGAGCCCGCTAGGTAACTTAGACCGTGCAAGTGTCCGCTAATTAACCTACATAATCCACGTGCCAGTTAGCTAACATAGATAATCCAAGGGCCCGCTACTTGACCTACATAATCCAAGTACCCGCTGGGTAACCTAGATAATCCAAGTGCCCGCTAGTTAACCTAGATAGTCCTAGTGACCGTTAGTTAACCTAGATAGTCCAAGTGCCCACTAGGGGACGTACTTAGTCCATGTGCCCGTTAGCTAACCTAGATAGTCCAAGTGCCCGCTAGTTAACATTGATCATCCAAGTGCCCCCTAGTTAACCTAGATAGTCCAATTGCACGATAGTTAACCTAGATAGTCCAAGTGCCCTCTAGTTAACTTAGATCGTCCAATTGCCCGCTAAGAAACCTAGATAGTCCAAGTGCCCGTTCGGTAACCTAGATAGTGCAAGTGCCCGGTAGTTAACCTACATAGTCCAAGTGCCCGCTAGGTAACCTAGATAGTCTAAGGGCCCGCTAGTTAACCTACATAGTCCAAGTGCCCGGTAGTTAACTTACATAGTTCAAGTGTCCGTAGGGAACATACATAGTCCAAGTGCGCGCTAGGGAACATACAGAGTCCAAGTGCCCGTTCGTTAACCTAAATAGTCCAAGTGCCCGCTAGGGAATCTACATAGTCCATGGGCCCGCTAGTTAACCTAGATAGTCCTAGTGCCGCTAGTTAACCTAGATCGTCCAAGTGTCCGCTAGTTAACCTACATAGGACAAGTGCCCGCTAGGGAACCTAGATAGTGCAAGTGCCCGCTCTGGAACCTACATATTCCAAGTGCCTGCTAGGGAAACTACATAGTCCAAGTGCCCGCTCTGGAACATACATAGTCCAAGGGCCCGCTAGGGAATCTACATAGTCCAAGGGCCCGCTAGTTAACTTAGATAGTCCAAGTGCCGCTAGTTAATCTACATAGTTCAAGGGCCCGCTAGTTAACCTACATAGTCCAAGTACCCGCTAGTTAACCTAGATCGTACAAGTGCCCGCTAGGTAACCTACATAGTCCAAGGGCCCGCTAGTTAACCTAGACAGTCCAAGTGGCCGCTAGTTAACCTACATAGTACAAGTGCCCGCTAGGTAACCTAGACAGTTCAAGTGACCACAAGGTTACCTACATAGTCCAAGTGCCCATTCGTTAACCTACATAGTCCAAGTGCCCGCTAGGTAACCAATATAGTCCAAATGCCCGCTAGGGTCCCTAATAGTCCAAATGCCCGCTAGTTAACCTAGATAGTCCAAGTGCTCGCTAGTTAACCTAGATAGTCCAAGTGCCCGCTAGTTAACCTAGATAGACCAAGTGCCCTCTAGGGAACCTATCTAGTCCAAGTGCCCGCTAGGAAACGTACATAGTCCAAGTGCCCGCTAGGTAACGTACATAGTTCAAGTGCCCGCTAGGTAACGTAGATAGTCCAAGTGCCCGCTAGGGAACGTACATAGTCCAAGTGCCCGCTAGGTAACCTAGATAGTACAAGTGCCCACTAGTAACCTACATAGTCCAGGTTCCCCCTAGGTAACATAGATAGTCCAAGGGCCCGCTAGGTAACCTACATTGTCCTAGTGCCCCCTAGTTAACCTACATTCTCCAAGTGCCCGATAGGGAACCTACATAGTCCAAGTGCTCGCTAGTTAACCTACATAGTCCAAGTGTCCGCTAGTAAACATTGATCATCCAAGTGCCCGCTAGTTAACCTAGATAGTCCAAGGGCCCGCTAGTTAACCTACGTAGTCCAAGGTCCGCTAGTTAACCTAGATAGTCCAAGTGCTCGCTAGTTAACCTACATAGTACATGGGCCCGCTATTTGACCTAGATAGTCCAAGTGCCCGATAGTTACCTAGATAGTCCATTGCCCGCTAGGTAACCTAAGTAGTCCAAATGTCTGATAGGGATCCTACATGGTCCAAGTGCCCGTTCGTTAACCTAGATAGTCCAAGTGCCCTTTAGGTAACCTAGACTTTCCAATTGCTCTCTAGGTTACCTACATAGTCCAAGTGCCCGTCCGTTAACCTAGATAATCCAAGTGCCCGCTAGGAAACCTACATAGTCCAAGGGCCCGCTAGGTAACCTAGATAGTCCAAGTGCCCGCTAGGTAACCTAGAGTCCAAGTGCTTGCTAGTTAACCTACATAGTCCAAGTGCCCGCTATGTAACCTAGATAGTCAAAGTTCCCGTTAGGTAACCTAGATAGTCCAAGTGTCCGCTTGGTAACTTACATTGTCCAAGATCCTGCTAGGTAACCTAGATACTCAAAGTGCCCGTTACCTAACCTAGACAATCCAAGTGCCCGCTAAGCAACCTACATAGTCCATGTGCCCGTTCGTTAACCTAGAAGTCCAAGTGCCCGCTAGGTAACCTAGACAGTCCTAGTGCCCGCTAGGTTACCTGCATATTCCAAGTGCCTGTTCAATAACCTAGATAGTCCAAGTGCCCGCTAGGTAACCTAGGTAGTCTAAGGGCCCGCTAGGTAACCTAGATTGTCCAAGTGCCCGCTAGTTAACCTACATAGTCCAAGGGACCACTACTTAACCTAGATAGTCCAAGGTTCCTCTAGTTAAAGTACATAGTCCAAGTGCCCGCTAGTTAACCTATATACCAAGTGCCCGCTACGTAACCTAGATAGTCCAAGGGCATGCTAGTTAACCTACATAGTCCAAGTGCCCTCTAGGCAACCTAGATAGTCCAAGTGCCCGCTAAGGAACCTACATAGTCAAAGTGCACGCTAGTTAACCTAGATAGTCCACGTGCCCCCTAGTTAATCTAGATAGTCCATGTGCCTGCTAGGTAACCTACATAGTGTAAGTGTCCACTAGTTAACCTACATATTCCAAGTGCCCGCTAGTTAACATAGATATTCCAAGTGCCCGCTAGGGAACGTACATAATCCAAGTGCCCGCTAGGTAACCTAGATAGTGCAAGTGCGCGCTAGTTAACCTAGATAGTTCAAGTACCCGCTAAGTAACCTAGATCATCCAAGGGCCCCCTAGTTAGCCTACATACTCCAAGTGCCCGCTAGGTAACCTAGATAGTCCAAGTGCCCGTTCGGTAACCTAGATACTCCAAGTGCCCTTTAGGGAACCTAGATAGTCCAAGGGCCCGCTAATAAACCTACATAGTCCAAGTGCCCGATAGGGAACCTACATAATCCAAGTGCCCGCTAGGGAACCTACATAGTCCAAGTGCCCGTTAGGTAACCTAGATAGTCCAAATGCCCGCTAGGGAACCCACATAGTCCAAGTGCCCGCTAGGGATCTTACATAATCCAAGGGCCCGCTAGGGAACCTACATAGTCCAAGTGCCAGTTAGTTAACCTAGATAGTCCAAG
The DNA here is from genome assembly GCF_050624435.1 of Tenrec ecaudatus. Lineage (NCBI taxonomy): Eukaryota > Metazoa > Chordata > Mammalia > Afrosoricida > Tenrecidae > Tenrec > Tenrec ecaudatus. The sequence goes on along the minus strand of NC_134538.1, from coordinate 21,708,234 downwards.
TGCCCGCTTGGTAACCTAGATAGTCCAACAGCCCGCTAGGCAACCTACATACTCCAAGAAACCGCTAGGTAACGTAGATAGTTCAAGTGCCAGCTAGGTAACCTAGAAAGTCCAACTGCCCGCTACATAACCTACAAAATCTAAGTGCCCGCTAGGTAACCTACATAGTCCATGGGCCCGCTAGTTAACCTACATAGTCCAAGGGCCCGCTAGGTAACCTACAAAGTCTAAGTGCCCGCTAGGTTATCTATATAGTCCAAATGCCCGCTAGGGAACCTCCATAGTCCAAGTGCCCTCTAGGTAACCTAGATCGTCCAAGTGCCCGCTAGTTAACCTATATCATCTAAGTGCCCGTTAGTTAATCTAGATCATCCAAGTGCCCGCTAGTTAACCAACATAGTCAATGGGCCCGCTAGTTAACCTACATAGTGCAAGAGCCCGCTAGTTAACCTGGATCGTGAAAGTGTCCGCTAGTTAACCTACATAGTCCAAGTGCCAGTTAGCTAACCTAGATAGTCCAAGGGGCCGCTAGTTGACTTACATAGTCCAAGTGCCAGCTAGGTAACCAAGATAGTCCAAGTGCCCGCTAGTTAACCTAGATAGTCCTAGTGCCCGTTAGTCAACCTAGAGTGTCCAAGTGCCCACCAGGGGACGTACTTAGTCCAAGTGCCCGTTAGCTAAAATAGATAGTCCAAGTGCCCGCTAGTTAACATTGATCATCCAAGTGCCCGCTAGTTTACCTAGATAGTCCAAGTGCCTGCTAGTGAACCTACATAGTCCAAGTGCCCGCTCTGGAACATACATAGTCCAAGTGCCCGCTAGGGAATATACATAATCCAAGGGCCAGCTAGTTAACCTACATAGTCCAAGTACCCGCTAGTTAACCTAGATCGTCCAAGTGCCCGCTAGGTAACCTACATAGTCCAAGTGCCCGCTAGGTAACCTAGATAGTTCAAGTGACCACTAGGTTAGCTATATAGTCCAAGTGCCCGTTCGTTAACCTACATAGTCCAAGTGCCCGCTAGGTAACCAATATAGTCCAAATGCCCGCTAGGGTCCCTAATAGTCCAAATGCCCGCTAGTTAACCTAGATAGTCCAAGTGCTCGGTAGTTAACCTAGATAGTTCAAGTGCCCGCTAGTTAACCTAGATAGACCAAGTGCCCTCTAGGGAACCTATCTAGTCCAAGTACCCGCTAGGAAACGTACATAGTCCAAGTGCCCGCTAGGTAACGTACATAGTTCAAGTGCCCGCTAGGTCACGTAGATAGTCCAAGTGCCCGATAGTAAACCTACGTAGTCCAAGTGCCTTCTAGGTAACCTAGATAGTCCAAGTGCCCACTAGTTAACCTACATAGTCCAGGTTCCCCCTAGCTAACCTAGATAGTCCAAGGGTCCGTTAGGTTACCTACATTGTCCTAGTGCCCCCTAGTTAACCTACATTCTCCAAGTGCCTGATAGGGAACCTACATAGTCCAAGTGCCCGCTAGGTAACCTACATAGTCCAAATGCCCGCTAGTTAACCTACATAGTCCAAGTGTCCGCAAGTTAACATTGATCATCCAAGTGCCCGCTAGTTAACCTAGATAGTCCAAGGGCCCGCTAGTTAACCTACGTAGTCCAAGGTCCGCTAGTTAACCTAGACAGTCCAAGTGCTCGCTAGTAAACGTACATAGTACAAGGGCCCGCTAGTTGACATAGATAGTCCAAGTGTCCGATAATTAACCTAGATAGTCCATTGCCCGCTAGGTAACCTAAGTATTCCAAATGTCCGATAAGGATCCTACATAGTCCAAGTGCCCATTCGTTAACCTAGATAGTCCAAGTGCCCGCTAGGTAACCTAGACTTTCCAAGTGCCCGCTAGGTTACCTACATAGTCCAAGTGCCCGTTCGTTAACCTAGATAGTCCAAGTGCCCGCTAGGAAATCTACATAGTCCTAGGGCCTGCTAGGTAACCTAGATAATCCAAGTGCCCGCTAGGTAACCTAGAGTCCAAGTGCTCGCTAGTTAACCTACATAGTCCAAGTGCCGCTATGTAACCTAGATAGTCAAAGTGCCCGTTAGGTAACCTAGATAGTGCAAGTGTCCGCTAGGTAATTTACATTGTCCAAGTTCCCGCTAGGTAACCTAGATACTCAAAGTGCCCGTTACCTAACTTAGATAGTCCAAGTGCCCGCTAAGCAACCTACATAGTCCAAGTGCCCGTTCGTTAACCTAGAAGTCCAAGTGCACTCTAGGTAACCTAGACAGTCCAAGTGCCCGCTAGGTTACCTGTATATTCCAAGTGCCCGTTCATTAACCTAGATAGTCCAAGTGCCCGCTAGGTAACCTAGATAGTCCAAGTGCCCGCTAGTTAACCTAGATTGTCCAAGTGCACGCTAGTTAACCTACATAGTCCAAGGGACAACTAGTTAACCTAGATAGTCCAAGTGTCCTCTAGTTAAAGTACATAGTCCAAGTGCCCGCTAGTTAACCTATATACCAAGTGCCCGCTACGTAACCTAGATAGTAAAAGGGCACGCTAGTTATCCTACATAGTCCAAGTGCCAGCTAGGCAACCTAGATAGTCCAAGTGCACGCTAAGGAACCTACATAGTCCAAGTGCACGCTAGTTAACCTAGATAGTCCAAGTGCCCGCTAGTTAATCTAGATAGTCCAAGTGCCTGCTAGGTAATCTACATAGTGCAAGTGTCCACTAGTTAACCTACATATTCCAAGTGCCCGCTAGTTAACATAGATATTCCAAGTGCCCGCTAGGGAACGTACATAATCCAAGTGCCCGCTAGTTAATCTAGATAGTCCTAGTGCCCGTTAGTCAACCTAGAGTGTCCAAGTGCCCACCAGGGGACGTACTTAGTCCAAGTGCCCGTTAGCTAACCTAGATAGTCCAAGTGCCCGCTAGTTAGCCTAGATAGTTCAAGTACCAGCTAGGTAACCTAGATCGTCCAAGGGCCCCCTAGTTAGCCTACATAGTCCAAGTGCCCGCTAGGTAACCTAGATAATCCAAGTGCCCATTCGGTAACCTAGATAGTCCAAGTGCCCTTTAGGGAACCTAGATAGTCCAAGGGCCCGCTAATAAACCTACATAGTCCAAGTGCCCGATAGGGAACCTACATAATCCAAGTGCCCGCTAGGGAACCTACATAGTCCAAGTGCCCATTAGGTAACCTAGATAGTCCAAATGCCCGCTAGGGAACCCACATAGTCCAAGGGCCCGCTAGGGAACCTACATAGTCCATGTGCCCGTTAGTTAACCTAGACAGTCCAAGTGCCCGCTTGGTAACCTAGATAGTCCAACAGCCCGCTAGGTAACCTACATTCTCCAAGACCCGCTAGGTAACGTAGATAGTTCAAGTGCCAGCTAGGTAACCTAGAAAGTCCAACTGCCCGCTAGGTAACCTACAAAGTCTAAGTGCCAGCTAGGTTATCTATATAGTCCAAATGCCCGCTAGGGAATCTACATAGTCGAAGGGCTCGCTAGGTAACTTACATTGTCCAAGTTCCCGCTAGGTAACCTAGATACTCAAAGTGCCCGCTCGGTAACCTACATAGTCCATGGGCCCGTTAGTTAACCTACATAGTCCATGGGCCCGCTAGGTAACCTACAAAGTCTAAGTGCACGCTAGGTTATCTATATAGTCCAAATGCCCGCTAGGGAACCTCCATAGTCCAAGTGCCCTCTAGGTAACCTAGATCGTCCAAGTGCCCGCTATTTAACCAACATAGTCAATGGGCCCGCTAGTTAACCTACATAGTGCAAGAGCCCGCTAATTAACCTAGATCGTGCACTGTGCGCTAGTTAACCTACATAGTCCAAATGCAAGTTAGCTAAACTAGATAGTCCAAGGGGCCCTAGTTGACCTACATAGTCCAAGTGCCCGCTAGGTAACCTAGATAATCCAAGTGCCCGCTAGGCAACCTTCATAGTCCAAGTGCCAGGAGGTAACCTAGATAGTCCTAGTGCCCGTTAGTCAACATAGAGTGTCCAAGCGCCCACCAGGGGACGTACTTAGTCCAAGTGCCCGTTAGCTAACCTTGATAGTCCAAGTGCCCGCTAGTTAACATTGATCATCCAAGTGCCCGCTAGTTAACCTAGATAGTCCAAGTGCATGCTAGTAAACCTAGATAGTCCAAGTGCCCTCTAGTTAACCTAGATCGTCCAAGTGCCCGCTAGTTAACCTAGATAGTCCAAGTGCTCGCTAGTTAACCTACATACTACAAGGGCCTGCTAGTTGACCTAGATAGTCCAAGTGCCTGCTAGTTAACCTAGATAGTCCAAGTGCCCGCTAGGTAACCTAAGTAGTCCAAATGTCCGATAGGGATCCTACATAGTCCAAGTGCCCGCTAGGTAAACTACATAGTCCAAGTGCCCGTTCGTTAACCTAGATAGTCCAAGTGCCCGCTAGGTAACCTAGATAATCCAAGTGCCCGCTAGGTAACCTAGAGTCCAAGTGCTCGCTAGTTAACCTACATAGTCCAAGTGCCCGCAATGTAAACTAGATAGTCAAAGTGCCCGTTAGGTAACCTAGATAGTCCAAGTGCCCGCTAGGTAACTTACATTGTCCAAGTTCCCGCTAGGTAACCTAGATACTCAAAGTGCCCGTTACCTAACCTAGATAGTCCCAGTGCCCGGTAAGCAACCTACATAGTCCAAGTGCCCGTTCGTTAACCTAGAAGTCCAGGTGCCCGCTAGGCAACCTAGACAGTACAAGTGCCCGCTAGGTTACCTGAATATTCCAAGTGCCCGTTCGTTAACCTAGATAGTCCAAGTGCCCACTAGGTAACCTACATAGTCCAAGTGCCCGCTAGGTAAACTACATAGTCCTAGTGCCCCCTAGTTAACCTACATTCTCCAAGTGCCCAATAGGGAACCTACATAGTCCAAGTGCCCGCTAGTTAACCTAGATAGTCCAAGTGCCCGCTAGGTAACCTACATATTCCAAGTGCCCGCTAGGTGACATAGATAGTCCAAGTGGCCGCTAGTTAACCTAGATAGTCCAAGTGCCCACTAGGGGACGTACATAGTCCAAGTGCCCGCTAGGTAACCTAGAGAGTGCAAGTGCCCGCTAGTTAACCTACATAGTCCAAGTGCCCGTTCGTTAACCTAGATAGTGCAAGTGCCTGCTAGGGATCCTATATAGTCCAAGTGCTATCTAGTTAACCTAGATAGTCCAAGGGCCCGCTAGTTAACCTACATAGTCCAAGGGCTCGCTTGTTAACTTTGATAGTCCAAGTGCCCCTTAGTTAACCTAGATCGTCCATGTGCCCGCTAGTTAACCTAGATCGTCCATGTGCCCGCTAGTTAACCTAGATCATTCAAGTACTGGCTAGTTAACCTACATCGACCAAGGGCCCACTAGTTAACCTAGATCGTCCAAGTGTCCTCTAGTTAACCTACATAGTCCAAGTGCCCGCTAGGTAACCTACATAGTGCAAGTGTCTGCTAGGTATCCTACATAGTCCAAGTGCCCGCTAGTTAACGTAGATAGTCCAAGTGCTGCTAGTTAATCTACATAGTCTAAGGGCCCGCTAGTTAACCTACATAGTCCAAGTACCCGCTAGTTAACCTACATCATCCAAGTGTCCGCTAGTTAACCTACATAGTCCAAGTGCCCGCTAGGGAACCTAGATAGTCCAAGTGCCCGCTCTGGAACATACATAGTCCAAGTGCCCGCTAGGGAATCTACATAGTCCAAGGGCCCGCTAGTTAAGTAGATAGTCCAAATGCCGCTACTTAATCTAAATAGTGCAAGGGCCCGCTAGTTAACATTGATCATCCAAGTGCCCGCTAGTTAACCTACATAATCCAAGTGCCCGCTAGGGAACCTACATAGTCCAAGTGCCCGATAGTTAACCTAGATAATCAAATTGCCTGCTTGGTAACCTAGATAGTCCAAGTGCTCGCTAGGTAACCTACATAGTCCAAGTGCCTGCTTGGTAACCTAAATAGTCCAAATGCCCGCTAGGGAATCTACATAGTCCAAGTGCCCGCTAGTTAACCTAGATAGTCCAAGGGCCCGCTAGTTAACATACATAGTCCAAGTGCCCGGTAGATAACTTACATAGTTCAAGTGTCCGTAGGGAACATACATAGTCCAAGTGCCCGCTAGTTAATCTACATAGTCCAAGTGCCTGCTAGTAAATCTACATAATCCATGGGCCCGCTAGTTAACCTACATTGTTTAAGGGCCCGCTAGTTAACCTAGATCATGCAAGTGTCCGCTAGTTAACCTACATAGTCCATGTGGCCGCTAGGTAACCAAGGTAGTCCAAGTGCCCGCTAGGGATCCTTCATAATCCAAGTGCCTGCTAGGTAACCTAGATAGTCCGAGTGCCCGCTAGTTAACCTAGATAGTCCTAGTGCGCGTTAGTTAACCTAGATAGTCCAAGTGACCACTAGGGGACGTACATAGTCCAAGTGCCCGCTAGGTAACCTAGATAGTCAAAGTGCCCGCTAGGGATCCTTCATAATCCAAGTGCCTGCTAGGCAACCTAGATAGTCCAAGTTCCCGCTAGGTAACCTAGATAGTCCAAGTGACCGTTACCTAACCTAGATAGTCCAAGTGCCCGCTAGGCAACCTACATAGTCCAAGTGCCCGTTCGTTAACCTAGAAGTCCAAGTGCCCGCTATGTAACCTAGACAGCAAAAGTGCCCGCTATGTAACCTAGACAGTCCAAGTGCCCGCTAGGTTACCTGCATAGTCCAAGTGCCCGTTCGTTAACATAGATAGTCCAAGTGCCCGCTAGGTAACCTAGACAGTCCAAGGGCCCACTAGTTAACCTACATAATCCAAGGGCTCGCTTGTTAACTTTGAGAGTCCATGTGGCCCTTAGTTAACCTAGATCGTCCAAGTGCCCACTAGTTAACCTAGATCGTCCAAGTACTGGCTAGTTAACCTACATAGTCCAAGGGCCCACTAGTTAACCTAGATCGTCCAAGTGTCCTCTAGTTAAACTACATAGTCCAAGTGCCTTCTAGGGAACCTACATAGTCGAAGTGCCCGCTCTGGAACATACATAGTCCAAGTGCCAGCTAGGGAATCTACATAGGCCAAGGGCCCGCTAGTTAACATAGATAGTCCAAGTGCCGCTAGTTAATCTACATAGTCCAAAGGCCCGCTAGTTATCCTACATAGTCCAAGTACCCGCTAGTTAACCTATATCATCCAAGGGCCCGCTAGTTAACCTAGATAGTCCAAGTGCCCGCTAGTTAACCTACATAGTCCAAGTGCCCGCTAGGTAACCTAGACAGTTCAAGTGACTACTAGGTTACCTACATAGTCCAAGTGCCTGTTTGTTAACCAACATAGTCCAAGTGCCCGCTAGGTAACCTATATAGTCCAAATGCCCGCTAGGGACCCTAGTAGTCCAAGTGCCCGCTAGTTATCCTAGATTGTCCAAGTGCTCGCTAGTTAACCTAGATAGTCCAAGTGCCCGCTAGTTAACCTAGATAGACCAAGTGCCTGCTAGGGAACCTACCTAGTCGAAGTGCCCGATAGGGAACTTACATAGTCCAAGGGCCCGCTAGGGAACCTACATAGTCAAAGTGCCCGTTAGTTAACCTAGATAGTCCAATCACTGCTAGGTAACCTAGATAGTCCAACAGCCCGCTAGGTAACCTACATAGTCCAAGAACCCGCTAGGCAACGTAGATAGTTCAAGTGCCAGCTAGGTAACTTAGATAGTCCAAGTGCCCACTAGGTAACCTACAAAGTCTAAGTGCTCACTAGGTTATCTATATAGTCCAAATGCCCGGTAGGGAACATACATAGTCCAAGTGCCCGCTAGGTAACCTAGATAATCCAAGTGCCCGCTAGTTAACCTATATCGTCCAAGTGCCCGCTAGTTAACCTAGATCGTCCAAGTGCCCGCTAGTTAACCTACATAGTCAATGGGCCCGCTAGTTAACCTACATAGTGCAAGAGCCCGCTAGCTAACCTAGATAATCCAAGTCCCGCTAGTTAACCTATATCGTCCAAGTGCCCGCTAGTTAACCTACATAGTCAAAGGGCCCGCTAGTTAACCTACATAGTACAAGAGCCCGCTAGTTAACTTAGACCATGCAAGTGTCCGCTAATTAACCTACATAGTCCACGTGCCAGTTAGCTAACATAGATAGTCCAAGGGCCCGCTACTTGACCTACATAATCCAAGTGCCCGCTGGGTAACCTAGATAATCCAAGTGCCTGCTTGTTAACCTAGATAGTCCTAGTGACCGTTAGTTAACCTAGATAGTCCATGTGCCCACTAGGGGACGTACTTAGTCCATGTGCCCGTTAGCTAACCTAGATAGTCCAAGTGCCCGCTAGTTAACATTGATCATCCAAGTGCCCGCTAGTTAACCTAGATAATCCAATAGCACGATAGTTAACCTAGATAGTCCAAGTGCCCTCTAGTTAACTTAGATCGTCCAAGTGCCCGCTAAGAAACCTAGATAGTCCAAGTGCCCGTTCGGTAAGCTAGATAGTGCAAGTGACCGTTAGTTAACCTACATAGTCCAAGTGCCCGCTAGGTAACCTAGATAGTCTAAGGGCCCGCTAGTTAACCTACATAGTCCAAGTGCCCGGTAGTTAACTTACATAGTTCAAGTGTCCGTAGGGAACATACATAGTCCAAGTGCCCGCTAGGGAACATACAGAGTCCAAGTGCCCGCTAGGGAACCTACATAGTCCCAGTGCCCGCTAGGGAATATACATAGTCCATGGGCCCGCTAGTTAACCTAGATAGTCCTAGTGCCGCAAGTTAACCTAGATCGTCCAAGTGTCCGCTAGTTAACCTACATAGGACAAGTGCCCATTAGGGAACCTAGATAGTGCAAGTGCCCACTCTGGAACCTACATAGTCCAAGTGCCTGCTAGGGAACCTACATAGTCCCAGTGCCCGCTCTGGAACATACATAGTCCAAGGGCCCGCTAGGGAATCTACATAGTCCAAGGGCCCGCTAGTTAACTTAGATCGTACAAGTGCCCGCTAGGTAACCTACATAGTCCAAGGGCCCGCTAGTTAACCTAGACAGTCCAAGTGGCCCCTAGTTAACCTACATAGTACAAGTGCCCGCTAGGTAACCTAGACAGTTCAAGTGACCACAAGGTTACCTACATAGTCCAAGTGCCCATTCGTTAACCTACATAGTCCAAGTGCCCGCTAGGTAACCAATATAGTCCAAATGCCCGCTAGGGTCCCTAATAGTCCAAATGCCCGCTAGTTAACCTAGATAGTCCAAGTGCTCGCTAGTTAACCTAGATAGTCCAAGTGCCCGCTAGTTAACCTAGATAGACCAAGTGCCCTCTAGGGAACCTATCTAGTCCAAGTGCCCGCTAGGAAACGTACATAGTCCAAGTGCCCGCTAGGTAACGTACATAGTTCAAGTGCCCGCTAGGTAACATAGAAAGTCCAAGTGCCCGCTAGGGAACGTACATAGTCCAAGTGCCCGCTATGTAACCTAGATAGTACAAGTGCCCACTAGTAACCTACATAGTCCAGGTTCCCCCTAGGTAACCTAGATAGTCCAAGGGCCCGCTAGGTAACCTACATTGTCCTAGTGCCCCCTAGTTAACCTACATTCTCCAAGTGCCCGATAGGGAACCTACATAGTCCAAGTGCCCGCTAGTTAACCTACATAGTCCAAGTGTCCGCTAGTTAACATTGATCATCCAAGTGCCCGCTAGTTAACCTAGATAGTCCAAGTGCTCGCTAGTTAACCTACATAGTACAAGGGCCCGCTAGTTGACCTAGATAGTCCAAGTGCCCGATAGTTAACCTAGATAGTCCATTGCCCGCTAGGTAACCTAAGTAGTACAAATGTCTGATAGGGATCCTACATAGTCCAAGTGCCCGTTCGTTAACCTAGATAGACCATGTGCCCGTTAGGTAACCTAGACTTTCCAAGTGCCCGCTAGGTTACCTACATAGTCCAAGTGCCCGTCCGTTAACCTAGATAGTCCAAGTGCCCGCTAGGAAACCTACATAGTCCAAGGGCCCGCTAGGTAACCTAGATAGTCCAAGTGCCCGCTAGGTAACCTAGAGTCCAAGTGCTTGCTAGTTAACCTACATAGTCCAAGTGCCCGCTATGTAACCTAGATAGTCAAAGTGCCCGTTAGGTAACCTAGATAGTCCAAGTGTCCGCTTGGTAACTTACATTGTCCAAGATCCTGCTAGGTAACCTAGATACTCAAAGTGCCCGTTACCTAACCTAGACAGTCCAAGTGCCCGCTAAGCAACCTACATAGTCCATGTGCCCGTTCGTTAACCTAGAAGTCCAAGTGCCCGCTAGGTAACCTAGACAGTCCTAGTGCCCGCTAGGTTACCTGCATATTCCAAGTGCCTGTTCATTAACCTAGATAGTCCAAGTGCCCGCTAGGTAACCTAGATAGTCAAAGGGCCCGCTAGGTAATCTAGATTGTCCAAGTGCCCGCTAGTTAACCTACATAGTCCAAGGGACCACTACTTAACCTAGATAGTCCAAGTGCCCGTTCGTTAACCTAGAAGTCCAGGTGCCCGCTAGGCAACCTAGACAGTACAAGTGCCCGCTAGGTTACCTGAATATTCCAAGTGCCCGTTCGTTAACCTAGATAGTCCAAGTGCCCACTAGGTAACCTACATAGTCCAAGTGCCCGCTAGGTAAACTATATAGTCCAAGTGCCCGCTAGTTAACCTACATAGTCCAAGGGCTTACTTGTTAACTTTGATAGTCCAAGTGCCCGCTAGTTAACCTAGATCGTCCAAGTGCCCGCTAGTTAACCTAGATTGTCCAAGTGCCTGCTAGTTAACCTACATAGTCCAAGGGCCCTCTAGTTAACCTAGATAGTCCAAGTGTCCTCTAGTTAAACTACATAGTCCAAGTGCCCACTAGTTAACCTATATACCAATTGCCCGCTACATAACCTAGATAGTCCAAGGGCATGCTAGTTAACCTACATATTCCAAGTGCCCGCTAGGCAACCTAGATAGTCCAAATGCCCGCTAAGGAACCTACATAGTCCAAGTGCACGCTAGTTAACCTAGAGAGTCCAAGTGCCCGCTAGTTAAACTAGATAGCCAAGTGCCTGCTAGGTAACCTACATAGTGCAAGTGTCCGCTAGTTAACCTACATATTCCAAGTGCCTGCTAGTTAACATAGATAATCCAAGTGCCCGCTAGGGAACGTACAAAGTCCAAGTTCCCGCTAGGTAACCTAGATAGTGCAAGTGCCCGCTAGTTAACATAGATAGTTCAAGTACCCGCTAGGTAACCTAGATCGTCCAAGGGCCCCCTAGTTAGCCTACATATTCCAACTGCCCGCTAAGTAACCTAGATAGTCCAAGTGCCCGTTCGGTAACCTAGATAGTCCAAATGCCCTTTATGGAACCCAGATAGTCCAAGGGCCCTCTAGTAAACCTACATAGTCCGTGGGCCCGCTAGTTAACCTACATATTCCAAGTGCCCGCTAGTTAACCTACATAATCTAAGTGCCCGTTAGCTAACCTAGATATTCCAAGGGCCCGCTAGTTGACCTATATAGTCCAAGTGCCAGCTAGGAAACCTAGATAGTAAAAGTGCCCGCTAGGGAACCTAGATAGTCCAAGTGCCTGTTAGCTAACCTTGATAGTCCAAGTGGCGACTAGGTAAACTACATAGTCCAAGTGCCCCTTCGTTAACCTACATAATCCAAGTGCCCGCTAGGTAACCTAGACATTCAAAGTGCCCGCTAGTTAACCTACATAGTCCAAGTTCCCGATAGGTAACGTACATAATCCAATTGCCCGCTAGGCAACCTACATAGGCCAAGTGCCCGCTAGGTAACCTAAATAGTCCAAATGCCCGCTAGGGAAACTACATAGTCCAAGTGCCCGCTAGTTAACGTAGATAATCCAAGTGCCTGCTAGTAAACCTACATAATCCATGGGCCCGCTCGTTAACCTACATAGTGCAAGGGCCCGCTAGTTAACCTACATCGTCCAAGGGCCGGCTAGTTAACCTACATAGTCCAAGTGCACGCTAGTTAACCTAGATAGTCCAAGTGCCAGCTAGTTAACCTAGATAGTCCAAGTGCCTGCAAGTAAACCTACATAATCCATGGGCCCGCTAGTTAACCTACATAGTACAAGTGCCCGCTAGGCAACCTAGATAGTCCAAGTGCCCGCTAGCGGACTTACATAGTCCCAGTGCCCGCTAGGTAACCTAGATAGTGCAAGTGCCCGCTAGTTAAATTAGATAGTTCAAGTACCCGCTAGGTAACCTAGATCGTCCAAGGGCCCCCTAATTAGCCTACATAGTCCAAGTGCCCTTTAGGTAACCTAGATAGTCCAAGTGCCCGTTCGGTAAACTAGATAGTCCATGTGCCCTTTAGGGAAACTAGATAGTCCAAGGGCCTGTTAGTAAACCTACATAGTCCATGGGCCCGCTAGTTAACCTACATAATCTAAGTGCCCGTTAGCTAACCTACATAGTCCAAGTGCCAGCTAGGTATCCTAGATGGTACAAGTGCCCGCTAGGGAACCTAAATAGTCCAAGTTCCAGTTAGCTAACCTAGATAGTCCAAGTGGCGGCTAGTTAACCTACATAGTCCATGTGCCCGTTGGTTAACCTAGATAATCCAAGTGCCCGCTGGGGTACCTACATAGTCCAAGTGCCCGCTAGGCAACCTACACAGTCCAAGTGCCCGTTAGTTAACCTAGATTGTCAAAGTGCCTGCTAGGTAACCTAGATAGTCCAAGTGTTCTCTAGGTAACCTACATAGTCCAAGTGCCCGCTTGGAAACCTAAATAGTCCAAATGCCCGCTAGGGAAACTACATAGTCCAAGTGCCCGCTAGTTAACCTAGATAGTCCAAGTGCCTGCTAGTAAACCTACATAATCAATGGACCCGCTAGTTAACCTACATGGTGCAAGGGCCCGCTAGTTAACATAGATCGTGCATGTGTCCGCTAGTTAACCTACATAGTCCAAGTGCCCGCTAGGTTACCTAGATAGTCCAAGTGCCCGCTAGTTAACCTAGATAGTCAAATTGCCCTTTAGGTAACCTAGATAGTCCAAGTGCCCACTAGGGGACGTACATAGTCCAAGTGCCCGCTAGGTAACCTAGATAGTTCTAGTGCCCGTTACCTAACCTAGATAGTCCAAGTACCCGCTAGGCAACCTACATAGTCCAAGTGCCCGATCGTTAACCTAGAAGTCCAAGTGCCCGCTATGTAACCTAGACAGTCCAAGTGCCCGCTAGGTTACCTGCATAGTCCAAATGCCCGTTCGTTAACCTAGATATTCCAAGTGCCCGCAAGGGAACCTATATAGTCCAAGTGCTATCTAGGTAACCTAGATTGTCCATGGGCCATCTAGGTAACCTACATAGTGCAAGTGTCCGCTAGTTAACCTAAGTAGTCCAAGGGTCCGCTAGTTAACATACATAGTCCAAGTGCCCGGTAGTTAACTTACATAGTTCAAGTGTCCGTAGGGAACATACATAGTCCAAGTGCCCGCTAGGGAACATATATAGTCCAAGTGCCCGCTAGGGAACCTACATAGTCCAAGTGCCCGCTAGGGAATCTACATAGTCCAAGGCCCGCTAATTAACGTAGATAGTCCAAGTGCTGCTAGTTAATCTACATAGTCCAAGGGCCCGCTAGTTAACCTACATAGTCCAAGTACCCGCTAGTTAACGTAGATCATCCAAGTGTCCGCTAGTTAACCTACATAGTCCAAGTGCCCGCTAGGGAACATAGACAGTCCAAGTGCCCGCTCTGGAACCTACATAGTCCAAGTGCCTGCTAGGCAACCTACATAGTCCAAGTGCCCGCTCTTGAACATATATAGTCCAAGTGCCCGCTAGGGAATCTACATAGTCCAAGGGCCCACTAGTTAACGTAGATAGTCCAAGTGCCGCTAGTTAATCTACATAGTCCAAGGGCCCGCTAGTAAACCTACTTAGTTCAAGTACCCGCTATTTAACCTAGATCGTCCTAGTGCTCGCTAGTTAACCTACATAATCCAAGGGCCCGCTAGTTAACCTTCATAGTCCAAGGGCCCGCTATTTAACCTACATCGTCCAAGGGCCCGCTAGTTAACCTTCTTAGTCCTAGTGCCCGCTAGGTAACCTAGATAGTCCAAGTGCCCGCTAGGTAACCTACAAAGTCTAAGTGCCCGCTAGGTAACCAACCAAGTCTACGTGCCCGCTAGGTTATCTATATAGTCCAAATGCCCGCTAGGGTAACTACATATTCCAAGTGCCCGCTAGCTAACCTAGATAATCCAAGTGCCCGCTAGTTAACCTACATCGTCCTAGTGCCCGCTAGTTAACCTACAAAGTCCAAGGGCCCGCTAGTTAACCTACATAATCCAAGGGCCCCCTAGTTAACCTACATCGTCCAAGGGCCCGCTAGTTAAGCTACTTAGTCCAAGTGCCCACTAGTTAACCTACATAGTCCAAGTGCCCGCTGGGTAACCTAGACAGTTCAAGTGAGCACTAGGTTACCTACATAGTCCAAGTGCCTGTTCGTTAACCTACATAGTCCAAGTGCACGCAAGTTAACCTAGATAGTCCAAGTGCCAGCTAGTTAACATAGATAGTCCAAGTGCCTGCAAGTAAACCTACATAATCCATTGGCCCGCTAGTTAACCTACATATTGCAAGGGTCCGCAAGTTAACCTAGATCGGGCAAGTGTCGCTAGTTAACCTATATAGTCCAAGTGCCCCCTAGTTAATCTATATACCAAGTGCCCTCTACGTAACCTAGATACTCCAAGGGCACGCTAGTTAACCTACATAGTACAAGTGCCCGCTAGGCAACCTAGATAGTCCAAGTGCCCGCTAGCGAACGTACATAGTCCCAGTGCCCGCTAGGTAACCTAGATAGTACAAGTGCCCGCTAGTTAACTTAGATAGTTCAAGTACCCGCTAGTTAACCTAGATCGTCCAAGGGCCCCCTAATTAGCCTACATAGTCCAAATGCCCTTTAGGTAACCTAGATAGTCCAAGTGCCCCTTCGGTAACCTATATAGTCCATGTGCCCTTTAGGGAAACGAGATAGTCCAAGGGCCTGTTAGTAAACCTACATAGTCCATGGGCCCGCTAGTTAACATACATAATCTATGTGCCCGTTAGCTAACCTACATAGTCCAAGTGCCAGCTAGGTATCCTAGATGGTACAAGTGCCCGCTAGGGAACCTAAATAGTCCAAGTTCCTGTTAGCTAACCTAGATAGTCCAAGTGGCGGCTAGTTAACCAACATAGTCCATGTGCCCGTTCGTTAACCTAGATAATGCAAGTGCCCGCTAGTTAACCTATATCGTCCAAGTGCCTGCTAGTTAACCTAGATCGTCCAAGTGCCCGCTAGGGAACGTACATAGTCCAAGTACTCGCTAGTTAACCTAGATAGCGCAAGTCCCGCTAGGCAACCTACAAAGTCCAAGGGCCCGCTAGTTAACCTACATAGTCCAAGGGCCCGCTAGTTAACCTAGATAGTCCAAGTGCCCGCTAGGGAACGTACATATTCCAAGTGCCCGCTAGGTAACCTAGATAGTACCAGTGCCCGCTAGGTAACCTAGATAGTCCAAGTGCCCGCTCTGGAACCTACATAGTCTAAGTGCCTGCTAGGGAACCTACATAGTCGAAGTGCCCGCTCTGGAACATACATAGTCCAAGTGCCCGCTAGGGAATCTACATAGTCCAAGGGCCCGCTATTTAACATAGATAGTCCAAGTGCTGCTTGTTAATCTACATAGTCCAAGGGCCCGCTAGTTAACCTACATAGTCAAAGTACCCGCTAGTTAACCTAGATCGCCCAAGTGCCCGCTAGGCAACCTACAAATTCCAAGGGCCCGCTAGTTAACCTACATAGTCCAAGGTCCCGCTAGTTAACCTAGATAGTCCAAGTGCCCGCTAGGGAACCTACATAGTCCAAGTGCCCGTTAGTTAACCTAGATAGTCCAAGTGCCCGCTAGTTAACCTATATCGTCCAAGTGCCTGCTAGTTAACCTAGATCGTCCAAGTGCCCGCTAGGGAACGTACATAGTCCAAGTGCCCGCTAGGTAACCTAGATAGTACCAGTGCCCGCTAGGTAACCTAGATAGTCCAAGTGCCCGCTCTGGAACCTACATTGTCTAAGTGCCTGCTAGGGAACCTACATAGTCGAAGTGCCCGCTTTGGAACATACATAGTCCAAGTGCCCGCTAGGGAATCTACATAGTCCAAGGGCCCGCTATTTAACATAGATAGTCCAAGTGCTGCTAGTTAATCTACATAGTCCAAGGGCCCGCTAGTTAACCTACATAGTCCAAATACCCGCTAGTTAACCTAGATCGCCCAAGTGCCCGCTTGGCAAACTACAAATTCCAAGGGCCCGCTAGTTAACCTACATAGTCCAAGGGCCCGCTAGTTAACCTAGATAGTCCAAGTGCCCGCTAGGGAACTTACATAGTCCAAGGGCCCGCTAGGGATCCTACATAGTCCAAGTGCCCGTTAGTTAACCTAGATAGTCCACGTGCCCGCTAGTTAACCTATATCGTCCAAGTGCCTGCTAGTTAACCTAGATCGTCCAAGTGCCCGCTAGGGAACGTACATAGTCCAAGTGCCCGCTAGGTAACCTAGATAGTACCAGTGCCCACTAGGTAACCTAGATAGTCCAAGTGCCCGCTCTGGAACCTACATAGTTGAAGTGCCCGCTCTGGAACATACATAGTCCAAGTGCCCGCTAGGGAATCTACATAGACCAAGGGCCCGCTATTTAACATAGATAGTCCAAGTGCTGCTAGTTAATCTACATAGTCCAAGGGCCCGCTAGTTAACCTACATAGTCCAAGTACCCGCTAGTTAACCTAGATCGCCCAAGTGCCCGCTAGGCAACCTACAAATTCCAAGGGCCCGCTAGTTAACCTACATAGTCCAAGGGCCCGCTAGTTAACCTAGATAGTCCAAGTGCCCGCTAGGGAACTTACATAGTCCAAGGGCCCGCTAGGGATCCTACATAGTCCATGTGCCCGTTAGTTAACCTAGATAGTCCAAGTGCCCACTAGTTAACCTATATCGTCCAAGTGCCTGCTAGTTAACCTAGATCGTCCAAGTGCCCGCTAGGGAACGTACATAGTCCAAGTGCCCGCTAGGTAACCTAGATAGTACCAGTGCCCGCTAGGTAACCTAGATAGTCCAAGTGCCCGCTCTGGAACCTACATAGTCTAAGTGCCTGCTAGGGAACCTACATAGTCGAAGTGCCTGCTCTGGAACATACATAGTCCAAGTGCCCGCTAGGGAATCTACATAGTCCAAGGGCCCGCTATTTAACATAGATAGTCCAAGTGCTGCTAGTTAATCTACATAGTCCAAGGGCCCGCTAGTTAACCTACATAGTCCAAGTACCCGCTAGTTAACCTAGATCGCCCAAGTGCCCGCTAGGCAACCTACAAATTCCAAGGGCCCGCTAGTTAACCTACATAGTCCAAGGGCACGCTAGTTAACCTAGATAGTCCAAGTGCCCGATAGGGAACTTACATAGTCCAAGGGCCCGCTAGGGAACCTACATAGTCCAAGTGCCCGTTAGTTAACCTAGATAGTCCAACAGCCCGCTAGGTAACCTACATACTCCAAGAACCCGCTCGGCAACGTAGATAGTTCAAGTGCCAGCTAGGTAACTTAGATAGTCCAAGAGCCCGCTTGGTAACCTACAAAGTCTAAGCGCCTGATAGGTTATCTATATAGTCCAAATGCCCGATAGGGAACCTACATAGTCCAAGTGCCCGCTAGGTAACCTAGATAATCCAAGTGCCAGCTAGTTAACCTATATCGTCCAAGTGCCCGCTAGTTAACCTAGATCGTCCAAGTGCCCGCTAGTTAACCTACATAGTCAATGGGCCCGCTAGTTAACCTACATAGTGCAAGAGCCCGCTAGCTAACCTAAATAATCCAAGTGCCCGCTAGTTAACCTATATCGTCCAAGTGCCCGCGAGTTAACCTAGATCGTCCAAGGGCCCGCTAGTTAACCTAGACAGACCAAGTGCCCGCTAGGGAACCTACATAGTGCAAGAGCCCGCTAGTTAACCTACATAGTCCACGTGCCAGTTAGCTAAAC
Organism: Tenrec ecaudatus; assembly: GCF_050624435.1. NCBI lineage: Eukaryota > Metazoa > Chordata > Mammalia > Afrosoricida > Tenrecidae > Tenrec > Tenrec ecaudatus. The sequence goes on along the minus strand of NC_134538.1, from coordinate 21,690,201 downwards.
TAGATAGTCCAAGGGCCCGCTAGTTGACCTACATAGTCCAAGTGCCCTTTAGGTAACCTAGATAATCCAAGTGACCGCTAGTAAACCTAGATAGTCCTAGTGACCGTTAGTTTACCTAGATAGTCCAATTGCCCACTAGGGGACGTACTTAGTCCATGTGCCCGTTAGCTAACCTAGATAGTCCAAGTGCCCGCTAGTTAACATTGATCATCCAAGTGCCCGCTAGTTAACCTAGATAGTCCAAGTGCACGCTAGTTAACCTAGATTGTCCAAGTGCCCGCTAGTTAACCTACATAGTCCAAGGGCCCGCTAGTTAACCTACATAGCCCAAGGTACGCTAGTTAACCTAGATAATCCAAGTGCTCGCTAGTTAACCTACATATTTCAAGGACCCACTAATTGACCTAGATAGTCCAAGTGCCCGCTAGTTAACCTAGATGGTACAAGTGCCCGCTAGGTAACCTAAGTAGTCCAAATGTCCGATAGGGATCCTACATAGTCCAAGTACTCGCAGGGTAACCTACATAGTCCAAGTGACCGTTCATTAACCTAGATAGTCCAAGTGCCCGCTAGTTAACCTATATACCAAGTGCCCGCTACGTAACCTAGATATTCCAAGGGCACGCTAGTTAACCTATATCGTCCAAGTGCCCGCTAGTTAACCTAGTTCGTCAAAGTGCCGTCTAGTTAACCTACATAGTCAATGGGCCCGCTAGTTTACCTACATAGTGCAAGAGCCCGCTAGTTAACCTAGATCGTGAAATTGTCCGCTAGTTAATCTACATAGTCCACGTGCAAGTTAGCTAACCTAGGTAGTCCAAGGGCCCGCTAGTTGACCTACATAGTCCAAGTGCCCGCTGGGTAACCTAGATAATCCAAGTGCCCGCTAGTTAACCTAGATAGTCCTAGTGCCTGTTAGTTTACCTAGATAGTCCAAGTGCCCACTAGGGGACGTACTTAGTCCATGTGACCGTTAGTAACCTAGATAGTCCAAATTCCCGCTAGTTAACATCGATCATCCAAGTGCCCGCTAGTTAACCTAGATCGTCCAAGTGCCCGCTAGTTAACCTACATAGTCCAAGCCCCGCTAGTTAACCTACATAGTCCAAGGTCCGCTAGTTAACCTAGATAGTCCAAGTCCTCGCTAGTTAACCTACATAGTACAAGGGCCCACTAGTTGACCTAGATAGTCCAAGTGCCCGCTAGTTAACCTAGATGGTACAAGTGCCCGCTAGGTAACCTAAGTAGTCCAAATGTCCGATAGGGATCCTACATAGTCCGAGTGCCCGCTGGGTAACCTACATAGTCCAAGTGCCCGTTCGTTAACCTAGATAGTCCAAGTGCCCGCTAGGAAACCTACATAGTCCAAGGGCCCGCTAGGTAACCTAGATAGTCCAAGTGCCCGCTAGGAAACCTAGAATACAAGTGCTCACTAGTTAACCTACATAGTCCAAGTGCCCGCTATGTAACCTAGATAGTCAAAGTGCCCGTTAGGTAACCTAGATAGTCCAAGTGACCGTTAGGTAACTTCCATTGTCCAAGTTCCCGCTAGGTAACCTAGATAGTCCAAGTGCCCGTTACCTAACCTAGATAGTCCAAGTGCCCGCTAGGCAACCTACATAGTACAAGTGTCCGCTAGTTAACCTACATATTCCAAGTACCCGCTAGTTAACATAGATAGCCCAAGTGCCCGCTAGGGAACGTACATAGTCCAAGTGCCTGCTAGGTAAACTAGATACTACAAGTGCCTGCTAGTTAACCTAGATAGTTCAAGTACCCGCTAGGTAACCTAGATCGTCCAAGGGCCCACTAGTTGACCTAGATAGTCCAAGTGCCCGCTAGTTAACCTAGATGGTACAAGTGCCCGCTAGGTAACCTAAGTAGTCCAAATGTCCGATAGGGATCCTACATAGTCCGAGTGCCCGCTGGGTAACCTACATAGTCCAAGTGCCCGTTCGTTAACCTAGATAGTCAAAGTGCCCGCTAGGTAACCTAGATTGTCCAAGTGCCCGCTAGTTAACCTACATAGTCCAAGCCCCGCTAGTTAACCTACATAGTCCAAGGTCCGCTAGTTAACCTAGATAGTCCAAGTGCTCGCTAGTTAACCTACATAGTCCAAGGTCCGCTAGTTAACCTAGATAGTCCAAGTGCTCGCTAGTTAACCTACATAGTACAAGGGCCCACTAGTTGACCTAGATAGTCCACGTGCCCGCTAGTTAACCTAGATGGTACAAGTGCCCGCTAGGTAACCTAAGTAGTCCAAATGTCCGATACAGATCCTACATAGTCCGAGTGCCCGCTGGGTAACCTACATAGTCCAAGTGCCCGCCAGGAAACCTACATAGTCCAAGGAACCGCTAGGTAAACTAGATAGTCCAAGTGCCCGCTAGGAAACCTAGAATACAAGTGCTCGCTAGTTAACCTACATAGTCCAAGTGCCCGCTATGTAACCTAGATAGTCAAAGTGCCCGTTAGGTAACCTAGATAGTCCAAGTGACCGCTAGGTAACTTACATTGTCCAAGTTCCCGCTAGGTAACCTAGATAGTCCAAGTGCCCGTTACCTAACCGAGTTAGTCCAAGTGCCCGCTAGGCAACCTACATAGTACAAGTGTCCGCTAGTTAACATACATATTCCAAGTACCCGCTAGTTAACATAGATAGCCCAAGTGCCCGCTAGGGTACGTACATAATCCAAGTGCCTGCTAGGTAACCTAGATACTGCAAGTGCCTGCTAGTTAACCTAGATAGTTCAAGTACCCGCTAGGTAACCTAGATCGTCCAAGGGCCCCCTAGTTAGCCTACATAGTCCAAGTGTCCGCTAGGTAACCTAGATAGTCCATGTGACCGTTCGGTAACCTAGATAGTCCAAGTGCCCTTTGGGGAATCTAGATAGTCCAAGGGCCCGCTAGTTAACCTTGATAGTGCAAGTGTCCGCTACTTAACGTACATATTCCAAGTGCTCGCTAGTTAACCTACATAATCTAAGTGCCCGTTAGCTAACCTAGATAATCCAAGGGCCCGCTAGTTGACCTACATAGTACAAGTGCCCGCTAGAGAACCTAGATAGTCCAATTGCCTGTTAGATAACCTAGATAGTCCAAGTGGCGGCTAGGTAACCTACATAGTCCAAGTGCCCGTTCGTTAACCTAGATATTCCAAGTGCCCACTAGGTAACCTTGACAATCCAAGTACCCGCTAGTTAACCTTCATAGTTCAAGTGCACGAAAGGGAACCTACATAATCCAAGTGCCCGCTAGGCAACCTACATAGTCCAAGTGCCCGCTAGGTAACCTAAATAGTCCAAATGCCCGCTAGGGAAACTACATAGTCCAAGTGCCCGCTAGTTAACGTAGATAATCCAAGTGCCTGCTAGTAAACCTACATAATCCATGGGCCCGCTAGTTAACCTACATAGTGCAAGGGCCCGCTAGTTAACCTACATCGTCCAAGGGCCGGCTAGTTAACCTAGATTGTCCAAGTGCCCGCTAGTTAACCTACATAGTCCAAGTGCCCGCTAGGTAACCTAGACAGTTTAAGTGACCACTAGGTTACTACATAGTCCAAGTGCCCGTTCGTTAACCTACATAGTCCAAGTGCCCGCTAGGTAACCAATATAGTCCAAATGCCCGCTAGGGGCCCTAATAGCCCAAATGCCCGCTAGTTAACCTAGATAGTCCAAGTGCTCGCTAGTTAACCTAGATAGTCCAAGTGCCCGCTAGTTAACCTATATCGTCTAAGTGCCTGCTAGTTAACCTAGATCGTCCAAGTGCCCGCTAGGGAACGTACATAGTCCAAGTGCCCGCTAGGTAACCTAGATAGTACCAGTGCCCGCTAGGTAACCTAGATAGTCCAAGTGCCCGCTCTGGAACCTACATAGTCTAAGTGCCTGCTAGGGAACCTACATAGTCGAAGTGCCCGCTTTGGAACATACATAGTCCAAGTGCCCGCTAGGGAATCTACATAGTCCAAGGGCCCGCTATTTAACATAGATAATCCAAGTGCTGCTAGTTAATCTACATAGTCCAAGGGCCCGCTAGTTAACCTACATAGTCCAAATACCCGCTAGTTAACCTAGATCGCCCAAGTGCCCGCTTGGCAACCTACAAATTCCAAGGGCCCGCTAGTTAACCTACATAGTCCAAGGGCCCGCTAGTTAACCTAGATAGTCCAAGTGCCCGCTAGGGAACTTACATAGTCCAAGGGCCCGCTAGGGATCCTACATAGTCCAAGTGCCCGTTAGTTAACCTAGATAGTCCACGTGCCCGCTAGTTAACCTATATCGTCCAAGTGCCTGCTAGTTAACCTAGATCGTCCAAGTGCCCGCTAGGGAACGTACATAGTCCAAGTGCCCGCTAGGTAACCTAGATAGTACCAGTGCCCACTAGGTAACCTAGATAGTCCAAGTGCCCGCTCTGGAACCTACATAGTCTAAGTGCCTGCTAGGGAACCTACATAGTCGAAGTGCCCGCTCTGGAACATACATAGTCCAAGTGCCCGCTAGGGAATCTACATAGACCAAGGGCCCGCTATTTAACATAGATAGTCCAAGTGCTGCTAGTTAATCTACATAGTCCAAGGGCCCGCTAGTTAACCTACATAGTCCAAGTACCCGCTAGTTAACCTAGATCACCCAAGTGCCCGCTTGGCAACCTACAAATTCCAAGGGCCCGCTAGTTAACCTACATAGTCCAAGGGCCCACTAGTTAACCTAGATAGTCCAAGTGCCCGCTAGGGAACTTACATAGTCCAAGTGCTCGCAGGGTAACCTACATAGTCCAAGTGACCGTTCATTAACCTAGATAGTCCAAGTGCCCGCTAATTAACCTATATACCAAGTGCCCGCTACGTAACCTAGATATTCCAAGGGCACGCTAGTTAACCTATATCGTCCAAGTGCCCGCTAGTTAACCTAGTTCGTCAAAGTGCCGTCTAGTTAACCTACATAGTCAATGGGCCCGCTAGTTAACCTACATAGTGCAAGAGCCCGCTAGTTAACCTAGATCGTGAAATTGTCCGCTAGTTAATCTACATAGTCCACGTGCCAGTTAGCTAACCTAGATAGTCCAAGGGCCCGCTAGTTGACCTACATAGTCCAAGTGCCCGCTGGGTAACCTAGATAATCCAAGTCCCCTCTAGTTAACCTAGGTAGTCATAGTGCCTGTAAGTTTACCTAGATAGTCCAAGTGCCCACTAGGGGACGTACTTAGTCCATGTGACCGTTAGTAACCTAGATAGTCCAAGTTCCCGCTAGTTAACATCGATCATCCAAGTGCCCGCTAGTTAACCTAGATAGTCCAAGTGCACGCTAGTTAACCTAGATCGTCCAAGTGCCCGCTAGTTAACCTACATAGTCCAAGCTCCGCTAGTTAACCTACATAGTCCAAGGTCCGCTAGTTAACCTAGATAGTCCAAGTCCTCGCTAGTTAACCTACATAGTACAAGGGCCCACTAGTTGACCTAGATAATCCAAGTGCCCGCTAGTTAACCTAGATGGTACAAGTGCCCGCTAGGTAACCTAAGTAGTCCAAATGTCCGATAGGGATCCTACATAGTCCGAGTGCCCGCTGGGTAACCTACATAGTCCAAGTGCCCGTTCGTTAACCTACATAGTCCAAGTGCCCGCTAGGAAACCTACATAGTCCAAGGGCCCGCTAGGTAACCTAGATAGTCCAAGTGCCCGCTAGGAAACCTAGAATACAAGTGCTCGCTAGTTAACCTACATAGTCCAAGTGCCCGCTATGTAACCTAGATAGTCAAAGTGCCCGTTAGGTAACCTAGATAGTCCAAGTGACCGTTAGGTAACTTCCATTGTCCAAGTTCCCGCTAGGTAACCTAGATAGTCCAAGTGCCCGTTACCTAACCTAGATAGTCCAAGTGCCCGCTAGGCAACCTACATAGTACAAGTGTCCGCTAGTTAACCTACATATTCCAAGTACCCGCTAGTTAACATAGATAGCCCAAGTGCCCGCTAGGGAACGTACATAGTCCAAGTGCCTGCTAGGTAACCTAGATACTACAAGTGCCTGCTAGTTAACCTAGATAGTTCAAGTACCCGCTAGGTAACCTAGATCGTCCATGGGCCCACTAGTTGACCTAGATAGTCCAAGTGCCCGCTAGTTAACCTAGATTGTACAAGTGCCCGCTAGGTAACCTAAGTAGTCCAAATGTCCGATAGGGATCCTACATAGTCCGAGTGCCCGCTGGGTAACCTACATAGTCCAAGTGCCCGTTCGTTAACCTAGATAGTCCAAGTGCCCGCCAGGAAACCTACATAGTCCAAGGGCCCGCTAGGTAACCTAGATAGTCCATGTGACCGTTCGGTAACCTAGATAGTCCAAGTGCCCTTTGGGGAATCTAGATAGTCCAAGGGCCCGCTAGTTAACCTTGATAGTGCAAGTGTCCGCTACTTAACGTACATATTCCAAGTGCTCGCTAGTTAACCTACATAATCTAAGTGCCCGTTAGCTAACCTAGATAGTCCAAGGGCCCGCTAGTTGACCTACATAGTACAAGTGCACGCTAGAGAACCTAGATAGTCCAATTGCCTGTTAGATAACCTAGATAGTCCAAGTGGCGGCTAGGTAACCTACATAGTCCAAGTGCCCGTTCGTTAACCTAGATAATCCAAGTGCCCACTAGGTAACCTTGACAATCCAAGTACCCGCTAGTTAACCTTCATAGTTCAAGTGCACGAAAGGGAACCTACATAATCCAAGTGCCCGCTAGGCAACCTACATAGTCCAAGTGCCCGCTAGGTAACCTAAATAGTCCAAATGCCCGCTAGGGAAACTACATAGTCCAAGTGCCCGCTAGTTAACGTAGATAATCCAAGTGCCTGCTAGTAAACCTACATAATCCATGGGCCCGCTAGTTAACCTACATAGTGCAAGGGCCCGCTAGTTAACCTACATCGTCCAAGGGCCGGCTAGTTAACCTAGATTGTCCAAGTGCCCGCTAGTTAACCTACATAGTCCAAATGCCCGCTAGGTAACCTAGACAGTTTAAGTGACCACTAGGTTACTACATAGTCCAAGTGCCCGTTCGTTAACCTACATAGTCCAAGTGCCCCCTAGGTAACCAATATAGTCCAAATGCCCGCTAGGGGCCCTAATAGTCCAAATGCCCGCTAGTTAACCTAGATAGTCCAAGTGCTCGCTAGTTAACCTAGATAGTCCAAGTGCCCGCTAGTTAACCTAGACAGACCAAGTGCCCGCTAGGGAACATACATAGTCCAAGTGCCTGCTAGGTAACGTACATAGTCCAAGTGCCCGCTAGGTAACGTAGATAGTCCAAGTGCCCGCTAGGGAACGTATATAGTCCAAGTGCCCGCTAGGTAACGTAGATAGTCCAAGTGCCCGCTAGTTAACCTACATAGTCCAAGTGCCTGCTAGGTAACCTAGATAGTCCAAGTGCCCACTAGTTAACCTACATAGTCCAGGTTCCCACTAGGTAACCTAGATAGTCCTAGGGCCCGCTAGGTAACCTACATAGTCCTAGTGCCCCCTAGTTAACCTACATTCTCCAAGTGCCCGATAGAGAATCTACATAGTCCAAGTGCACGCTAGGTAACCTAAATAGTCCAAATGCCCGCTAGTTTACTTACATAGTCCCAGTGCCCGATAGGGAACCTACATAGTGAAAGTGTCCGCTAGTTAACCTAAGTAGCCCAAGGGCCCGATAGTTAACATACATAGTCCAAGTGCGCGGTAGTTAACTTACATAGTTCAACTGTCCGTAGGGAACATTCATAGTCCAAGTGCCCGCTATGGAACCTACATAGTCCAAGTGCCCGCTAGGGAATCTACATAGTCCAAGTGCCCGCTAGTTAACCTACATAGTCCAAGTGCCCGCTAGGTAACCTAGACAGTTCAAGTGACCACTAGGTTACTACATAGTCCAAGTGCCCGTTCATTAACCTACATAGTCCAAGTGCCCCCTAGGTAACCAATATAGTCCAAATGCCCGCTAGGGGCCCTAATAGTCCAAATGCCCGCTAGTTAACCTAGATAGTCCAAGTGCTCGCTAGTTAACCTAGATAGTCCAAGTGCCCGCTAGTTAACCTAGACAGACCAAGTGCCCGCTAGGGAACATACATAGTCCAAGTGCCTGCTAGGTAACGTACATAGTCCAAGTGCCCGCTAGGTAACGTAGATAGTCCAAGTGCCCGCTAGGGAACGTATATAGTCCAAGTGCCCGCTAGGTAACGTAGATAGTCCAAGTGCCCGCTAGTTAACCTACATAGTCCAAGTGCCTGCTAGGTAACCTAGATAGTCCAAGTGCCCACTAGTTAACCTACATAGTCCAGGTTCCCACTAGGTAACCTAGATAGTCCAAGGGCCCGCTAGGTAACCTACATAGTCCTAGTGCCCCCTAGTTAACCTACATTCTCCAAGTGCCCGATAGAGAATCTACATAGTCCAAGTGCACGCTAGGTAACCTAAATAGTCCAAATGCCCGCTAGTTTACTTACATAGTCCCAGTGCCCGATAGGGAACCTACATAGTGAAAGTGTCCGCTAGTTAACCTAAGTAGCCCAAGGGCCCGATAGTTAACATACATAGTCCAAGTGCGCGGTAGTTAACTTACATAGTTCAACTGTCCGTAGGGAACATTCATAGTCCAAGTGCCCGCTATGGAACCTACATAGTCCAAGTGCCCGCTAGGGAATCTACATAGTCCAAGTGCCCGCTAGTTAACCTACATAGTCCAAGTGCCCGCTAGGTAACCTAGACAGTTCAAGTGACCACTAGGTTACTACATAGTCCAAGTGCCCGTTCATTAACCTACATAGTCCAAGTGCCCGCTAGGTAACCAATATAGTCCAAATGCCCGCTAGGGGCCCTAATAGCCCAAATGCCCGCTAGTTAACCTAGATAGTCCAAGTGCTCGCTAGTTAACCTAGATAGTCCAAGTGCCCGCTAGTTAACCTATATCGTCCAAGTGCCTGCTAGTTAACCTAGATCGTCCAAGTGCCCGCTAGGGAACGTACATAGTCCAAGTGCCCGCTAGGTAACCTAGATAGTACCAGTGCCCACTAGGTAACCTAGATAGTCCAAGTGCCCGCTCTGGAACCTACATAGTCTAAGTGCCTGCTAGGGAACCTACATAGTCGAAGTGCCTGCTCTGGAACATACATAGTCCAAGTGCCCGCTAGGGAATCTACATAGACCAAGGGCCCGCTATTTAACATAGATAGTCCAAGTGCTGCTAGGTAATCTACATAGTCCAAGGGCCCGCTAGTTAACCTACATAGTGCAAGTACCCGCTAGTTAACCTAGATCGCCCAAGTGCCCGCTTGCCAACCTACAAATTCCAAGGGCCCGCTAGATAACCTACATAGTCCAAGGGCCCGCTAGTTAACCTAGATAGTCCAAGTGCCCGCTAGGGAACTTACATAGTCCAAGGGCCCGTTAGGGATCCTACATAGTCCAAGTGCCCGTTAGTTAACCTAGATAGTCCAAGTGCCCGCTAGTTAACCTATATCGTCCAAGTGCCTGCTAGTTAACCTAGATCGTCCAAGTGCCCGCTAGGGAACGTACATAGTCCAAGTGCCCTCTAGGTAACCTAGATAGTACCAGTGCCCGCTAGGTAACCTAGATAGTCCAAGTGCCCGCTCTGGAACCTACATAGTCTAAGTGCCTGCTAGGGAACCTACATAGTTGAAGTGCCCGCTCTGGAACATACATAGTCCAAGTGCCCGCTAGGGAATCTACATAGTCCAAGGGCCCGCTATTTAACATAGATAGTCCAAGTGCTGCTAGTTAATCTACATAGTCCAAGGGCCCGCTAGTTAACCTACATAGTCCAAGTACCCGCTAGTTAACCTAGATAGCCCAAGTGCCCGCTAGGCAACCTACAAATTCCAAGGGCCCGCTAGTTAACCTACATAGTCCAAGGGCCCGCTAGTTAACCTAGATAATCCAAGTGCCCGCTAGGGAACTTACATAGTCCAAGGGCCCGCTAGGGAACCTACATAGTCCAAGTGCCCGTTAGTTAACCTAGATAGTCCAACAGCCCGCTAGGTAACCTACATACTCCAAGAATCCGCTAGGCAACCTAGATAGTTCAAGTGCCAGCTAGGTAACTTAGATAGTCCAATAGCCCGTTAGGTAACCTACAAAATCTAAGCGCCTGATAGGTTATCTATATAGTCCAAATGCCCGATAGGGAACCTACATAGTCCAAGTGCCCGCTAGGTAACCTAGATAATCCAAGTGCCAGCTAGTTAACCTATATCGTCCAAGTGCCCGCGAGTTAACCTAGATCGTCCAAGGGCCCGCTAGTTAACCTAGACAGACCAAGTGCCCGCTAGGGAACCTACATAGTGCAAGAGCCCGCTAGTTAACCTACATAGTCCACGTGCCAGTTAGCTAACCTAGATAGTCCAAAGGCCCGCTAGTTGACCTACATAGTCCAAGTGCCCTTTAGGTAACCTAGATAATCCAAGTGACCGCTAGTTAACCTCGATAGTCCTAGTGTCCGTTAGTTTACCTAGATAGTCCAAGTGCCCACTAGGGGACGTACTTTGTCCATGTGCCCGTTAGCTAACCTAGATAGTCCAAGTGCCCGCTAGTTAACATTGATCATCCAAGTGCCCGCTAGTTAACCTAGATAGTCCAAGTGCACGCTAGTTAACCTAGATTGTCCAAGTGCCCGCTAGTTAACCTACATAGTCCAAGGGCCCGCTAGTTAACCTACATAGCCCAAGGTACGCTAGTTAACCTAGATAATCCAAGTGCTCGCTAGTTAACCTACATACTACAAGGGCCCACTAGTTGACCTAGATAGTCCAAGTGCCCGCTAGTTAACCAAGATGGTACAAGTGCCCGCTAGGTAACCTAAGTAGTCCAAAAGTCCGATAGGGATCCTACATAGTCCAAGTGCTCGCAGGGTAACCTACATAGTCCAAGTGACCGTTCATTAACCTAGATAGTCCAAGTGCCCGCTAGTTAACCTATATACCAAGTGCCCGCTACGTAACCTAGATATTCAAAGGGCACGCTAGTTAACCTATATCGTCCAAGTGCCCGCTAGTTAACCTAGTTCGTCCAAGTGCCGTCTAGTTAACCTACATAGTCAATGGGCCCGCTAGTTAACCTACATAGTGCAAGAGCCCGCTAGTTAACCTAGATCGTGAAATTGTCCGCTAGTTAATCTACATAGTCCACGTGCCAGTTAGCTAACCTAGATAGTCCAAGGGCCCGCTAGTTGACCTACATAGTCCAAGTGCCCGCTGGGTAACCTAGATAATCCAAGTGCCCGCTAGTTAACCTAGATAGTCCTAGTGCCTGTTAGTTTACCTAGATAGTCCAAGTGCCCACTAGGGGACGTACTTAGTCCATGTGACCGTTAGTAACCTAGATAGTCCAAGTTCCCGCTAGTTAACATTGATCATCCAAGTGCCCGCTAGTTAACCTAGATAGTCCAATTGCACGCTAGTTAACCTAGATCGTCCAAGTGCCCGCTAGTTAACCTACATAGTCCAAGCCCCGCTAGTTAACCTACATAGTCCAAGGTCCGCTAGTTAACCTAGATAGTCCAAGTCCTCGCTAGTTAACCTACATAGTACAAGGGCCCACTAGTTGACCTAGATAGTCCAAGTGCCCGCTAGTTAACCTAGATGGTACAAGTGCCCGCTAGGTAACCTAAGTAGTCCAAATGTCCGATAGGGATCCTACATAGTCCGAGTGCCCGCTGGGTAACCTACATAGTCCAATGCCCGTTCGTTAACCTAGATAGTCCAAGTGCCCCTAGGAAACCTACATAGTCCAAGGGCCCGCTAGGTAACCTAGATAGTCCAAGTGCCCGCTAGGAAACCTAGAATACAAGTGCTCGCTAGTTAACCTACATAGTCCAAGTGCCCGCTATGTAACCTAGATAGTCAAAGTGCCCGTTAGGTAACCTAGATAGTCCAAGTGACCGTTAGGTAACTTACATTGTCCAAGTTCCCGCTAGGTAACCTAGATAGTCCAAGTGCCCGTTACCTAACCTAGATAGTCCAAGTGCCCGCTAGACAACCTACATAGTACAAGTGTCCGCTAGTTAACCTACATATTCCAAGTACCCGCTAGTTAACATAGATAGCCCAAGTGCCCGCTAGGGAACGTACATAGTCCAAGTGCCTGCTAGGTAACCTAGATACTGCAAGTGCCTGCTAGTTAACCTAGATAGTTCAAGTACCCGCTAGGTAACCTAGATCGTCAAAGGGCCCACTAGTTGACCTAGATAATCCAAGTGCCCGCTAGTTAACCTAGATGGTACAAGTGCCCGCTAGGTAACCTAAGTAGTCCAAATGTCCGATAGGGATCCTACATAGTCCGAGTGCCCGCTGGGTAACCTACATAGTCCAAGTGCCCGTTCGTTAACCTAGATAGTCCAAGTGCCCGCTAGGTAACCTAGACTGTCCAAGTGCCCGCTAGTTAACCTACATAGTCCAAGCCCCGGTAGTTAACCTACATAGTCCAAGGTCCGCTAGTTAACCTAGATAGTCCAAGTGCTCGCTAGTTAACCTACATAGTCCAAGGTCCGCTAGTTAACCTAGATAGTCCAAGTGCTCGCTAGTTAACCTACATAGTACAAGGGCCCACTAGTTGACCTAGATAGTCCAAGTGCCCGCTAGTTAACCTAGATGGTACAAGTGCCCGCTAGGTAACCTAAGTAGTCCAAATGTCCGATACGGATCCTACATAGTCCGAGTGCCCGCTGGGTAACCTACATAGTCCAAGTGCCCGTTCGTTAACCTAGATAGTCCAAGTGCCCGCTAGGAAACCTACATAGTCCAAGGGCCCGCTAGGTAACCTAGATAGTCCAAGTGCCCGCTAGGAAACCTAGAATACAAGTGCTCGCTAGTTAACCTACATAATCCAAGTGCCCGCTATGTAACCTAGATAGTCAAAGTGCCCGTTAGGTAACCTAGATAGTCCAAGTGACCGCTAGGTAACTTACATTGTCCAAGTTCCCGCTAGGTGACCTAGATAGTCCAAGTGCCCGTTACCTAACCTAGATAGTCCAAGTGCCCACTCGTTAACCTACATAGTCCAGGTTCCCACTAGGTAACCTAGATAGTCCAAGGGCCTGCTAGGTAACCTCTATTGTCCTAGTGCCCCCTAGTTAACCTACATTCTCCAAGTGCCCGATAGAGAATCTACATAGTCCAAGTGCACGCTAGGTAACCTAAATAGTCCAAATGCCCGCTAGTTTACTTACATAGTCCCAGTGCCCGATAGGGAACCTACATAGTGAAAGTTTCCGCTAGTTAACCTAAGTAGTCCAAGGGCCCGCTAGTTAACATACATAGTCCAAGTGCCCGGTAGTTAACTTACATAGTTCAACTGTCCGTAGGGAACATTCATAGTCCAAGTGCCCGCTGTGGAACCTACATAGTCCAAGTGCCCGCTAGGGAATCTACATAGTTCAAGTGCCCGCTAGTTAACCTACATAGTCCAAGTGCCCGCTAGGTAACCTAGACAGTTCAAGTGACCACTAGGTTACTACATAGTCCAAGTGCCCGTTCGTTAACCTACATAGTCCAAGTGCCCGCTAGGTAACCAATATAGTCCAAATGCCCGCTAGGGGCCCTAATAGTCCAAATGCCCGCTAGTTAACCTAGATAGTCCAAGTGCCCGCTAGTTAACTTAGACAGACCAAGTGCCCGCTATGGAACATACATAGTCCAAGTGCCTGCTAGGTAACGTACATAGTCCTAGTGCCCGCTAGGTAACGTAGATAGTCCAAGTGCCCGCTAGGGAATGAACATAGTCCAAGTTCCCGCTAGGTAACGTAGATAGTCCAAGTGCACGCTAGTTAACCTACATAATCCAAGTGCCTGCTAGGTAACCTAGATAGTCCAAGTGCCCACTAGTTAACCTACATAGTCCAGGTTCCCACTAGGTAACCTAGATAGTCCAAGGGCCCGCTAGGTAACCTACATTGTCCTAGTGCCCCCTAGTTAACCTACATTCTCCAAGTGCCCGATAGAGAATCTACATAGTCCAAGTGCACGCTAGGTAACCTAAATAGTCCAAATGCCAGCTAGTTTACTTACATAGTCCCAGTGCCCGATAGGGAAACTACACAGTGAAAGTGTCCACTAGTTAACCTAAGTAGTCCAAGGGCCCGCTAGTTAACATACATAGTCTAAGTGCCCGGTAGTTAACTTACATAGTTCAAGTGTCCGTAGGGACTCATAGTCCAAGTGCCCGCTAGGGAATCTACATAGTCCAAGTGTCCGCTAGTTAACCTAGATAGTCCAAGTACCCGCTAGTTAACCTAGATCGTCCAAGTGTCCGCTAGTTAACCTCCATAGTCCAAGTGCCCGCTAGGGAACCTACATAGTCCAAGTGCCTGCTAGGGAACCTACATACTCCAAGTGCCCGCTCTGTAACATACATAGTCCAAGTGCCCGCTAAGGAATCTACATAGTCCAAGGGCCTGCTAGTTAACATAGATAGTCCAAGTGCCGCTAGTTAATCTACATAGTCCAAGGGCCCGCTAGTTAACCTACATCGTCCAAGGGCCCGCTAGTTAACCTAGATAGTCCAAGTGCCCCCTCGTTAACCTACATAATCCAAGTGCCCCAAAAGGAACCTACATAATCCAAGTGCTCGCTAGGGAACCTACATAGTCCAAGTGCTCGCTAGGTAACCTACATAGTCCAAGTGCCCGCTTGGCAACCTAAATAGTCCAAATGCCCGCTAGTTAACCTACATAGTGCAAGGGCCCGCTAGTTAACCTAGATCGTGCAAGTGCCCGCTAGGTAACCTAGATAGTCCATGTGGCCGCTAGTTAACCTAGATAGTCCAAGTGCCCACTAGGGGACAAACATAGTCCAAGTGCCCGCTAGGTAACCTAGAGAGTGCAAGTGCCCGCTAGTTAACCTACATAGTCCAAGTTCCCGTTCGTTAACCTAGATAGTGCAAGTGCCCGTTAGGGAACCTATATACTCCAAGTGCTATCTAGTTAACCTAGATAGTCCAAGGGCCCGCTAGTTAACCTACATAGTCCAAGGGCCCGCTTGGTAACCTAAATAGTCCAAATGCCCGCTAGTTAACCTACATAGTGCAAGGGCCCGCTAGTTAACCTAGATCGTGCAAGTGCCCGCTAGGTAACCTAGATAATCCAAGTGGCCGCTAGTTAACCTAGATAGTCCAAGTGCCCACTAGGGGACAAACATAGTCCAAGTGCCCGCTAGGTAACCTAGAGAGTGCAAGTGCCCGCTAGTTAACCTACATAGTCCAAGTGCCCGTTCGTTAACCTAGATAGTGCAAGTGCCCGTTAGGGAACCTATATAGTCCAAGTGCTATCTAGTTAACCTAGATAGTCCAAGTGCCCGCTAGGGTACGTACATAATCTAAGTGCCCGTTAACTAACCTAGATAGTCCAAGGGCCCGCTAGTTGACCTATATTGTCCAAGTGCCAGCTAGGTAACCTAGATAGTACAAGTGCCCGTTAGAGAACCTAGATAGTCCAAGTGCCTGTTAGCTAACCTAGATAGTCCAAGTGGCGGGTAGGTAACCTACATAGTCTAGTGCCCGTTCATTAACCTAGATAATCCCAGTGCCCACTAGGTAACCTTGACAGTCCAAGTGGCCGCTAGGTAACCTACATAGTCCAAGGGCCCGCTAGTTAACCTACATAGTCCAAGGGCCTGCTAGGTAACCTACAAAGTCTACGTGCCCGCTAGGTTATCTATATAGTCCAAATGCCCCCTAGGGAACCTACATAGTCCAAGTGCCCGCTAGTTAACCTATATTGTCCTATTGCCCGCTAGTTAACCTAGGTCGTCCAAGTGCCCCCTAGTTAACCAACATAGTCAATGTGCCCGCTAGTTATTCTACATAGTGCAAGAGCCCGCTAGTTAACCTAGATCGTGCAAGTGTCCGCTAGTTAACCTACATAGTCCAAGTGCCAGTTAGCTAACCTAGATAGTCCAAGGGCCCGCTAGTTGACCTACATAGTCAAAGTGCCCGCTAGTTAACCTAGATAGTCCAAGTGCCTGCTAGTAAACCTACATAATCCATGGGCCCGCTAGTTAACCTACATTGTGCAAGGGCCCGCTAGTTAACCTACATCGTCCAAGGGCCGTCTAGTTAACCTAGATTGTCCAAGTGCCCGCTAGTTAACCTACATAGTCCAAGTGCCCGTTCGTTAACCTAGATAGTGCAAGTGCCCGTTAGGGAACCTATATAGTCCAAGTGCTATCTAGTTAACCTAGATAGTCCAAGTGCCCGCTAGGGTACGTACATAATCTAAGTGCCCGTTAACTAACCTAGATAGTCCAAGGGCCCGCTAGTTGACCTACATAGTCCAAGTGCCAGCTAGGTAACCTATATAGTACAAGTGCCCGTTAGAGAACCTAGATAGTCCAAGTGCCTGTTAGCTAACCTAGATAGTCCAAGTGGCGGGTAGGTAACCTACATAGTCTAGTGCCCGTTCATTAACCTAGATAATCCCAGTGCCCACTAGGTAACCTTGACAGTCCAAGTGGCCGCTAGGTAACCTACATAGTCCAAGGGCCCGCTAGTTAACCTACATAGTCCAAGGGCCTGCTAGGTAACCTACAAAGTCTACGTGCCTGCTAGGTTATCTATATAGTCTAAATGCCGCCTAGGGAACCTACATAGTCCAAGTGCCCGCTAGTTAACCTACATTGTCCTATTGCCCGCTAGTTAACCTAGGTCGTCCAAGTGCCCCCTAGTTAACCAACATAGTCAATGTGCCCGCTAGTTATTCTACATAGTGCAAGAGCCCGCTAGTTAATCTAGATCGTGCAAGTGTCCGCTAGTTAACCTACATAGTCCAAGTGCCAGTTAGCTAACCTAGATAGTCCAAGGGCCCGCTAGTTGACCTACATAGTCCAAGTGCCCGCTAGTTAACCTAGATAGTCCAAGTGCCTGCTAGTAAACCTACATAATCCATGGGCCCGCTAGTTAACCTACATTGTGCAAGGGCCCGCTAGTTAACCTACATCGTCCAAGGGCCGTCTAGTTAACCTAGATTGTCCAAGTGCCCGCTAGTTAACATACATAGTCCAAGTGCCCGCTAGGTAACCTAGACAGTTCAAGTGACCACTAGGTTACTACATAGTCCAAGTGCCCGTTCGTTAACCTACATAGTCCAAGTGCCCGCTAGGTAACTAATATAGTCCAAATGCCCGCTAGGGGCCCTAATAGTCCAAATGCCCGCTAGTTAACCTAGATAGTCCAAGTGCTCGCTAGTTAACCTAGATAGTCCAAGTGCCCGCTAGTTAACCTAGACTGACCAAGTGCCAGCTAGGAAACATACATAGTCCAAGTGCCTGCTAGGTAACGTACATATCCAAGTGCCCGCTAGGTAACGTAGATAGTCCACGTGCACGCTAGGGAACGTACATAGTCCAAGTGCCCGCTAGGTAACGTAGATAGTCCAAGTGCCCGCTAGTTAACCTACATAGTCCAAGTGCCTGCTAGGTAACCTAGATAGTCCAAGTGCCCACTAGTTAACCTACATAGTCCAGGTTCCCACTAGGTAACCTACATAGTCCAAGGGCCCGCTAGGTAACCTACATTGTCCTAGTGCCCCCTAGTTAACCTACATTCTCCAAGTGCCCGATAGAGAATCTACATAGTCCAAGTGCACGCTAGGTAACCTAAATAGTCCAAATGCCCGCTAGTTTACTTACATAGTCCCAGTGGCCGATAGGGAACCTACATAGTGAAAGTGTCCGCTAGTTAACCTAAGTAGTCCAAGGGCCCGCTAGTTAACATACATAGTCCAAGTGCCCGGTAGTTAACTTACATAGTTCAAGTGTCCGTAGGGAACATTCATAGTCCAAGTGCCCGCTATGGAACCTACATAGTCCAAGTGCCCGCTAGTGAATCTACACAGTCCAAGTGTCCGCTAGTTAACCTACATAGTCCAAGTACCCGCTAGTTAACCTAGATCGTCCAAGTGTCCGCTAGTTAACCTCCATAGTCCAAGTGCCCGCTAGGGAACCTACATAGTCCAAGTGCCTGCTAGGGAACCTACATACTCCAAGTGCCCGCTCTGTAACATACATAGTCCAAGTGCCCGCTCTGTAACATACATAGTCCAAGTGCCCGCTAGGGAATCTACATAGTCCAAGGGCCTGCTCGTTAACCTACATAATCCAAGTGCCCTAAAGGGAACCTACATAATCCAAGTGCTCGCTAGGGAACCTACATAGTCCAAGTGCTCGCTAGGTAACCTACATAGTCCAAGTGCCCGCTTGGTAACCTAAATAGTCCAAATGCCCGCTAGTTAACCTACATAGTGCAAGGGCCCTCTAGTTAACCTAGATAGTCCAAGTGGCCGCTAGTTAACCTAGATAGTCCAAGTGCCCACTAGGGGACAAACATAGTCCAAGTGCCCGCTAGGTAACCTAGAGAGTGCAAGTGCCCGCTAGTTAACCTACATAGTCCAAGTGCCCGTTCGTTAACCTAGATAGTGCAAGTGCCCGTTAGGGAACCTATATAGTCCAAGTGCTATCTAGTTAACCTAGATAGTCCAAGGCCCGCTAGTTAACCTACATAGTCCAAGGGCCCGCTTGGTAACCTAAATAGTCCAAATGCCCGCTAGTTAACCTACATAGTGCAAGGGCCCGCTAGTTAACCTAGATCGTGCAAGTGCCCGTTAGGGAACCTATATAGTCCAAGTGGCCGCTAGTTAACCTAGATAGTCCAAGTGCCCACTAGGGGACAAACATAGTCCAAGTGCCCGCTAGGTAACCTAGAGAGTGCAAGTGCCCGCTAGTTAACCTACATAGTCCAAGTGCCCGTTCGTTAACCTAGATAGTGCAAGTGCCCGCTAGGGTACATACATAATCTAAGTGCCCGTTAGCTAACCTAGATAGTCCAAGGGCCCGCTAGTTGACCTACATAGTCCAAGTCCAGCTAGGTAACCTAGATAGTACAAGTGCCCGTTAGAGAACCTAGATAGTCCAAGTGCCTGTTAGCTAACCTAGATAGTCCAAGTGGCAGGTAGGTAACCTACATAGTCTAGTGCCCGTTCGTTAACCTAGATAATCCCAGTGCCCACTAGGTAACCTTGACAGTCCAAGTGCCCGCTAGGTAACCTACATAGTCCAAGTGCCCGCTAGGTAACCTAAATAGTCCAAATGCCTGCTAGGGAAACTACATAGTCCAAGTGCCCGCTAGTTAACCTAGATAGACCAAGTCCCCGCTAGGGAATCTATCTAGTCCAAATACCCGCTAGGAAACGTACATAGTCCAAGTGCCCGCTATGTAACATACATAGTCCAAGTGCCCGCTAGGTAACGTACATTGTCCAAGTGCCCACTAGGGAACGTACATAGTCCAAGTACCCGCTAGGTAAACTAGATAGTCCAAGTGCCCGCTAGTTAACCTACATAGTCCAAGTGCCTGCTAGGTAACCTAGATAGTCCACGTGCCCACTAGTTAACCTACATAGTCCAGGTTCCCCCTAGGTAACCTCGATAGTCCAAGGGCCCGCTAGGTAACCTACATTGTCCTAGTGCCCCCTAGTTAACCTACATAGTCCAAGTGCCCGATACGGAACCTACATAGTGCAAGTGTCCGCTAGTTATCCTAAGTAGTCCAAGGGCCCGCTAGTTAACATATATAGTCCAAGTGCCCGGTAGTTAACTTACATAATTCAAGTGTCCGTAGGGAACATTCATAGTCCATGTGCCCGCTAGGGAACCTATATAGTCCAAGTGCCCGCTAGGGAACCTACGTAGTCCAAGGGCCCGCTAGGAAACGTAGACTGTTAAAGTGTCCACTAGGTTACCTACATAGTCCAAGTGCCTGTTCGTTAACCTACATAGTCCAAGTGCCCGCTAGGTAACCTATATAGTAAAAATGCCAGCTAGGGACCCTAATAGTCCAAGTGCCCGCTAGTTATCCTAGATAGTCCAAGAGCTCGCTAGTTAACCTAGATAGTCCAAGTGCCCGATAGGGAACCTACATAGGCCAAGTACCCGCTAGGAAACGTACATAGTCCAAGTGCCCGCTAGTTAACGTACATAGTCCAAGTGCCCGCTAGGTAACGTAGATAGTCCAAGTGCCCGCTAGGGAACGTACATAGTCCAAGTGCCCGGTAGTTAACCTACATAGTCCAAGTGCCAGCTAGGTAACCTAGATAGTCCAAGTGCCCACTAGTTAACCTACATAGTCCAAGTTCTCCCTAGGTAACCTAGATAGTCCAAGGGTCCGCCAGGTAACCTACATTGTCCTAGTGTCCTCTAGTTAACCTACATTCTCAAAGTGCCCGCTAGGGAACCTACATTGTTTAAGTGCCCGCTCTGGAACATACATAGTCCAAGTGCCCGCTAGGGAATCTACATAGTCCAAGGGCCCGCTAGTTAACGTAGATAGTCCAAGTGCCGCTAGTTAATCTACATAGTCCAAGGCTACGCTAGTTAAACTACATACTCCAAGTACCCGCTAGTTAACCTAGATCGTCCTAGTGCCCGCTAGTTAACCTACATAGTCCAAGTTCTCCCTAGGTAACCTAGGTAGTACAAGGGCCCGCTAGGTAACCTACATTGTCCTAGTGTCCTCTAGTTAACCTACATTCTCCAAGTACCCGCTAGGAAACGTACATAGTCCAAGTGCCCGCTAGTTAACGTACATAATCCAAGTGCCCGCTAGGTAACGTAGATAGTCCAAGTGCCCGCTAGGGAACGTACATAGTCCAAGTGCCCGCTAGATAACCTAGATAGTCCAAGTGAACACTAGGTAACCTACAAAGTCTAAGTGCCCGCTAGGTAATCTATATACTCCAAATGCCTGCTAGGGAGCCTACATAGTCCAAATGCCCGCTAGGTAACCTAGATAGTCAAAGGGCCCGCTAGGTAACCTACATAGTCCTAGTGCCCCCTAGTTAACCTACATTCTCCAGTGCCCGATAGGGAACCTACATAGTCCAAATGCCCAATAGGGAACCTACATAATGCAAGTGTCCGCTAGGGAACCTACATAGTCCAAGTGCCCGCTAGTTGACCTAGATAGTCCAAGTGCCCGCTAGTTAACCTACATAGACCAAGTGCCCGCTAGGTAACCTAGATAGTCCAAGTGGCCGCTAGTTAACCTAGATAGTCCAAGTGCCCACTAGGGGACGTACATAGTCCAAGTGCCCGCTAGGTAACCTAGAGAGTGCAATACCCGCTAGTTAACCTACATAGTCCAAGTGCCCGTTCGTTAACCTAGATAGTGCAAGTGCCCGCTAGGGAACCTATATACTGCAAGTGCTATCTAGTTAACCTAGATAGTCCAAGGGCCCGCTAGTTAACCTACATAGTCCAAGGGCTCGCTTGTTAACTTTGATAGTCCAAGTGCCCCTTAGTTAACCTAGATCGTCCAAGTGCCCGCTAGTTAACCTAGATCGTTCAAGTACTGGCTAGTTAACCTACATCGTCCAAGGGCCCACTAGTTAACATAGATCATCCAAGTGTCCTCTACTTAACCTACATAGTCCAAGTGCCCGCTAGGTAACCTACATAGTGCAAGTGTGCGCTAGTTAACCTACATAGTCCAAGCGCCCGCTAGTTAACCTATATAGTCCAAGTGCCCGCTAGGTAACCTACATAGTGCAAGTGTCCGCTAGTTAACCTAAGTAGTCCAAGGGCCCACAGGTTAACATACATAGGCCAAGTGCCCGGTAGTTAACTTACAGAGTTCAAGTGTCCGTAGGGAACATACATAGTCCAAGCATCCGCTAGGGAACATACATACTTCAAGTGCCCGCTAGGGTACCTACATAGTCCAAGTGCCCGCTAGGGAATCTACATATTCCAAGGGCCCGCTAGTTAACGTAGATAGTCCAAGTGCTGCTAGTTAATCTACATAGTCCAAGGGCCCGCTAGTTAACCTACATGCTTCAAGTGCCCGCTAGGGAACCTAGATAGTCCAAGTGCCCGCTCTGGAACCTACATAGTCCAAGTGCCCGCTAGGGAATCTACATAGTCCAAGGGCCCGCTAGTTAACGTAGATAGTCCAAGTGATGCTAGTTAATCTAAAGAGTGCAAGGGCCTCCTGGTTAATATTGATCATCCAAGTGCCCGCTAGTTAACCTACATAATCCAAGTGCCCGCTAGGGAACCTACATAGTCCAAGTGCCCGCAAGGGAACCTACATAGTCCAAGTGCCCGCTAGGCAACCTACATAGTCCAAGTGCCCGATAGTTAACCTAGATAATCAAAGTGCCTGCTTGGTAAACTAGATAGTCCAAGTGCTCGCTAGGTAACCTACATAGTCCAAGTGACCGCTTGGTAACCTAAATAGTCCAAATGTCCGCTAGGGAAACTACATAGTCCAAGTGCCCGCTAGTTAACCTAGATAGTCCAAGGGCCCGCTAGTTAACATACATAGTCCAATCGCCTGGTAGATAACTTACATAGTTCAAGTGTCCGTAGGGAACATACATAGTCCAAGTGCCCGCTAGTTAATCTACATAGTCCAAGTGCCTGCTAGTAAATCTACATAATCCATGGGCCCGCTAGTTAACCTACATAGTGTAAGGGCCCGCTAGTTAACCTAGATCATGCAAGTGTCCGCTAGTTAACCTACATAGTCCAAGTGGCCGCTAGGTAACCTAGATAGTCCAAGTGCCCGCTAGGGATCCTTCATAATCCAAGTGCCTACTAGGTAACCTAGATAGTCCAAGTGCCCGCTAGTTAACCTAGATAGTCTAGTGCGCGTTAGTTAACCTAGATAGTCCAAGTGCCCACTAGGGGACGTACATAGTCCAAGTGCCCGCTAGGTAACCTAGAGAGTGCAAGTGCCCGCTAGTTAACCTACATAGTCCAAGTGCCCATTCCTTAACCTAGATAGTGCAAGTGCCCGTCAGGGAACCTATATAGTCCAAGTGCTATCTAGTTAACCTAGATAGTCCAAGGGCCCGCTAGTTAACCTACATAGTCCAAGGGCCCGCTTGGTAACCTAAATAGTCCAAATGCCCGCTAGTTAACCTACATAGTGCAAGGGCCCGCTAGTTAACCTAGATCGTGCAAGTGCCCGCTAGGTACCATAGATAGTCCAAGTGGCCGCTAGTTAACCTAGATAGTCCAAGTGCCCACTAGGCGACAAACATAGTCCAAGTGCCCGCTAGGTAACCTAGAGAGTGCAAGTGCCCGTTAGGGAACCTATATAGTCCAAGTGCTATCTAGTTAACCTAGATAGTCCAAGTGCCCGCTAGGGTACGTACATAATCTAAGTGCCCGTTAACTAACCTAGATAGTCCAAGGGCCTGCTAGTTGACCCACATAGTCCAAGTGCCAGCTAGGTAACCTAGATAGTACAAGTGCCCGTTAGAGAACCTAGATAGTCCATGTGCCTGTTAGCTAACCTAGATAGTCCAAGTGGCGGGTAGGTAACCTACATAGTCTAGTGCCCGTTCGTTAACCTAGATAATCCCAGTGCCCGCTAGGTAACCTACATAGTCCAAGTGCCCGCTAGGTAACCTAAATAGTCCAAATGCCCGCTAGGGAAACTACATAGTCCAAGTGCCCGCTAGTTAACCTAGATAGACCAAGTCCCCGCTAGGGAATCTATCTAGTCCAAATACCTGCTAGGAAACGTACATAGTCCAAGTGCCCGCTATGTAACGTACATAGTCCAAGTGCCTGCTAGGTAACGTAGATTGTCCAAGTGCCCGCTAGGGAACGTACATAGTCCAAGTACCCGCTAGGTAAACTAGATAGTCCAAGTGCCCGCTAGTTAACCTACATAGTCCAAGTGCCGGCTAGGTAACCTAGATAATCCAAGTGCCCATTAGTTAACCTACATAATCCAGGTTCCCCCTAGGTAACCTCGATAGTCCAAGGGCCCGCTAGGTAACCTACATTGTCCTAGTGCCCCCTAGTTAACCTACATAGTCCAAGTGCCCGATAGGGAACCTCAATAGTGCAAGTGTCCGCTAGTTATCCTAAGTAGTCCAATGGCCCGCTAGTTAACATACATAGTCCAAGTGCCCGGTAGTTAACTTACATAATTCAAGTGTCCGTAGGGAACATTCATAGTCCATGTGCCCGCTAGGGAACCTACGTAGTCCAAGTGCCCGCTAGGGAACCTACGTAGTCCAAGGGCCCGCTAGGAAACGTAGACTGTTAAAGTGACCACTAGGTTACCTACATAGTCCAAGTGCCTGTTCATTAACCTACATAGTCCAAGTGCACGCTAGGTAACCTATATAGTAAAAATGCCAGCTAGGGACCCTAATAGTCCAAGTGCCTGCTAGTTATCCTAGATAGTCCAAGAGCTCGCTAGTTAACCTAGATAGTCCAAGTGCCCGATAGGGAACCTACATAGGCCAAGTACCCGCTAGGAAACGTACATAGTCCAAGTGCCCGCTAGTTAACGTACATAGTCCAAGTGCCCGCTAGGTAACGTAGATAGTCCAAGTGCCCGCTAGGGAACGTACATAGTCCAAGTGCCCGGTAGTTAACCTACATAGTCCAAGTGCCAGCTAGGTAACCTAGATAGTCCAAGTGCCCACTAGTTAACCTACATAGTCCAAGTTCTCCCTAGGTAACCTAGATAGTCCAAGGGCCCGCTAGGTAACCTACATTGACCTAGTGTCCTCTAGTTAACCCACATTCTCCAAGTGCCCGCTAGGGAACCTACATTGTTTAAGTGCCCGCTCTGGAACATACATAGTCCAAGTGCCCGCTAGGGAATCTACATAGTCCAAGGGCCCCGCTAGTTAACGTAGATAGTCCAAGTGCCGCTAGTTAATCTACATAGTCCAAGGCTGCGCTAGTTAAACTACATACTCCAAGTACCCGCTAGTTAACCTAGATCGTCCTAGTGCCCGCTAGTTAACCTACATAGTCCAAGTTCTCCCTAGGTAACCTAGATAGTCCAAGGGCCCGCTAGGTAACCTACATTGTCCTAGTGTCCTCTAGTTAACCTACATTCTCCAAGTACCCGCTAGGAAACGTACATAGTCCAAGTGCCCGCTAGTTAACGTACATAATCCAAGTGCCCGCTAGGTAACGTAGATAGTCCAAGTGCCCGCTAGGGAACGTACATAGTCCAAGTGCCCGCTAGATAACCTAGATAGTCCAAGTGAACACTAGGTAACCTACAAAGTCTAAGTGCCCGCTAGGTAATCTATATACTCCAAATGCCTGCTAGGGAGCCTACATAGTCCAAATGCCCGCTAGGTAACCTAGATAGTCAAAGGGCCCGCTAGGTAACCTACATAGTCCTAGTGCCCCCTAGTTAACCTACATTCTCCAGTGCCCGATAGGGAACCTACATTGTCCAAATGCCCAATAGGGAACCTACATAATGCAAGTGTCCGCTAGGGAACCTACATAGTCCAAGTGCCCGCTAGTTGACCTAGATAGTCCAAGTGCCCGCTAGTTAACCTACATAGACCAAGTGCCCGCTAGGTAACCTAGATAGTCCAAGTGGCCGCTAGTTAACCTAGATAGTCCAAGTGCCCACTAGGGGACGTACATAGTCCAAGTGCCCGCTAGGTAACCTAGAGAGTGCAATACCCGCTAGTTAACCTACATAGTCCAAGTGCCCGTTCGTAAACCTAGATAGTGCAAGTGCCCGCTAGGGAACCTATATACTGCAAGTGCTATCTAGTTAACCTAGATAGTCCAAGGGCCCGCTAGTTAACCTACATAGTCCAAGGGCTCGCTTGTTAACTTTGATAGTCCAAGTGCCCCTTAGTTAACCTAGATCGTCCAAGTGCCCGCTAGTTAACCTAGATCGTTCAAGTACTGGCTAGTTAACCTACATCGTCCAAGGGCCCACTAGTTAACATAGATCATCCAAGTGTCCTCTACTTAACCTACATAGTCCAAGTGCCCGCTAGGTAACCTACATAGTGCAAGTGTGCGCTAGTTAACCTACATAGTCCAAGCGCCCGCTAGTTAACCTATATAGTCCAAGTGCCCGCTAGGTAACCTACATAGTGCAAGTGTCCGCTAGTTAACCTAAGTAGTCCAAGGGCCCACAGGTTAACATACATAGGCCAAGTGCCCGGTAGTTAACTTACAGAGTTCAAGTGTCCGTAGGGAACATACATAGTCCAAGCATCCGCTAGGGAACATACATACTTCAAGTGCCCGCTAGGGTACCTACATAGTCCAAGTGCCCGCTAGGGAATCTACATATTCCAAGGGCCCGCTAGTTAACGTAGATAGTCCAAGTGCTGCTAGTTAATCTACATAGTCCAAGGGCCCGCTAGTTAACCTACATGCTTCAAGTGCCCGCTAGGGAACCTAGATAGTCCAAGTGCCCGCTCTGGAACCTACATAGTCCAAGTGCCCGCTAGGGAATCTACATAGTCCAAGGGCCCGCTAGTTAACGTAGATAGTCCAAGTGATGCTAGTTAATCTAAAGAGTGCAAGGGCCTCCTGGTTAATATTGATCATCCAAGTGCCCGCTAGTTAACCTACATAATCCAAGTGCCCGCTAGGGAACCTACATAGTCCAAGTGCCCGCTAGGCAACCTACATAGTCCAAGTGCCCGATAGTTAACCTAGATAATCAAAGTGCCTGCTTGGTAAACTAGATAGTCCAAGTGCTCGCTAGGTAGCCTACATAGTCCAAGTGACCGCTTGGTAACCTAAATAGTCCAAATGTCCGCTAGGGAAACTACATAGTCCAAGTGCCCGCTAGTTAACCTAGATAGTCCAAGGGCCCGCTAGTTAACATACATAGTCCAATCGCCTGGTAGATAACTTACATAGTTCAAGTGTCCGTAGGGAACATACATAGTCCAAGTGCCCGCTAGTTAATCTACATAGTCCAAGTGCCTGCTAGTAAATCTACATAATCCATGGGCCCGCTAGTTAACCTACATATTGTAAGGGCCCGCTAGTTAACCTAGATCATGCAAGTGTCCGCTAGTTAACCTACATAGTCCAAGTGGCCGCTAGGTAACCTAGATAGTCCAAGTGCCCGCTAGGGATCCTTCATAATCCAAGTGCCTACTAGGTAACCTAGATAGTCCAAGTGCCCGCTAGTTAACCTAGATAGTCTAGTGCGCGTTAGTTAACCTAGATAGTCCAAGTGCCCACTAGGGGACGTACATAGTCCAAGTGCCCGCTAGGTAACCTAGAGAGTGCAAGTGCCCGCTAGTTAACCTACATAGTCCAAGTGCCCATTCCTTAACCTAGATAGTGCAAGTGCCCGTCAGGGAACCTATATAGTCCAAGTGCTATCTAGTTAACCTAGATAGTCCAAGGGCCCGCTAGTTAACCTACATAGTCCAAGGGCCCGCTTGGTAACCTAAATAGTCCAAATGCCCGCTAGTTAACCTACATAGTGCAAGGGCCCGCTAGTTAACCTAGATCGTGCAAGTGCCCGCTAGGTACCATAGATAGTCCAAGTGGCCGCTAGTTAACCTAGATAGTCCAAGTGCCCACTAGGCGACAAACATAGTCCAAGTGCCCGCTAGGTAACCTAGAGAGTGCAAGTGCCCGTTAGGGAACCTATATAGTCCAAGTGCTATCTAGTTAACCTAGATAGTCCAAGTGCCCGCTAGGGTACGTACATAATCTAAGTGCCCGTTAACTAACCTAGATAGTCCAAGGGCCTGCTAGTTGACCCACATAGTCCAAGTGCCAGCTAGGTAACCTAGATAGTACAAGTGCCCGTTAGAGAACCTAGATAGTCCATGTGCCTGTTAGCTAACCTAGATAGTCCAAGTGGCGGGTAGGTAACCTACATAGTCTAGTGCCCGTTCGTTAACCTAGATAATCCCAGTGCCCGCTAGGTAACCTACATAGTCCAAGTGCCCGCTAGGTAACCTAAATAGTCCAAATGCCCGCTAGGGAAACTACATAGTCCAAGTGCCCGCTAGTTAACCTAGATAGACCAAGTCCCCGCTAGGGAATCTATCTAGTCCAAATACCTGCTAGGAAACGTACATAGTCCAAGTGCCCGCTATGTAACGTACATAGTCCAAGTGCCTGCTAGGTAACGTAGATTGTCCAAGTGCCCGCTAGGGAACGTACATAGTCCAAGTACCCGCTAGGTAAACTAGATAGTCCAAGTGCCCGCTAGTTAACCTACATAGTCCAAGTGCCGGCTAGGTAACCTAGATAATCCAAGTGCCCATTAGTTAACCTACATAGTCCAGGTTCCCCCTAGGTAACCTCGATAGTCCAAGGGCCCGCTAGGTAACCTACATTGTCCTAGTGCCCCCTAGTTAACCTACATAGTCCAAGTGCCCGATAGGGAACCTCCATAGTGCAAGTGTCCGCTAGTTATCCTAAGTAGTCCAATGGCCCGCTAGTTAACATACATAGTCCAAGTGCCCGGTAGTTAACTTACATAATTCAAGTGTCCGTAGGGAACATTCATAGTCCATGTGCCCGCTAGGGAACCTACGTAGTCCAAGTGCCCGCTAGGGAACCTACGTAGTCCAAGGGCCCGCTAGGAAACGTAGACTGTTAAAGTGACCACTAGGTTACCTACATAGTCCAAGTGCCTGTTCATTAACCTACATAGTCCAAGTGCACGCTAGGTAACCTATATAGTAAAAATGCCAGCTAGGGACCCTAATAGTCCAAGTGCCTGCTAGTTATCCTAGATAGTCCAAGAGCTCGCTAGTTAACCTAGATAGTCCAAGTGCCCGATAGGGAACCTACATAGGCCAAGTACCCGCTAGGAAACGTACATAGTCCAAGTGCCCGCTAGTTAACGTACATAGTCCAAGTGCCCGCTAGGTAACGTAGATAGTCCAAGTGCCCGCTAGGGAACGTACATAGTCCAAGTGCCCGGTAGTTAACCTACATAGTCCAAGTGCCAGCTAGGTAACCTAGATAGTCCAAGTGCCCACTAGTTAACCTACATAGTCCAAGTTCTCCCTAGGTAACCTAGATAGTCCAAGGGCCCGCTAGGTAACCTACATTGACCTAGTGTCCTCTAGTTAACCCACATTCTCCAAGTGCCCGCTAGGGAACCTACATTGTTTAAGTGCCCGCTCTGGAACATACATAGTCCAAGTGCCCGCTAGGGAATCTACATAGTCCAAGGGCCCCGCTAGTTAACGTAGATAGTCCAAGTGCCGCTAGTTAATCTACATAGTCCAAGGCTGCGCTAGTTAAACTACATACTCCAAGTACCCGCTAGTTAACCTAGATCGTCCTAGTGCCCGCTAGTTAACCTACATAGTCCAAGTTCTCCCTAGGTAACCTAGATAGTCCAAGGGCCCGCTAGGTAACCTACATTGTCCTAGTGTCCTCTAGTTAACCTACATTCTCCAAGTACCCGCTAGGTAACGTAGATAGTCCAAGTGCCCGCTAGGGAACGTACATAGTCCAAGTGCCCGCTAGATAACCTAGATAGTCCAAGTGAACGCTAGGTACCTACAAAGTCTAAGTGCCCGCTAGGTAATCTATATAGTCCAAATGCCCGCTAGGGAGCCTACATAGTCCAAATGCCCGCTAGGTAACCTAGATAGTCAAAGGTCCCGCTAGGTAACCTACATAGTCCTAGTGCCCCCTAGTTAACCTACATTCTCCAAGTGCCCGATAGGGAACCTACATAGTCCAAATGCCCGATAGGGAACCTACATAATGCAAATGTCCGCTAGGGAACCTACATAGTCCAAGTGCCCGCTAGTTGACCTAGATAGTCCAAGTGCCCGCTAGTTAACCTACATAGTCCATGTGCCCACTAGGTAACCTAGATAGTCCAAGTGGCCGCTAGTTAACCTAGATAGTCCAAGTGCCCACTAGGGGACGTACATAGACCAAGTGCCCGCTAGGTAACCTAGAGAGTGCAATAACCACTAGTCAACCTACATAGTCCAAGTGCCCGTTCGTTAACCTAGATAGTGCAAGTGCCCGCTAGGGAACCTATATACTCCAAGTGCTATCTAGTTAACCTAGATAGTCCAAGGGCCCGCTAGTTAACCTACATAGTCCAAGGGCTCGCTTGTTAACTTTGATAGTCCAAGTGCACCTTAGTTAACCTAGATAGTCCAAGTGTCCGCTAGTTAACCTAGATCGTTCAAGTACTGGCTAGTTAACCTACATCGTCCAAGGGCCCACTAGTTAACCTAGATCGTCCAAGTGTCCTCTAGTTAACCTACATAGTCCAAGTGCCCGCTAGGTAACCTACATAGTGCAAGTGTCTGCTAGGTATCCTACATAGTCTAAGTGCCCGCTAGTTAACATAGATTGTCTAAGTCCCCGCTAGGGAAGGAACATAGTCCAAGTGCCCGCTAGGGTAGCCTAGAGAGTGCAAGTGTCCGCTAGTTAACCTACATAGTCCAAGTGCCTGCTAGGTAACCTAGATAGTCGAAGGGGCTGCTGGTTAACTTACATAGTCCAAGTGCCCGCTAGGTAACATAAATAGTGCAAGTGTGCGCTAGTTAACCTACATAGTCCAAGCGCCCGCTAGTTAACCTAGATAGTCCAAGTGCCCGCTAGGTAACCTACATAGTGCAAGTGTCCGCTAGTTAACCTAAGTAGTCCAAGGGCCCACAGGTTAACATACATAGGCCAAGTGCCCGGTAGTTAACTTACAGAGTTCAAGTGTCCGTAGGGAACATACATAGTCCAAGCGTCCGCTAGGGAACATACATAGTTCAAGTGCCCGCTAGGGAACCTACATAGTCCAAGTGCCCGCTAGGGAATCTACATATTCCAAGGGCCCACTAGTTAACGTAGATAGTCCAAGTGCTGCTAGTTAATCTACATAGTCCAAGGGCCCGCTAGTTAACCTACATAGTTCAAGTGCCCGCTAGGGAACCTAGATAGTCCAAGTGCCCGCTCTGGAACCTACATAGTCCAAGTGCCCGCTAGGGAATCTACATAGTCCAAGGGCCCGCTAGTTAACGTAGATAGTCCAAGTGCCGCTAGTTAATCTAAATAGTGCAAGGGCCTGCTAGTTAACATTGATCATCCAAGTGCCCGCTAGTTAACCTACATAATCCAAGTGCCCGCTAAGGAACCTACATAGTCCAAGTGCCCGCAAGGGAACCTACATAGTCCAAGTGCCCGCTAGGCAACCTACATAGTCCAAGTGCCCGATAGTTAACCTAGATAATCAAAGTGCCTGCTTGGTAACCTAGATAGTCCAAGTGCTCGCTAGGTAACCTACATAGTCCAAGTGACCGCTTGGTAACCTAAATAGTCCAAATGCCCCCTAGGGAAACTACATAGTCCAAGTGCCCGCTAGTTAACCTAGATAGTCCAAGGGCCCGCTAGTTAACATACATAGTCCAAGTGCCCGGTAGATAACTAACATAGTTCTAGTGTCCGTAGGGAACATACATAGTCCAAGTGCCCGCTAGTTAATCTACATAGTCCAAGTGCCTGCTAGTAAATCTACATAATCCATGGGCCCGCTACTTAACCTACATAGTGTAAGGGCCCGCTAGTTTACCTAGATCATGCAAGTGTCCGCTAGTTAACCTACATAGTCCAAGTGGCCACTAGGTAACCTAGATAGTCCAAGTGCCCGCTAGGGATCCTTCATAATCCAAGTGCCTGCTAGGTAACCTAGATAGTCCAAGTGCCCGCTAGTTTACCGAGATAGTCCTAGTGCGCGTTAGTTAACCTAGATAGTCCAAGTGCCCACTAGGGGACGTACATAGTCCAAGTGCCCGCTAGGTAACCTATATAGTCCAAATGCCCGCTAGGGACCCTAATAGTCCAAGTGCCCGCTAGTTATCCTAGATAGTCCAAGTGCCTGCTAGGTAACCTAGACTGTCCACGTGCCCGCTAGGTTACCTACATAGTCCAAATACCCGTTCGTTAACCTAGATAGTCCAATTGCCCGCTAGGAAACCTACATAGTCCTAGGGCCCGCTAGGTAACCGAGAGAGTCCAAGTGCCCTCTAGGAAACCTAGAATCCAAGTGCTCGCTAGTTAACCTACATAGTCCAAGTGCCCGCTATGTAACCTAGATAGTCAAAGTGCCCGTTAGGTAACCTAGATATTCCAAGTGCCGGCTAGGTAACTTACATTGTCCAAGTTCCCGCTAGGTAACCTAGATAGTCCAAGTGCCCTTTACCTAACCTAGATAGTCCAAGTGCCCGCTAGGCAACCTACATAGCCCAAGAGCCCGTTCGTTAACCTAGAAGTCCAAGTGCCTGTTAGGTAACCTAGACAGTCCAAGTGCCCGCTAGGTTACCTGCATATTCCAAGTGCCTGTTCGTTAACCTAGATAGTCAAAGTGCCCACTAGGTAACCTACATAGTCCAAGGGCTCACTTGTTATCTTTGATAGTCCAAGTGCCCGCTAGTTAACCTAGATCGTCCAAGTGCCCGCTAGGTAACCTAGATTGTCCAAGTGTCCGCTAGTTAACCTACATAGTCCAAGGGCTCACTAGTTAACCTAGATAGTCCAAGTGTCCTCTAGTTAATCTACATAGTCCAAGTGCCCGCTAGTTAACCTATATACCAAGTGCCCGCTACGTAACCTAGATATTCCAAGGGCACATTAGTTAACCTATATCGTCCAAGTGCCCGCTAGGCAAACTAGATAGTCCAAGTGCCCGCTAAGGAACCTACATAGTCCAATGCCCGCTGGTTAACCTAGATAGTCCAAGTGCCTGCTAGGTAACCTACATAGTGCAAGTGTCCGCTAGTTAACCTACATATTCCATGTGCCCGCTAGTTAACATAGATAGCCCAAGTGCCCGCTAGGGAACTTACATAGTCCAAGTGCCCGCTAGGTAACCTAGATATTGCAAGTGCCCGCTAGTTAACCTAGATAGTTCAAGTACCCGCTAGGTAACCTAGATCGTGCAAGGGCCCCCTAGTTAGCCTACATAGTCCAAGTGCCCGTTCGGTAACCTAGATAGTCCAAGTGCCCTTTAGGGAATCTAGATAGTCCAAGGGCCCGCTAATAAACCTACATAGTCCATGGGCCCGCTAGTTAACCTAGATCGTCCAAGTGTCCTCTAGTTTACCTACATAGTCCAAGTGCCTGCTAGGGAACCTATATAGTCGAAGTGCCCGCTCTGGAACATACATAGTCCAAGTGCCAGCTAGGGAATCTACATAGGCCAAGGGCCCGCTAGTTAACATAGATAGTCCAAGTGCCGCTAGTTAATCTACATAGTCCAAAGGCCCGCTAGTTAACCTACATAGTCCAAGTACCCGCTAGTTTACCTAGATCGTCCAAGTGCACGCTAGTTAACATACATTGTCCAAGGGCCCGCTACTTAACCTACATAGTCCAAGGGCCCCCTAGTTAACCTACATCGTCCAAGGGCCCGCTAGTTAACCTAGATAGTCCAAGTGCCCGCTAGTTAACCTACATAGTCCAAGTGCCCGCTAGGTAACCTAGACAGTTCAAGTGACTACTAGGTTACCTACATAGTCCAAGTGCCTGTTCGTTAACCAACATAGTCCAAGTGCCCGCTAGGTAACCTATATAGTCCAAAAGCCCGCTAAGGACCCTAATAGTCCAAGTGCCCGCTAGTTATCCTAGATAGTCCAAGTGCTCGCTAGTTAACCTAGATAGTCCAAGTGCCCACTAGTTAACCTAGATAGACCAAGTGCCTGCTAGGGAACCTACCTAGTCGAAGTGCCCGATAGGGAACTTACATAGTCCAAGGTCCCGCTAGGGAACCTACATAGTCCAAGTGCCCGTTAGTTAACCTAGATAGTCCAATGACTGCTAGGTAACCTAGATAGTCCAACAGCCCGCTAGGTAACCTACATACTCCAAGAACCCACTAGGCAACGTAGATAGTCCAAGTGCCCGCTAGGTAACCTACAAAGTCTAAGTGCTCACTAGGTTATCTATATAGTCCAAATGCCCGCTAGGAAACATACATAGTCCAAGTGCCCGCTAGGTAACCTAGATAATCCAAGTGCCCGCTAGTTAACCTATATCGTCCATGTGTCCGCTAGTTAACCTAGATCGTCCAAGTGCCCGCTAGTTAACCTACATAGTCAATGGGCCCGCTAGTTAACCTACATAGTGCAAGAGCCCGCTAGCTAACCGAGATAATCCAAGTCCCGCTAGTTAACCTATATCGTCCAAGTGCCCGCTAGTTAACCTAAATCATCCAAGTGCCCGCTAGTTAACCTACATAGTCAAAGGGCCCGCTAGTTAACCTACATAGTGCAAGAGCCCGCTAGTTAACCTAGACCGTGCAAGTGTCCGCTAATTAACCTACATTGTCCACGTGCCAGTTAGCTAAAATAGATAGTCCAAGGGCCCGCTACTTGACCTACATAGTCCAAGTGCCTGCTGGGTAACCTAGATAATCCAAGTGCCCGCTAGTTAACCTAGATAGTCCTAGTGACCGTTAGTTAACCTAGATAGTCCAAGTGCCCACTAGGGGACGTACTTAGTCCATGTGCCCGTTAGCTAACCTAGATAGTCCAAGTGCCCGCTAGTTAACCTAGATAGTCCAAGTGCCCACTAGTTAACCTAGATAGACCAAGTGCCTGCTAGGGAACCTACCTAGTCGAAGTGCCCGATAGGGAACTTACATAGTCCAAGGTCCCGCTAGGGAACCTACATAGTCCAAGTGCCCGTTAGTTAACCTAGATAGTCCAATGACTGCTAGGTAACCTAGATAGTCCAACAGCCCGCTAGGTAACCTACATACTCCAAGAACCCGCTTGGCAACGTAAATAGTTCAAGTGCCAGCTAGGTAACTTAGATAGTCCAAGTGCCCGCTAGGTAACCTACAAAGTCTAAGTGCTCACTAGGTTATCTATATAGTCCAAATGCCCGCTAGGAAACATACATAGTCCAAGGGCCCGCTAGTTAACCTACATAGTCCAAGTGCCCGCTAGGTAACCTAGACAGTTCAAGTGATTACTAGGTTACCTACATAGTCCAAGTGCCTGTTCGTTAACCAACATAGTCCAAGTGCCCGCTAGGTAAACTATATAGTCCAAATGCTCACTAGGGACCCTAATAGTCCAAGTGCCCGCTAGTTACCCTAGATAGTCCAAGTGCTCGCTAGTTAACATACATTGTCCAAGGGCCCGCTACTTAACCTACATAGTCCAAGGGCCCCCTAGTTAACCTACATCGTCCAAGGGCCCGCTAGTTAACCTAGATAGTCCAAGTGCCCGCTAGTTAACCTACATAGTCCAAGTGCCCGCTAGGTAACCTAGACAGTTCAAGTGACTACTAGGTTACCTACATAGTCCAAGTGCCTGTTCGTTAACCAACATAGTCCAAGTGCCCGCTAGGTAACCTATATAGTCCAAATGCCCGCTAGGGACCCTAATAGTCCAAGTGCCCGCTAGTTATCCTAGATAGTCCAAGTGCTCGCTAGTTAACCTAGATAGACCAAGTGCCTGCTAGGGAACATACCTAGTCGAAGTGCCCGATAGGGAACTTACATAGTCCAAGGGCCCGCTAGGGAACCTACATAGTCCAAGTGCCCGTTAGTTAACCTAGATAGTCCAATGACTGCTAGGTAACCTAGATAGTCCAACTGCCCGCTAGGTAACCTACATACTCCAAGAACCCGCTAGGCAACGTAGATAGTTCAAGTGCCAGCTAGGTAACTTAGATAGTCCAAGTGCCCGCTAGGTAACCTACAAAGTCTAAGTGCTCACTAGGTTATCTATATAGTCCAAATGCCCGCTAGGAAACATACATAGTCCAAGTGCCCGCTAGGTAACCTAGATAATCCAAGTGCCCGCTAGTTAACCTATATCGTCCATGTACCCGCTAGTTAACCTAGATCGTCCAAGTGCCCGCTAGTTAACCTACATAGTCAATGGGCCCGCTAGTTAACCTACATAGTGCAAGAGCCCGCTAGCTAACCTAGATAATCCAAGTCCCACTAGTTAACCTATATCGTCCAAGTGCCCGCTAGTTAACCTAAATCGTCCAAGTGCCCGCTAGTTAACCTCCATAGTCAAAGGGCCCGCTAGTTAACCTACATAGTGCAAGAGCCCGCTAGTTAACCTGGACCGTGCAAGTGTCCGCTAATTAACCTACATAGTCCACGTGCCAGTTAGCTAACATAGATAGTCCAAGGGCCCGCTACTTGACCTACATAGTCCAAGTGCCTGCTGGGTAACCTAGATAATCAAAGTGCCCGCTAGTTAACCTAGATAGTCCTAGTGACCGTTAGTTAACCTAGATAGTCCAAGTGCCCACTAGGGGACGTACTTAGTCCATGTGCCCGTTAGCTAACCTAGATAGTCCAAGTGCCCGCTAGTTAACATTGATCATCCAAGTGCCCGCTAGTTAACCTAGATAGTCCAAGTGCACGCTAGTTAACCTAGATAGTCCAAGTGCCCTCTAGATAACCTAGACCGTCAAAGTGCCCGCTAGTTAACCTACATAGTCCAAGGGCCCGCTAGTTAACCTACATAGTCCAAGGTCCGCTAGTTAACCTAGATAGTCCAAGTGCTCGCTAGTTAACCTACATAGTACAAGGGCCCACTAGTTGACCTAGATAGTCCAAGTGCCCGCTAGTTAACCTAGATGGTACAAGTGCCCGCTAGGGAACCTAAGTAGTCCAAATGTCTGATAGGGATCCTACATAGTCCATGTGCCCGCTGGGTAACCTAGATAGTCCAAGTGCCCGTTCGTTAACCTAGATAGTCCAAGTGCCCGCTAGGTAACCTAGACTGTCCAAGTGCCCGCTAGGTTACCTACATAGTCCAAATACCCGTTCGTTAACCTAGATAGTCCAAGTGCCCGCTAGGAAACCTACATAGTCCTAGGGCCCGCTAGGTAACCTAGATAGTCCAAGTGCCCGCTAGGAAACCTAGAATCCAAGTGCTCGCTAGTTAACCTACATAGTCCAAGTGCCCGCTATGTAACCTAGATAGTCAAAGTGCTCGTTAGGTAACCTAGATATTCCAAGTGCCGGCTAGGTAACTTACATTGTCCAAGTTCCCGCTAGGTAACCTAGATAGTCCAAGTGCCCGTTACCTAACCTAGATAGTCCAAGTGCCCGCTAGGCAACCTACATAGCCCAAGAGCCCGTTCGTTAACCTAGAAGTCCAAGTGCCTGTTAGGTAACCTAGACAGTCCAAGTGCCCGCTAGGTTACCTGCATATTCCAAGTGCCCGTTCATTAACCTAGATAGTCCAAGTGCCCACTAGGTAACCTACATAGTCCAAGGGCTCACTTGTTATCTTTGATAGTCCAAGTGCCCGCTAGTTAACCTATATCGTCCAAATGCCCGCTAGGTAACCTAGATTGTCCAAGTGCCCGCTAGTTAACCTACATAGTCCAAGGGCTCACTAGTTAACATCGATAGTCCAAGTGTCCTCTAGTTAATCTACATAGTCCAAGTGCCCGTTCGTTAACCTAGATAGTCCAAGTGCCCGCTAGGTAACCTAGACTGTCCAAGTGCCCGCTAGGTTACCTAACTAGTCCAAATACCCGTTCGTTAAGCTAGATAGTCCAAGTGCCCGCTAGGAAACCTACATAGTCCAAGGGCCCGCTAGGTAACCTAGATAGTCCAAGTGTCAGCTAGGAAACCTAGAATCCAAGTGCTCGCTAGTTAACCTACATAGTCCAAGTGCCCGCTATGTAACCTAGATAGTCAAAGTGCCCGTTAGGTAACCTAGATATTCCAAGTGCCGGCTAGGTAACTTACATTGTCCAAGTTCCCGCTAGGTAACCTAGATAGTCCAAGTACCCGTTACCTAACCTAGATAGTCCAAGTGCCCGCTAGGCAACCTACATAGCCCAAGAGCCCGTTCGTTAACCTAGAAGTCCAAGTGCCTGTTAGGTAACCTAGACAGTCCAAGTGCCCGCTAGGTTACCTGCATATTCCAAGTGCCCGTTCGTTAACCTAGATAGTCCAAGTGCCCACTAGGTAACCTACATAGTCCAAGGGCTCACTTGTTATCTTTGATAGTCCAAGTGCCCCTTAGTTAACCTAGATCGTCCAAGTGCCCGCTAGTTAACCTAGATCGTCCAAGTACTGGCTAGTTAACCTACATAGTCCAAGGGCTCACTAGTTAACCTAGATCGTCCAAGTGTCCTCTAGTTGACCTACATAGTCCAAGTGCCCGCTAGGTAACCTACATAGTGCAATGTCTGCTAGGTATCCTACATATTCCAAGTGCCCGCTAGTTAACATAGATTGTCCAAGGGCCCGCTAGGGAAGGTACATAGTCCAAGTGCCCGCTAGGTAACCTAGATAGTCCAAGTGCCCGTTCGTTAACCTAGATAGTCCAAGTGCCCACTAGGTAACCTACATAGTCCAAGGGCTCACTTGTTATCTTTGATAGTCCAAGTGCCCCTTAGTTAACCTAGATCGTCCAAGTGCCCGCTAGTTAACCTAGATCGTCCAAGTACTGGCTAGTTAACCTACATAGTCCAAGGGCTCACTAGTTAACCTAGATCGTCCAATTGTCCTCTAGTTAACCTACATAGTCCAAGGGCCCACTAGTTAACCTAGATCGTCCAAGTGTCCTCTAGTTGACCTACATAGTCCAAGTGCCCGCTAGGTAACCGACATAGTGCAATGTCTGCTAGGTATCCTACATATTCCAAGTGCCCGCTAGTTAACATAGATTGTCCAAGGGCCCGCTAGGGAAGGTACATAGTCCAAGTGCCCGCTAGGTAACCTAGAGAGTGCAAGTGCCCGCTAGTTAACCTACATATTCCAAGTGCCTGCTAGGTAACCTAGATAGTCGAAGGGGCTGCTAGTAAACCTACATAGTCCAAGTGCCCGCTAGGTAACCTACATAGTGAAAGTGTGCGCTAGTTAACCTACATAGTCCAAGCGCCCACTAGTTAACCTAGATAGTCCAAGTGCCCGCTAGGTAACCTACATAGTGCAAGTGTCCGCTAGTTAACCTAAGTAGTCCAAGGGCCCGCAGGTTAACATACATAGGCCAAGTGCCCGGTAGTTAACTTACAGAGTTCAAGTGTCCGTAGGGAACATACATAGTCCAAGCGTCCGCTAGGGAACATACATAGTTCAAGTGCCCGCTAGGGAACCTGCATAGTCCAAGTGCCCGCTAGGGAATCTACATATTCCAAGTACCCCCTAGTTAACGTAGATCGTCCAAGTGCTGCTAGTTAATCTACATAGTCTAAGGGCCCGCTAGTAAACCTACATAATCCAAGGGCCCCCTAGATAACCTACATCGTCCAAGGGCCCGCTAGTTAACCTAGATAGTCCAAGTGCCCGCTAGTTAACCTACATAGTCCAAATGCCCGCTAGGTAACCTAGACAGTTCAAGTGACTATTAGGTTACCTACATTGTCCAAGTGCCTGTTCGTTAACCTACATAGTCCAAGTGCCCGCTAGGTAACCTATATAGTCCAAATGCCCGCTAGGGACCCTAATAGTCCAAGTGCCCGCTAGTTATCCTAGATAGTCCAAGTGCCCGCTAGGAAACCTAGAATCCAAGTGCTCGCTAGTTAACCTACATAGTCCAAGTGCCCGCTATGTAACCTAGATAGTCAAAGTTCCCGTTAGGTAACCTAGATATTCCAAGTGCCGGCTAGGTAACTTACATTGTCCAAGTTCCCGCTAGGTAACCTAGATAGTCCAAGTTCCCGTTACCTAACCTAGATAGTCCAAGTGCCCGCTAGGCAACCTACATAGCCCAAGAGCCCGTTCGTTAACCTAGAAGTCCAAGTGCCTGTTAGGTAACCTAGACAGTCCAATTGCCCGCTAGGTTACCTGCATATTCCAAGTGCCCGTTAGCTAACCTAGATAGTCCAAGTGCCCACTAGGTAACCTACATAGTCCAAGGGCTCACTTGTTATCTTTGATAGTCCAAGTGCCCGCTAGTTAACCTAGATCGTCCAAATGCCCGCTAGTTAACCTACATAGTCCAAGGGCTCACTAGTTAACATAGATAGTCCAAGTGTCCTCTAGTTAATCTACAAAGTCCAAGTGCCCATTCGTTAACCTAGATAGTCCAAGTGCCCGCTAGGTAACCTAGACTGTCCAAGTGCCCGCTAGGTTACCTACATAGTCCAAATACCGGTTCGTTAAGCTAGATAGTCCAAGTGCCCGCTTGGAAACCTACATAGCCCTAGGGCCCGCTAGGTAACCTAGATAGTCCAAGTGCCCGCTAGGAAACCTAGAATCCAAGTGCTCGCTAGTTAACCTACATAGTCCAAGTGCCCGCTATGTAACCTAGATAGTCAAAGTGCCCGTTAGGTAACCTAGATATTCCAAGTGCCGGCTAGGTAACTTACACTGTCCAAGTTCCCGCTAGGTAACCTAGATAGTCCAAGTGCCCCTTACCTAACCTAGATAGTCCAAGTGCCCGCTAGGCAACCTACATAGCCCAAGAGCCCTTTCGTTAGCCTAGAAGTCCAAGTGCCTGTTAGGTAACCTAGACAGTCCAAGTGCCCGCTAGGTTACCTGCATATTCCAAGTGCCCGTTCGTTAACCTAGATAGTCCAAGTGCCCACTAGGTAACCTACATAGTCCAAGGGCTCACTTGTTTTCTTTGATAGGCCAAGTGCCCGCTAGTTAACCGAAATCGTCCAAGTGCCCGCTAGGTAACCTAGATTGTCCAAGTGCCCGCTAGTTAACCTACATAGTCCAAGGGCTCACTAGTTAACCTAGATAGTCCAAGTGTCCTCTAGTTTATTTACATAGTCCAAGTGCCCGCTACGTAACCTAGATATTCCAAGGGCACATTAGTTAACCTATATCGTCCAAGTGCCCCCTAGGCAAACTAGATAGTCCAAGTGCCCGCTAAGGAACCTACATAGTCCAAGTGCCCGCTAGTTAACCTAGATAGTCCAAGTGCCTGCTAGGTAACCGACATAGTGCAAGTGTCCGCTAGTTAACCTACATATTCCATG
Source organism: Tenrec ecaudatus (assembly GCF_050624435.1). Classification (NCBI taxonomy): domain Eukaryota; kingdom Metazoa; phylum Chordata; class Mammalia; order Afrosoricida; family Tenrecidae; genus Tenrec; species Tenrec ecaudatus. The sequence continues at coordinate 21,649,513 of NC_134538.1, read as the reverse complement.
TGCCCCGCTAGTTAACATAGATAGCCCAAGTGCCCGCTAGGGAACTTACATAGCCCAAGTGCCCGCTAGGGAACTTACATAGTCCAAGTGCCCGCTAGGTAACCTAGATATTGCAAGTGCCCGCTAGTTAACCTAGATAGTTCAAGTACCCGCTAGGTAACCTAGATCGTCCAAGGGCCCCCTAGTTAGCCTACATAGTCCAAGTGCCCGTTCGGTAACCTAGATAGTCCAAGTGCCCTTTAGGGAATCTAGATAGTCCAAGGGCCCGCTAATAAACCTACATAGTCCATGGGCCCGCTAGTTAACCTTCATAGTGCAAGTGTCCGCTACTTAACGTACATATTCCAAGTGCTCGCTAGTTAACCTACATAATCTAAGTGCCCGTTAGCTAACCTAGATAGTCCAAGGGCCCGCTAGTTGACCTACATAGTCCAAGTGCCAGCTAGGTAACCTAGATAGTACAAATGCCCGTTAGAGAACCTAGATAGTTCAAGTGCCTGTTAGCTAACCTAGATAGTCCAAGTGGCGGCTAGGTAACCTACATAGTCTAGTGCCCGTTCGTTAACCTAGATAATCCAAGTGCTCACTAGGTAACCTTGACAGTCCAAGTGCCCGCTAGTTAACCTACATAGTCCAAGTGCCCGATAGGGAACCTACATAATCCAAGTGCCCGCTAGGCAACCTACATAGTCCAAGTGCCCGTTAGTTAACCTAGATAGTCAAAGTGCCTGCTAGGTAACCTAGATAGTCCAAGTGCCCGCTAGGTAATCTACATAGTCCAAGTGCCCGCTAGGTAACATAGATAGTCCAAGTGGCCGCTAGTTAACCTAGATAGTCCAAGTGCCCACTAGGGGACGTACATAGTCCAAGTGCCCGCTAGGTAACCTAGAGAGTGCAAGTGCCCGCTAGTTAACCTACATAGTCCAAGTACCCGTTCGTTAACCTAGATAGTGCAAGTGCCCGCTAGGGAACCTGTATAGTCCAAGTGCTATCTACTTAACCTAGATAGTCCAAGGGCCCGCTAGTTAACCTACATAGTCCAAGGGCTCGCTTGTTAACTTTGATAGTCCAAGTGCCCCTTAGTTAACCTAGATCATCCAAGTGCCCGCTAGTTAACCTAGATCGTTCAAGTACTGACTAGTTAAACTACATCGTCCAAGGGCCCACTAGTTAACCTAGAGCATCCAAGTGTCCTCTAGTTAACCTACATAGTCCAAGTGCCCGCTAGGTAACCTACATAGTGCAAGTGTCTGCTAGGTATCCTACATAGTCCAAGTGCCTGCTAGTTAACATAGATTGTGCAAGTGCCCGCTAGGGAAGGTACATAGTCCAAGTGCCCGCTAGGTAACCTAGAGAGTGCAAGTGCCCGCTATTAACCTACATAGTCCAAGTGCCTGCTAGGTAACCTAGATAGTCGAAGGGGCTGCTAGTTAACCTATATAGTCCAAGTGCCCGCTAGGTAACCTACATAGTGCAAGTGTGCGCTAGTTAACCTACATAGTCCAAGCGCCCGCTAGTTAACCTAGATAGTCCAAGTGCCCGCTAGGTAACCTACATAGTGCAAGTGTCCGCTAGTTAACCTAAGTAGTCCAAGGGCCCGCAGGTTAACATACATAGGCCAAGTGCCCGGTAGTTAACTTACAGAGTCCAAGTGTCCGTAGGGAATATACATAGTCCAAGCGTCCGCTAGGGAACATACATAGTTCAAGTGCCCGCTAGGGAACCTGCGTAGTCCAAGTGCCCGCTAGGGAATCTACATATTCCAAGGGCCCGCTAGTTAACGTATATAGTCCAAGTGCTGCTAGTTAATCTACATAGTCTAAGGGCCCCTAGTTAACCTACATAGTCCAAGTACCCGCTAGTTAACCTAGATCATCCAAGTGTCCGCTAGTTAACCTACATAGTCCAAGTGCCCGCTAGGGAACCTAGATAGTCCAAGTGCCCGCTAGGGAACCTAGATAGTCCAAGTGCCCGCTCTGGAACATACAAGTCCAATTGCCCGCTAGGGAATCTACATAGTCCAAGGGCCCACTAGTTAACGTAGATAGTCCAAGTGCCGCTAGTTAATCTAAATAGTGCAAGGGCCCGCTAGTTAACATTGATCATCCAAGTGCCCGCTAGTTAACCTACAGAATCCAAGTGCCCGCTAGGGAACCTACGTAGTCCAAGTGCCCGCTAGGCAACCTACATAGTCCAAGTGCCCGATAGTTAACCTAGATAATCAAAGTGCCTGCTTGGTAACCTAGATAGTCCAAGTGCTCGCTAGGTAACCTACATAGTCCAAGTGCCCGCTTGGTAACCTAAATAGTCCAAATGCCCGCTAGGGAAACTACATAGTCCAAGTGCCCGCTAGTTAACCTAGATAGTCCAAGGGCCCGCTAGTTAACATACATAGTCCAAGTGCCCGGTAGATAACTTACATAGTTCAAGTGTCCGTAGGGAACATACATAGTCCAAGTGCCCGCTAGTTAATCTACATAGTCCAAGTGCCTGCTAGTAAATCTACATAATCCAAGGGCCCGCTACTTAACCTACATAGTGTAAGGGCCCGCTAGTTAACCTAGATCATGCAAGTGTCCGCTAGTTAACCTACATAGTCCAAGTGGCCGCTAGGTAACCTAGATAGTCCAAGTGCCCGCTAGGGATCCTTCATAATCCAAGTGCCTGCTAGGTAACCTAGATAGTCCAAGTGCCCGCTAGTTAACCTAGATAGTCCTAGTGCGCGTTAGCTAACCTAGATAGTCCAAGTGCCCACTAGGGGACGTACATAGTCCAAGTGCCCGCTAGGTAACCTAGATAGTCAAAGTGCCCGCTAGGGATCCTTCATAATACAAGTGCCTGCTAGGCAACCTAGATAGTCCAAGTTCCCGCTAGGTAACCTAGATAGTCCAAGTGACCGTTACCTAACCTAGATAGTCCAAGTGCCCGCTAGGCAACCTACATAGTCCAAGTGCCCGTTCATTAACCTAGAAGTCCAAGTGCCCGCTATGTAACCTAGACAGCAAAAGTGCCCGCTATGTAATCTAGACAGTCCAAGTGCCCGCTAGGTTACCTGCATAGTCCAAGTGCCCGTTCGTTAACATAGATAGTCCAAGTGCCCGCTAGGTAACCTAGACAGTCCAAGGGCCCACTAGTTAATCTACATAGTCCAAGGGCTCGCTTGTTAACTTTGATAGTCCAAGTGGCCCTTAGTTAACCTAGATCGTCCAAGTGCCCGCTAGTTAACCTAGATCGTCCAAGTACTGGCTAGTTAACCTACATAGTCCAAGGGCCCACTAGTTAACTTAGATCGTCCAAGTGTCCTCTAGTTAACCTACATAGTCCAAGTGCCCGCTAGTTAACCAAGATCGTCCAAGTACTGGCTAGTTAACCTACATAGTCCAAGTGCCTGCTAGGGAACCTACATTGTGGAAGTGCCCGCACTGGAACATACATAGTCCAAGGGCCCGCTAGGGAACCTACATAGTCCAAGTGCCCGTTAGTTAACCTAGATAGTCCAATGACTGCTAGGTAACCTAGATAGTCCAACAGCCCGCTAGGTAACCTACATACTCCAAGAACCCTCTAGGCAACGTAGATAGTTCAAGTGCCAGCTAGGTAACTTAGATAGTCCAAGTGCCCGCTAGGTAACCTACAAAGTCAAAGTGCTCACTAGGTTATCTATATAGTCCAAATGCCCGCTAGGGTACATACATAGTTCAAGTGCCCGCTAGGTAACCTAGATAATCCAAGTGCCCGCTAGTTAACCTAGATCGTCCAAGTGCCCTCTAGTTAACCTACATAGTCAATGGGCCCGCTAGTTAACCTACATAGTGCAAGAGCCCGCTAGCTAACCTAGATAATCCAAGTCCCGCTAGTTAACCTATATCGTCAAAGTGCCCGCTAGTTAACTTAAATCGTCCAAGTGCCCGCTAGTTAACCTACATAGTCAAAGGGCCCGCTAGTTAACCTACATAGTGCAAGAGCCCGCTAGTTAACCTAGACTGTGCAAGTGTCCGCTAATTAACCTACATAGTCCACGTGCCAGTTAGCTAACATAGATAGTCCAAGGGCCCGCTACTTGACCTACATAGTCCAAGTGCCTGCTGGGTAACCTAGATAATCCAAGTGCCCGCTAGTTAACCTAGATAGTCCTAGTGACCGTTAGTTAACCTAGATAGTCCAAGTGCCCACTAGGGGACGTAATTAGTCCATGTGCCCGTTAGCTAACCTAGATAGTCCAAGTGCCCACTAGTTAACATTGATCATCCAAGTGCCCGTTAGTTAACTTAGATAGTCCAAGTGCACGCTAGTTAACCTAGATAGTCCAAGTGCCCTCTAGATAACCTAGATCATCCACGTGCCCGCTAGTTAACCTACATAGTCCAAGGGCCCGATAGTTAACCTACATAGTCCAAGGTCCGCTAGTTAACCTAGATAGTCCAAGTGCTCGCTAGTTAACCTACATAGTACAAGGGCCCACTAGTTGACCTAGATAGTCCAAGTGCCTGCTAGTTAACCTAGATGGTACAAGTGCCCGCTAGGTAACCTAAGTAGTCCAAATGTCCAATAGGGATCCTACATAGTCCATGTGCCCGCTGGGTAACCTACATAGTCCAAGTGCCCGTTCGTTAACCTAGATAGTCCAAGTGTCCTCTAGTTAATCTACATAGTCCAAGTGCCCGCTAGTTAACCTATATACCAAGTGCCCGCTACGTAAACTAGATATTCCAAGGGCACATTAGTTAACCTATATCGTCCAAGTGCCCGCTAGGCAAACTAGATAGTCCAAGTGCCCGCTAAGGAACCTACATAGTCCAAGTGCCCGCTAGTTAACATAGATAGCCCAAATGCCCGCTAGGGAACTTACATAGTCCAAGTGCCCGCTAGGTAACCAAGATATTGCAAGTGCCCGCAAGTTAACCTAGATAGTTCAAGTACCCGCTAGGTAACCTAGATCGTCCAAGGGCCCCCTAGTTAGCCTACATAGTCCAAGTGCCCGTTCGGTAACCTAGATAGTCCAAGTGCCCTTTAGGGATTCTAGATAGTCCAAGGGCCCGCTAGTAAACCTACATAGTCCATGTCCCGCTAGTTAACCTTCATAGTGCAAGTGTCCGCTACTTAACGTACATATTCCAAGTGCTCCCTAGTTAACCTACATAATCTAAGTGCCCATTAGCTAACCTAGATAGTCCAAGGGCCAGCTAGTTGACCTACATAGTCCAAGTGCCAGCTAGGTACCTAGATAGTACAAATGCCCGTTAGAGAACCTAGATAGTCCAAGTGCCTGTTAGCTAAACGAGATAGTCCAAGTGGCGGCAGGGTAACCCACATAGTCTAGTGCCCGTTCATTAACCTAGATAATCCAAGTGCTCACTAGGTAACCTTGACAATCCAAGTGCCTGCTAGTAAACCTACATAATCCAAGTGCCCGCTAGGTAATCTACATAGTCCAAGTGCCCGCTAGGTAACATAGATAGTCCAAGTGGCCGCTAGTTAACCTAGATAGTCCAAGTGCCCACTAGGGGACGTACATAGTCCAAGTGCCCGCTAGGTAACCTAGAGAGTGCAAGTGCCCGCTAGTTAACCTACATAGTCCAAGTACCCGTTCGTTAACCTAGATAGTGCAAGTGCCCGCTAGGGAACCTGTATAGTCCAAGTGCTATCTACTTAACCTAGATAGTCCAAGGGCCCGCTAGTTAACCTACATAGTCCAAGGGCTCGCTTGTTAACTTTGATAGTCCAAGTGCCCCTTAGTTAACCTAGATCATCCAAGTGCCCGCTAGTTAACCTAGATCGTTCAAGTACTGGCTAGTTAAACTACATCGTCCAAGGGCCCACTAGTTAACCTAGATCGTCCAAGTGTCCGCTAGTTAACCTACATAGTCCAAGTGCCCGCTAGGTAACCTACATAGTGCAAGTGTCTGCTAGGTATCCTACATAGTCCAAGTGCCTGCTAGTTAACATAGATTGTGCAAGTGCCCGCTAGGGAAGGTACATAGTCCAAGTGCCCGCTAGGTAACCTAGAGAGTGCAAGTGCCCGCTATTAACCTACATAGTCCAAGTGCCTGCTAGGTAACCTAGATAGTCGAAGGGGCTGCTAGTTAACCTATATAGTCCAAGTGCCCGCTAGGTAACCTACATAGTGCAAGTGTGCGCTAGTTAACCTACATAGTCCAAGCGCCCGCTAGTTAACCTAGATAGTCCAAGTGCCCGCTAGGTAACCTACATAGTGCAAGTGTCCGCTAGTTAACCTAAGTAGTCCAAGGGCCCGCAGGTTAACATACATAGGCCAAGTGCCCGGTAGTTAACTTACAGAGTCCAAGTGTCCGTAGGGAATATACGTAGTCCAAGCGTCCGCTAGGGAACATACATAGTTCAAGTGCCCGCTAGGGAACCTGCGTAGTCCAAGTGCCCGCTAAGGAATCTACATATTCCAAGGGCCCGCTAGTTAACGTATATAGTCCAAGTGCTGCTAGTTAATCTACATAGTCTAAGGGCCCCTAGTTAACCTACATAGTCCAAGTACCCGCTAGTTAACCTAGATCATCCAAGTGTCCGCTAGTTAACCTACATAGTCCAAGTGCCCGCTAGGGAACCTAGATAGTCCAAGTGCCCGCTAGGGAACCTAGATAGTCCAAGTGCCCGCTCTGGAACATACAAGTCCAAGTGCCCGCTAGGGAATCTACATAGTCCAAGGGCCCACTAGTTAACGTAGATAGTCCAAGTGCCGCTAGTTAATCTAAATAGTGCAAGGGCCCGCTAGTTAACATTGATCATCCAAGTGCCCGCTAGTTAACCTACAGAATCCAAGTGCCCGCTAGGGAACCTACGTAGTCCAAGTGCCCGCTAGGCAACCTACATAGTCCAAGTGCCCGATAGTTAACCTAGATAATCAAAGTGCCTGCTTGGTAACCTAGATAGTCCAAGTGCTCGCTAGGTAACCTACATAGTCCAAGTGCCCGCTTGGTAACCTAAATAGTCCAAATGCCCGCTAGGGAAACTACATAGTCCAAGTGCCCGCTAGTTAACCTAGATAGTCCAAGGGCCCACTAGTTAACATACATAGTCCAAGTGCCCGGTAGATAACTTACATAGTTCAAGTGTCCGTAGGGAACATACATAGTCCAAGTGCCCGCTAGTTAATCTACATAGTCCAAGTGCCTGCTAGTAAATCTACATAATCCAAGGGCCCGCTACTTAACCTACATAGTGTAAGGGCCCGCTAGTTAACCTAGATCATGCAAGTGTCCGCTAGTTAACCTACATAGTCCAAGTGGCCGCTAGGTAACCTAGATAGTCCAAGTGCCCGCTAGGGATCCTTCATAATCCAAGTGCCTGCTAGGTAACCTAGATAGTCCAAGTGCCCGCTAGTTAACCTAGATAGTCCTAGTGCGCGTTAGCTAACCTAGATAGTCCAAGTGCCCACTAGGGGACGTACATAGTCCAAGTGCCCGCTAGGTAACCTAGATAGTCAAAGTGCCCGCTAGGGATCCTTCATAATACAAGTGCCTGCTAGGCAACCTAGATAGTCCAAGTTCCCGCTAGGTAACCTAGATAGTCCAAGTGACCGTTACCTAACCTAGATAGTCCAAGTGCCCGCTAGGCAACCTACATAGTCCAAGTGCCCGTTCATTAACCTAGAAGTCCAAGTGCCCGCTATGTAACCTAGACAGCAAAAGTGCCCGCTATGTAATCTAGACAGTCCAAGTGCCCGCTAGGTTACCTGCATAGTCCAAGTGCCCGTTCGTTAACATAGATAGTCCAAGTGCCCGCTAGGTAACCTAGACAGTCCAAGGGCCCACTAGTTAATCTACATAGTCCAAGGGCTCGCTTGTTAACTTTGATAGTCCAAGTGGCCCTTAGTTAACCTAGATCGTCCAAGTGCCCGCTAGTTAACCTAGATCGTCCAAGTACTGGCTAGTTAACCTACATAGTCCAAGGGCCCACTAGTTAACTTAGATCGTCCAAGTGTCCTCTAGTTAACCTACATAGTCCAAGGGCCCGCTAGTTAACCAAGATCGTCCAAGTACTGGCTAGTTAACCTACATAGTCCAAGTGCCTGCTAGGGAACCTACATTGTCGAAGTGCCCGCTCTGGAACATACATAGTCCAAGTGCCAGCTAGGGAATATACATAGGCCAAGGGCCCGCTAGTTAACATAGATAGTCCAAGTGCCGCTAGTTAATCTACATAGTCCAAAGGCCCGCTAGTTAACCTACATAGTCCAAGTACCCGCTAGTTTACCTAGATCGTCCAAGTGCACGCTAGTTAACCTACATAGTCCAATGGCCCGCTAGTTAACCTACATAGTCCAAGGGCCCGCTAGTTAACCTACATCGTCCAAGGGCCCGCTAGTTACCCTAGATAGTCCAAGTGCCCGCTAGTTAACCTACATAGTCCAAGTGCCCGCTAGGTAACCTAGACAGTTCAAGTGATTACTAGGTTACCTACATAGTCCAAGTGCCTGTTCGTTAACCAACATAGTCCAAGTGCCCGCTAGGTAACCTATATAGTCCAAATGCCCGCTAGGAACAATAATAGTCCAAGTGCCCGCTAGTTATCCTAGATAGTCCAAGTGCTCGCTAGTTAACCTAGATAGTCCAAGTGCCCTCTAGTTAACCTAGATAGACCAAGTGCCTGCTAGGGAACCTACCTAGTCGAAGTGCCCGATAGGGAACTTACATAGTCCAAGGGCCCGCTAGGGAACCTACATAGTCCAAGTGCCCGTTAGTTAACCTAGATAGTCCAATGACTGCTAGGTAACCTAGATAGTCCAACAGCCCGCTAGGTAACCTACATACTCCAAGAACCCTCTAGGCAACGTAGATAGTTCAAGTGCCAGCTAGGTAACTTAGATAGTCCAAGTGCCCGCTAGGTAACCTACAAAGTCAAAGTGCTCACTAGGTTATCTATATAGTCCAAATGCCCGCTAGGGTACATACATAGTTCAAGTGCCCGCTAGGTAACCTAGATAATCCAAGTGCCCGCTAGTTAACCTATATCGTCCAAGTGCCCGCTAGTTAACCTAGATCGTCCAAGTGCCCTCTAGTTAACCTACATAGTCAATGGGCCCGCTAGTTAACCTACATAGTGCAAGAGCCCGCTAGCTAACCTAGATAATCCAAGTCCCGCTAGTTAACCTATATCGTCAAAGTGCCCGCTAGTTAACTTAAATCGTCCAAGTGCCCGCTAGTTAACCTACATAGTCAAAGGGCCCGCTAGTTAACCTACATAGTGCAAGAGCCCGCTAGTTAACCTAGACTGTGCAAGTGTCCGCTAATTAACCTACATAGTCCACGTGCCAGTTAGCTAACATAGATAGTCCAAGGGCCCGCTACTTGACCTACATAGTCCAAGTGCCTGCTGGGTAACCTAGATAATCCAAGTGCCCGCTAGTTAACCTAGATAGTCCTAGTGACCGTTAGTTAACCTAGATAGTCCAAGTGCCCACTAGGGGACGTAATTAGTCCATGTGCCCGTTAGCTAACCTAGATAGTCCAAGTGCCCGCTAGTTAACATTGATCATCCAAGTGCCCGTTAGTTAACTTAGATAGTCCAAGTGCACGCTAGTTAACCTAGATAGTTCAAGTGCCCTCTAGATAACCTAGATCATCCACGTGCCCGCTAGTTAACCTACATAGTCCAAGGGCCCGATAGTTAACCTACATAGTCCAAGGTCCGCTAGTTAACCTAGATAGTCCAAGTGCTCGCTAGTTAACCTACATAGTACAAGGGCCCACTAGTTGACCTAGATAGTCCAAGTGCCTGCTAGTTAACCTAGATGGTACAAGTGCCCGCTAGGTAACCTAAGTAGTCCAAATGTCCAATAGGGATCCTACATAGTCCATGTGCCCGCTGGGTAACCTACATAGTCCAAGTGCCCGTTCGTTAACCTAGATAGTCCAAGTGTCCTCTAGTTAATCTACATAGTCCAAGTGCCCGCTAGTTAACCTATATACCAAGTGCCCGCTACGTAAACTAGATATTCCAAGGGCACATTAGTTAACCTATATCGTCCAAGTGCCCGCTAGGCAAACTAGATAGTCCAAGTGCCCGCTAAGGAACCTACATAGTCCAAGTGCCCGCTAGTTAACATAGATAGCCCAAGTGCCCGCTAGGGAACTTACATAGTCCAAGTGCCCGCTAGGTAACCAAGATATTGCAAGTGCCCGCTAGTTAACCTAGATAGTTCAAGTACCCGCTAGGTAACCAATATCGTCCAAGGGCCCCCTAGTTAGCCTACATAGTCCAAGTGCCCGTTCCGTAACCTAGATAGTCCAAGTGCCCTTTAGGGATTCTAGATAGTCCAAGGGCCCGCTAGTAAACCTACATAGTCCATGTCCCGCTAGTTAACCTTCATAGTGCAAGTGTCCGCTACTTAACGTACATATTCCAAGTGCTCCCTAGTTAACCTACATAATCTAAGTGCCCATTAGCTAACCTAGATAGTCCAAGGGCCAGCTAGTTGACCTACATAGTCCAAGTGCCAGCTAGGTACCTAGATAGTACAAATGCCCGTTAGAGAACCTAGATAGTCCAAGTGCCTGTTAGCTAAACGAGATAGTCCAAGTGGCGGCAGGGTAACCTACATAGTCTAGTGCCCGTTCATTAACCTAGATAATCCAAGTGCTCACTAGGTAACCTTGACAGTCCAAGTGCCTGCTAGTAAACCTACATAATCCATGGGCCCGCTAGTTAACCTACATAGTGCAAGGGCCCACTAGTTAACCTACATCGTCTAAGGGCCCGCTAGTTAACCTAGATAGTCCAAGTGCCCGCTAGTTAACCTACATAGTCCAAGTGTCCGCTAGGTAACCTAGACAGTTCAAGTGACCACTAGGTTACCTACATAGTCCAAGTGCCAATTCGTTAACCTACATAGTCCAAGTGCCCGCTAGGTAACCAATATAGTCCAAATGCCTGCTAGGGGCTCTAATAGTCCAAATGCCCGCTAGTTAACCTAGATAGTCCAAATGCTCGCTACTTAACCTAGATAGTCCAAGTGCCCGCTAGTTAACCTAGATAGACCAAGTCCCCGCTAGGGAACCTATCTAGTCCAAGTACCCGCTAGGAAACCTACATAGTCCAAGTGCCCGCTAGGTAACGTACATAGTGCAAGTGCCCGCTAGGTAACGTAGATAGTCCAAGTGCCCGCTAGGGAACGTACATAGTCCAAGTACCTGCTAGGTAACCTAGATAGTCCAAGTGCCCGCTAGTTAACCTACATAGTCCAAGTGCCTGCTAGGTAACCTAGATAGTCCAAGTGCCCGCTAGTTAAGCTACATAGGCCAAGTGCCTGCTAGGTAACCTAGATAGTCCAAGGGCCCGTTAGGTAACCAAAATTGTCTTAGTGTCATATAGTTAACCTATATTCTCCAAGTGCCCGCTAGGGAACCTACATAGTTCAAGTGCCCGCTCTGGATCATACATAGTCCAAGTGCCCGCTAGGGAATCTACATAGTCCAAGGGCCCGCTAGTGAACGTAGATAGTCCAAGTGCCGCTAGTTAATCTACATAGTCCAAGGGCGCGCTAGTTAACCTACATAGTCCAAGTACCCGCTAGTTAACCTAGATCGTCCTAGTGCCCGCTAGTTAACCAACATAGTCCAAGTTCTCCCTAGGTAACCTAGATAGTCCAAGGGCCCGCTAGGTAACCTACATTGTCCTAGTGTCCCCTCGTTAACCTACATTCTCCAAGTGCCTTCTAGGGAACCTACATAGTCCAAGTGCCCGTTAGTTAACCTAGATAGTCCAAGTGCCCGCTAGGTAACCTAGATAGTCCAACAGCCCGGTAGGTAACCTACATACTCCAAGTACCCGCTAGGTAACGTAGATAGTTCAAGTGCCAGCTAGGTAACCTAGATAGTCCAAGTGCCCACTAGGTAACCTACAAAGTCTAATTGCCCGCTAGGTAATCTATATAGTCTAAATGCCCGTTAGAGAGCCTACATCGTCCAAATGCCCGCTAGGTAACCTAGATTGTCAAGGGCCCGCTAGGTAACCTACATAGTCCTAGTGCCCCCTAGTTAACCTACATTCTCCAAGTGCCCGCTAGGTAACCTACATAGTCCAAATGCCCGATCGGGAACCTACATAATGCAAGTGTCCGCTAGGGAACCTACATAGTCCAAGTGCCCGCTAGTTAACCTATATCGTCCAAGTGCCCGCTAGTTAACCTAGATCGTCCAAGTGCCCGCTAGTTAACCTACATAGTCAATGGGCCCGCTAGTTAACCTACATAGTGCAAGAGCCCACTAGTTAACCTAGATCTTGCAAGTGTCCGCTAGTTAACCTACATAGTCTACGTGCCAGTTAGCTAAGTTAGATAATCCAAGGGCCCGCTAGTTGACCTACATAGTCCAAGTGCCCGCTGGGTAACCTAGATAAACCAAGTGCACGCTAGGGAACCTTCATAGTCCAAATGCCAGTTACGTAACCTATATAGTCCAAGTGCCCGCTAGTTAACCTAGATAGTCCTAGTGCCCGTTAGTTTACCTCGAAAGTCCAAGTGCCCACTAGGGGACGTACTTAGTCCATGTGCCCGTTAGCTAACCTAGATAGTCCAAGTGCCTGCTAGTTAACATTGATCATCCAAGTGCCCACTAGTTAACCTACAGAATCCAAGTGCCCGCTAGGGAACCTACATAGTCCAAGTGCCCGCTAGGGAACCTACATAGTCCAAGTGCCCGCTAGGCAACCTACATAGTCCAAGTGCCCGTTAGTTAACCTAGATAGTCAAAGTGCCTGCTAGGTAACCTAGATAGTCCAAGTGCTCGCTAGGTAACCTACATAGTCCAAGTGCCCGCTTGATAACATAAATAGTCCAAATACCCGCTAGGGAAACTACATAGTCCAAGTGCCCGTTAGTTAACCTAGATAGTCCAAGGGCCCGCTAGTTAACATACATAGTCCAAGTGCCCGGTAGTTACCTTACATAGTTCAAGTGTCCGTAGGGAACATACATAGTCCAAATGCCCGCTAGGGAACATACATAGTCCAAGTGCCTGCTAGTAAACCTACATAATCCATGGGCCCGCTAGTTATCCTACATAGTGCAAGGGCCCTCTAGTTAACCTACATAGTCCAAGGGGCCACTAGGTAACCTACATAGTCCAAGTGCCCGATAGGGATCCTTCATAATCCAAGTGCCTGCTAGGTAACTTAGATAGTCCAAGTGCCCGCTAGTTAACCTAGATAGTCCTAGTGCGCGTTAGTTAACCAGATAGTCCAAGTGGCCGCTAGGCAACCTACATAGTCCAAGTGCCCGTTCGTTAACCTAGAAGTCCAAGTGCCCGCTATGTAACCTAGACAGCAAAAGTGCCCGCTATGTAACCTAGACAGTCCAAGTGCCCGCTAGGTTACCTGCATAGTCCAAGTGCCCGTTCGTTAACATAGATAGTCCAAGTGCCCGCAAGGGAACCTATATAGTCCAAGTGCTATCTAGGTAACCTAGATAGTCCATGGTCCCGCTAGTTAACCTACATACTCCAAGGGCTTGCTTGTTAACTTTGATAGTCCAAGTGCCCCTTAGTTGACCTAGATTGTCCAAGTGCCCGCTAGTTAACCTAGATCGTCCGAGAACTGCCTAGTTATCCTACATAGTCCAAGGGCTCACTAGTTAACCTAGAACGTCCAAGTGTCCTCTAGTTAACCTACATAGTCCAAGTGCCCGCTAGGTAACCTACATAGTGCAAGTGTCTGCTACGTAAACTACATATTCCACTTCCCCCTAGATAACATAGATAGTCCAAGTGCCCGCTAGGGAAGGTGCATAGTCCAAGTGCCCGCCTGTTAACCTAAATCGTCCAAGTGTCCGCTAGTTAACCTACATAGTCCAAGTGCCCGCTAGGGAACCTAGATAGTCCAAGTGCCCGCTCTGGAACCTACATAGTCCAAGTGACTTGTAGGGAACCTACATAGTCCAAGTGCCCGCTCTGGAACATACATAGTCCAAGTGCCCGCTAGGGAATCTACATAGTCCAAGGGCCCGCTAGTTAATGTAGATAGTCCAAGTGCCGCTAGTTAATCTACATAGTCCAAAGGCCCGCTAGTTAACCTACATAGTCCAAGTACCCGCAAGTTTACCTAGATCGTCCAAGTGCACTCTAGTTAACCTACATAGTCCAAGGGCCCGCGAGTTAACCTACATAGTCCACGGGCCCGCTAGTTAACCTACATCGTCCAAGGGCCCGCTAGTTAACCTAGATAGTCCAAGTGCCCGCTAGTTAACCTACATAGTGCAAGAGCCCGCTAGGTAACCTAGATCGTTCAAGTGTCCGCTAGTTAACATACATAGTCCACGTGCCAGTTAGCTAACCTAGATAGTCCAAGGGCCCGCTAGTTAACCTAGATAGTCCAAGTGCCCGCTAGTTAACCTACATAGTCCAAGTGTCCGCTAGGTAACCTAGACAGTTCAAGTGACCACTAGATTACCTACATAGTCCAAGTGCCAATTCGTTAACCTACATAGTCCAACTGCCCGCTAGGTAACCAATATAGTCCAAATGCCTGCTAGGGGCTCTAATACTCCAAATGCCCGCTAGTTAACCTAGATAGTCCAAGTGCTCGCTACTTAACCTAGATAGTCCAAGTGCCCGCTAGTTAACCTAGATAGACCAAATCCCCGCTAGGGAACCTATCTAGTCCAAGTACCCGCTAGGAAACGTACATAGTCCAAGTGCCCGCTAGGTAACGTACATAGTGCAAGTGCCCGCTAGGTAACGTATATAGTCCAAGTGCCCGCTAGGGAACGTACATAGTCCAAGTACCTGCTAGGTAACCTAGATAGTCCAAGTGCCCGCTAGTTAACCTACATAGTCCAAGTGCCTGCTAGGTAACCTAGATAGTCCAAGTGCCCACTAGTTAACCTACATAGTCCAGGTTCCCCCAGGTAACCTAGATAATCCAAGGGCCCGCTAGGTAACCTACATAGTCCAAGTGCCCGCTAGGGACCTAGATAGTCCAAGTGCCCGCTCTGGAACCTACATTGTCCAAATGACTTCTAGGGAACCTACATAGTCCAAGTGCCCGCTCTGGAACATACATAGTCCAAGTGCCCGCTAGGGAATCTACATAGTCCAAGGGCCCGCTAGTTAACGTAGATAGTCCAAGTGCCGCTAGTTAATCTACATAGTCCAAAGGCCCGCTAGTTAACCTACATAGTCCAAGTACCCGCTAGTTTACCTAGATCGTCCAAGTGCACTCTAGTTAACCTACATAGTCCAAGGGCCCACGAGTTCACCTACATAGTCCACGGGCCCGCTAGTTAACCTACATCGTCCAAGGGCCCGCTAGTTAACCTAGATAGTCCAAGTGCCCGCTAGTTAACCTACATAGTGCAAGAGCCCGCTAGGTAACCTAGATCGTTCAAGTGTCCGCTAGTTAACCTACATAGTCCATGTGCCAGTTAGCTAACCTAGATAGTCCAAGGGCCCGCTAGTTGACCTACATAGTCCAAGTGCCCGCTGGGTAACCTAGATAATCCAAGTGCCCGCTAGGTAACCTAGATAGTCCAAGTGCCCGCTAGTTAACCTAGATAGTCCAAGTGCATGCTAGTTAACCTAGATAGTCCAAGTGCCCGCTAGTTAACCTCCATAGTCCAAGGGCCCGCTAGTTAATCCACATAGTCCAAGGTCCGCTAGTTAACCTAGATAGTCCAAGTGCTCGCTAGGTAACCTACATAGTCCAAGTGCCCGCTTGGTAACCTAAATAGTCCAAATGCCTGCTAGGGAAACAACATAGTCCAAGTGCCCGCTAGTTAACCTAGAAAGTGCAAGGGCCCGCTAGTTAACATACATAGTCCAAGTGCCCGGTAGATAACTTACATAGTTCAAGTGTCCGTAGGGAACATACATAGTCCAAGTGCCCGCTAGTTAATCTACATAGTCCAAGTTCCTGCTAGTAAATCTACATAATCCATGGGCCCGCTACTTAACCTACATAGTGTAAGGGCCCGCTAGTTAACCTAGATCATGCAAGTGTCCGCTAGTTAACCTACATAGTCCAAGTGGCCGCTAGGTAACCTAGATAGTCCAAGTGCCCGCTAGGGATCCTTCATAATCCAAGTGCCTGCTAGGTAACCTAGATAGTCCAAGTGCCCGCTAGTTAACCTAGATAGTCCTAGTGCGCGTTAGTTTTCCTAGATAGTCCAAGTGCCCACTAGGGGACGTACATAGTCCAAGAGCCCGCTAGGTAACCTAGATAGTCAAAGGGCCCGCTAGGGATCCTTCATAATCCAAGTGCCTGCTAGGCAACCTAGATAGTCCATGTTCCCGCTAGGTAACCTAGATAGTCCAAGTGACCGTTACCTAACCTAGATAGTCCAAGTGCCCGCTAGGCAACCTACATAGTCCAAGTGCCCGTTCATTAACCTAGAAGTCCAAGTGCCCGCTATGTAACCTAGACAGCAAAAGTGCCCGCTATGTAATCTAGACAGTCCAAGTGCCCGCTAGGTTACCTGCATAGTCCAAGTGCCCGTTCGTTAACATAGATTGTCCAAGTGCCCGCTAGGTAACCTAGACAGTCCAAGGGCCCACTAGTTAACCTACATAGTCCAAGGGCTTGCTTGTTAACTTTGATAGTCCAAGTGGCCCTTAGTTAACCTAGATCGTCCAAGTGCCCGCTAGTTAACCTAGATCGTCCAAGTACTGGCTAGTTAACCTACATAGTACAAGGGCCCACTAGTTAACCTAGATCGTCCAAGTGTCCTCTAGTTAACCTACATAGTCCAAGTGCCCGCTAGTTAACCTAGATCGTCCAAGTACTGGCTAGTTAACCTACATAGTCCAAGTGCCTGCTAGGGAACCTACATTGTCGAAGTGCCCGCTCTGGAACATACATAGTCCAAGTGCCAGCTAGGGAATATACATAGGCCAAGGGTCCGCTAGTTAACATAGATAGTCCAAGTGCTGCTAGTTAATCTACATAGTCCAAAGGCCCGCTAGTTAACCTACATAGTCCAAGTACCCGCTAGTTTACCTAGATCGTCCAAGTGCACGCTAGTTAACCTACATAGTCCAAGGGCCCGCTAGTTAACCTACATAGTCCAAAGGCCCGCTAGTTAACCTACATCGTCCAAGGGCCCGCTAGTTACCCTAGATAGTCCAAGTGCCCGCTAGTTAACCTACATAGTCCAAGTGCCCGCTAGGCAACCTACATAGTCCAAGTGCCCGTTAGTTAACCTAGATAGTCAAAGTGCCTGCTAGGTAACCTAGATAGTCCAAGTGCTCGCTAGGTAACCTACATAGTCCAAGTGCCCGCTTGATAACATAAATAGTCCAAATACCCGCTAGGGAAACTACATAGTCCAAGTGCCCGTTAGTTAACCTAGATAGTCCAAGGGCCCGCTAGTTAACATACATAGTCCAAGTGCCCGGTAGTTACCTTACATAGTTCAAGTGTCCGTAGGGAACATACATAGTCCAAATGCCCGCTAGGGAACATACATAGTCCAAGTGCCTGCTAGTAAACCTACATAATCCATGGGCCCGCTAGTTATCCTACATAGTGCAAGGGCCCTCTAGTTAACCTACATAGTCCAAGGGGCCACTAGGTAACCTACATAGTCCAAGTGCCCGATAGGGATCCTTCATAATCCAAGTGCCTGCTAGGTAACTTAGATAGTCCAAGTGCCCGCTAGTTAACCTAGATAGTCCTAGTGCGCGTTAGTTAACCAGATAGTCCAAGTGGCCGCTAGGCAACCTACATAGTCCAAGTGCCCGTTCGTTAACCTAGAAGTCCAAGTGCCCGCTATGTAACCTAGACAGCAAAAGTGCCCGCTATGTAACCTAGACAGTCCAAGTGCCCGCTAGGTTACCTGCATAGTCCAAGTGCCCGTTCGTTAACATAGATAGTCCAAGTGCCCGCAAGGGAACCTATATAGTCCAAGTGCTATCTAGGTAACCTAGATAGTCCATGGTCCCGCTAGTTAACCTACATACTCCAAGGGCTTGCTTGTTAACTTTGATAGTCCAAGTGCCCCTTAGTTGACCTAGATTGTCCAAGTGCCCGCTAGTTAACCTAGATCGTCCGAGAACTGCCTAGTTATCCTACATAGTCCAAGGGCTCACTAGTTAACCTAGAACGTCCAAGTGTCCTCTAGTTAACCTACATAGTCCAAGTGCCCGCTAGGTAACCTACATAGTGCAAGTGTCTGCTACGTAAACTACATATTCCACTTCCCCTAGATAACATAGATAGTCCAAGTGCCCGCTAGGGAAGGTGCATAGTCCAAGTGCCCGCCTGTTAACCTAAATCGTCCAAGTGTCCGCTAGTTAACCTACATAGTCCAAGTGCCCGCTAGGGAACCTAGATAGTCCAAGTGCCCGCTCTGGAACCTACATAGTCCAAGTGACTTGTAGGGAACCTACATAGTCCAAGTGCCCGCTCTGGAACATACATAGTCCAAGTGCCCGCTAGGGAATCTACATAGTCCAAGGGCCCGCTAGTTAATGTAGATAGTCCAAGTGCCGCTAGTTAATCTACATAGTCCAAAGGCCCGCTAGTTAACCTACATAGTCCAAGTACCCGCAAGTTTACCTAGATCGTCCAAGTGCACTCTAGTTAACCTACATAGTCCAAGGGCCCGCGAGTTAACCTACATAGTCCACGGGCCCGCTAGTTAACCTACATCGTCCAAGGGCCCGCTAGTTAACCTAGATAGTCCAAGTGCCCGCTAGTTAACCTACATAGTGCAAGAGCCCGCTAGGTAACCTAGATCGTTCAAGTGTCCGCTAGTTAACATACATAGTCCACGTGCCAGTTAGCTAACCTAGATAGTCCAAGGGCCCGCTAGTTAACCTAGATAGTCCAAGTGCCCGCTAGTTAACCTACATAGTCCAAGTGTCCGCTAGGTAACCTAGACAGTTCAAGTGACCACTAGATTACCTACATAGTCCAAGTGCCAATTCGTTAACCTACATAGTCCAACTGCCCGCTAGGTAACCAATATAGTCCAAATGCCTGCTAGGGGCTCTAATACTCCAAATGCCCGCTAGTTAACCTAGATAGTCCAAGTGCTCGCTACTTAACCTAGATAGTCCAAGTGCCCGCTAGTTAACCTAGATAGACCAAATCCCCGCTAGGGAACCTATCTAGTCCAAGTACCCGCTAGGAAACGTACATAGTCCAAGTGCCCGCTAGGTAACGTACATAGTGCAAGTGCCCGCTAGGTAACGTATATAGTCCAAGTGCCCGCTAGGGAACGTACATAGTCCAAGTACCTGCTAGGTAACCTAGATAGTCCAAGTGCCCGCTAGTTAACCTACATAGTCCAAGTGCCTGCTAGGTAACCTAGATAGTCCAAGTGCCCACTAGTTAACCTACATAGTCCAGGTTCCCCCAGGTAACCTAGATAATCCAAGGGCCCGCTAGGTAACCTACATAGTCCAAGTGCCCGCTAGGGACCTAGATAGTCCAAGTGCCCGCTCTGGAACCTACATTGTCCAAATGACTTCTAGGGAACCTACATAGTCCAAGTGCCCGCTCTGGAACATACATAGTCCAAGTGCCCGCTAGGGAATCTACATAGTCCAAGGGCCCGCTAGTTAACGTAGATAGTCCAAGTGCCGCTAGTTAATCTACATAGTCCAAAGGCCCGCTAGTTAACCTACATAGTCCAAGTACCCGCTAGTTTACCTAGATCGTCCAAGTGCACTCTAGTTAACCTACATAGTCCAAGGGCCCACGAGTTCACCTACATAGTCCACGGGCCCGCTAGTTAACCTACATCGTCCAAGGGCCCGCTAGTTAACCTAGATAGTCCAAGTGCCCGCTAGTTAACCTACATAGTGCAAGAGCCCGCTAGGTAACCTAGATCGTTCAAGTGTCCGCTAGTTAACCTACATAGTCCATGTGCCAGTTAGCTAACCTAGATAGTCCAAGGGCCCGCTAGTTGACCTACATAGTCCAAGTGCCCGCTGGGTAACCTAGATAATCCAAGTGCCCGCTAGGTAACCTAGATAGTCCAAGTGCCCGCTAGTTAACCTAGATAGTCCAAGTGCATGCTAGTTAACCTAGATAGTCCAAGTGCCCGCTAGTTAACCTCCATAGTTCAAGGGCCCGCTAGTTAATCCACATAGTCCAAGGTCCGCTAGTTAACCTAGATAGTCCAAGTGCTCGCTAGGTAACCTACATAGTCCAAGTGCCCGCTTGGTAACCTAAATAGTCCAAATGCCTGCTAGGGAAACAACATAGTCCAAGTGCCCGCTAGTTAACCTAGAAAGTGCAAGGGCCCGCTAGTTAACATACATAGTCCAAGTGCCCGGTAGATAACTTACATAGTTCAAGTGTCCGTAGGGAACATACATAGTCCAAGTGCCCGCTAGTTAATCTACATAGTCCAAGTTCCTGCTAGTAAATCTACATAATCCATGGGCCCGCTACTTAACCTACATAGTGTAAGGGCCCGCTAGTTAACCTAGATCATGCAAGTGTCCGCTAGTTAACCTACATAGTCCAAGTGGCCGCTAGGTAACCTAGATAGTCCAAGTGCCCGCTAGGGATCCTTCATAATCCAAGTGCCTGCTAGGTAACCTAGATAGTCCAAGTGCCCGCTAGTTAACCTAGATAGTCCTAGTGCGCGTTAGTTTTCCTAGATAGTCCAAGTGCCCACTAGGGGACGTACATAGTCCAAGAGCCCGCTAGGTAACCTAGATAGTCAAAGGGCCCGCTAGGGATCCTTCATAATCCAAGTGCCTGCTAGGCAACCTAGATAGTCCATGTTCCCGCTAGGTAACCTAGATAGTCCAAGTGACCGTTACCTAACCTAGATAGTCCAAGTGCCCGCTAGGCAACCTACATAGTCCAAGTGCCCGTTCATTAACCTAGAAGTCCAAGTGCCCGCTATGTAACCTAGACAGCAAAAGTGCCCGCTATGTAATCTAGACAGTCCAAGTGCCCGCTAGGTTACCTGCATAGTCCAAGTGCCCGTTCGTTAACATAGATTGTCCAAGTGCCCGCTAGGTAACCTAGACAGTCCAAGGGCCCACTAGTTAACCTACATAGTCCAAGGGCTTGCTTGTTAACTTTGATAGTCCAAGTGGCCCTTAGTTAACCTAGATCGTCCAAGTGCCCGCTAGTTAACCTAGATCGTCCAAGTACTGGCTAGTTAACCTACATAGTACAAGGGCCCACTAGTTAACCTAGATCGTCCAAGTGTCCTCTAGTTAACCTACATAGTCCAAGTGCCCGCTAGTTAACCTAGATCGTCCAAGTACTGGCTAGTTAACCTACATAGTCCAAGTGCCTGCTAGGGAACCTACATTGTCGAAGTGCCCGCTCTGGAACATACATAGTCCAAGTGCCAGCTAGGGAATATACATAGGCCAAGGGTCCGCTAGTTAACATAGATAGTCCAAGTGCTGCTAGTTAATCTACATAGTCCAAAGGCCCGCTAGTTAACCTACATAGTCCAAGTACCCGCTAGTTTACCTAGATCGTCCAAGTGCACGCTAGTTAACCTACATAGTCCAAGGGCCCGCTAGTTAACCTACATAGTCCAAAGGCCCGCTAGTTAACCTACATCGTCCAAGGGCCCGCTAGTTACCCTAGATAGTCCAAGTGCCCGCTAGTTAACCTACATAGTCCAAGTGCCCGCTAGGCAACCTACATAGTCCAAGTGCCCGTTAGTTAACCTAGATAGTCAAAGTGCCTGCTAGGTAACCTAGATAGTCCAAGTGCTCGCTAGGTAACCTACATAGTCCAAGTGCCCGCTTGATAACATAAATAGTCCAAATACCCGCTAGGGAAACTACATAGTCCAAGTGCCCGTTAGTTAACCTAGATAGTCCAAGGGCCCGCTAGTTAACATACATAGTCCAAGTGCCCGGTAGTTACCTTACATAGTTCAAGTGTCCGTAGGGAACATACATAGTCCAAATGCCCGCTAGGGAACATACATAGTCCAAGTGCCTGCTAGTAAACCTACATAATCCATGGGCCCGCTAGTTATCCTACATAGTGCAAGGGCCCTCTAGTTAACCTACATAGTCCAAGGGGCCACTAGGTAACCTACATAGTCCAAGTGCCCGATAGGGATCCTTCATAATCCAAGTGCCTGCTAGGTAACTTAGATAGTCCAAGTGCCCGCTAGTTAACCTAGATAGTCCTAGTGCGCGTTAGTTAACCAGATAGTCCAAGTGGCCGCTAGGCAACCTACATAGTCCAAGTGCCCGTTCGTTAACCTAGAAGTCCAAGTGCCCGCTATGTAACCTAGACAGCAAAAGTGCCCGCTATGTAACCTAGACAGTCCAAGTGCCCGCTAGGTTACCTGCATAGTCCAAGTGCCCGTTCGTTAACATAGATAGTCCAAGTGCCCGCAAGGGAACCTATATAGTCCAAGTGCTATCTAGGTAACCTAGATAGTCCATGGTCCCGCTAGTTAACCTACATACTCCAAGGGCTTGCTTGTTAACTTTGATAGTCCAAGTGCCCCTTAGTTGACCTAGATTGTCCAAGTGCCCGCTAGTTAACCTAGATCGTCCGAGAACTGCCTAGTTATCCTACATAGTCCAAGGGCTCACTAGTTAACCTAGAACGTCCAAGTGTCCTCTAGTTAACCTACATAGTCCAAGTGCCCGCTAGGTAACCTACATAGTGCAAGTGTCTGCTACGTAAACTACATATTCCACTTCCCCCTAGATAACATAGATAGTCCAAGTGCCCGCTAGGGAAGGTGCATAGTCCAAGTGCCCGCCTGTTAACCTAAATCGTCCAAGTGTCCGCTAGTTAACCTACATAGTCCAAGTGCCCGCTAGGGAACCTAGATAGTCCAAGTGCCCGCTCTGGAACCTACATAGTCCAAGTGACTTGTAGGGAACCTACATAGTCCAAGTGCCCGCTCTGGAACATACATAGTCCAAGTGCCCGCTAGGGAATCTACATAGTCCAAGGGCCCGCTAGTTAATGTAGATAGTCCAAGTGCCGCTAGTTAATCTACATAGTCCAAAGGCCCGCTAGTTAACCTACATAGTCCAAGTACCCGCAAGTTTACCTAGATCGTCCAAGTGCACTCTAGTTAACCTACATAGTCCAAGGGCCCGCGAGTTAACCTACATAGTCCACGGGCCCGCTAGTTAACCTACATCGTCCAAGGGCCCGCTAGTTAACCTAGATAGTCCAAGTGCCCGCTAGTTAACCTACATAGTGCAAGAGCCCGCTAGGTAACCTAGATCGTTCAAGTGTCCGCTAGTTAACATACATAGTCCACGTGCCAGTTAGCTAACCTAGATAGTCCAAGGGCCCGCTAGTTAACCTAGATAGTCCAAGTGCCCGCTAGTTAACCTACATAGTCCAAGTGTCCGCTAGGTAACCTAGACAGTTCAAGTGACCACTAGATTACCTACATAGTCCAAGTGCCAATTCGTTAACCTACATAGTCCAACTGCCCGCTAGGTAACCAATATAGTCCAAATGCCTGCTAGGGGCTCTAATACTCCAAATGCCCGCTAGTTAACCTAGATAGTCCAAGTGCTCGCTACTTAACCTAGATAGTCCAAGTGCCCGCTAGTTAACCTAGATAGACCAAATCCCCGCTAGGGAACCTATCTAGTCCAAGTACCCGCTAGGAAACGTACATAGTCCAAGTGCCCGCTAGGTAACGTACATAGTGCAAGTGCCCGCTAGGTAACGTATATAGTCCAAGTGCCCGCTAGGGAACGTACATAGTCCAAGTACCTGCTAGGTAACCTAGATAGTCCAAGTGCCCGCTAGTTAACCTAGATAGTCCTAGTGACCGTTAGTTAACCTAGATAGTCCAAGTGCCCACTAGGGGACGTACTTAGTCCATGTGCCCGTTAGCTAACCTAGATAGTCCAAGTGCCCGCTAGTTAACATTGATCATCCAAGTGCCCGCTAGTTAACTTAGATAGTCCAAGTGCACGCTAGTTAACCTAGATAGTCCAAGTGCCCTCTAGATAACCTAGATCATCCACGTGCCCGCTAGTTAACCTACATAGTCCAAGGGCCCGATAGTTAACCTACATAGTCCAAGGTCCGCTAGTTAACCTAGATAGTCCAAGTGCTCGCTAGTTAACCTACATAGTACAAGGGCCCACTAGTTGATCTAGATAGTCCAAGTGCCTGCTAGTTAACCTAGATGGTACAAGTGCCCGCTAGGTAACCTAAGTAGTCCAAATGTCTGATAGGGATCCTACATAGTCCATGTGCCCGCTGGGTAACCTACATAGTCCAAGTGCCCGTTCGTTAACCTAGATAGTCCAAGTGTCCTCTAGTTAATCTACATAGTCCAAGTGCCCGCTAGTTAACCTATATACCAAGTGCCCTCTACGAAACCTAGATATTCCAAGGGCACATTAGTTAACCTATATCGTCCAAGTGCCCGCTAGGCAAACTAGATAGTCCAAGTGCCCGCTAAGGAACCTACATAGTCCAAGTGCCCGCTAGTTAACATAGATAGCCCAAGTGTCCGCTAGGGAACTTACATAGTCCAAGTGCCCGCTAGGTAACCAAGATATTGCAAGTGCCCGCTAGTTAACCTAGATAGTTCAAGTACCCGCTAGGTAACCTAGATCGTCCAAGGGCCCCCTAGTTAGCCTACATAGTCCAAGTGCCCGTTCGGTAACCTAGATAGTCCAAGTGCCCTTTAGGGATTCTAGATAGTCCAAGGGCCCGCTAGTAAACCTACATAATCCATGTCCCGCTAGTTAACCTTCATAGTGCAAGTGTCCGCTACTTAACGTACATATTCCAAGTGCTCCCTAGTTAACCTACATAATCTAAGTGCCCATTAGCTAACCTAGATAGTCCAAGGGCCAGCTAGTTGACCTACATACTCCAAGTGCCAGCTAGGTACCTAGATAGTACAAATGCCCATTAGAGAACCTAGATAGTCCAAGTGCCTGTTAGCTAAACTAGATAGTCCAAGTGGCGGCTAGGTAACCTACATAGTCTAGTGCCCGTTCATTAACCTAGATAATCCAAGTGCTCACTAGGTAACCTTGACAGTCCAAGTGCCTGCTAGTAAACCTACATAATCCATGTGCCCGCTAGTTAACCTACATAGTGCATGGGCCCGCTAGTTAACCTACATCGTCTAAGGGCCCGCTAGTTAACCTAGATAGTCCAAGTGCCCGCTAGTTAACCTACATAGTCCAAGTGTCCGCTAGGTAACCTAGACAGTTCAAGTGACAACTAGGTTACCTACATAGTCCAAGTGCCAATTCGTTAACCTACATAGTCCAAGTGCCCGCTAGGTAACCAATATAGTCCAAATGCCTGCTAGGGGCTCTACTAGTCCAAATGCCCGCTAGTTAACCTAGATAGTCCAAATGCTCGCTACTTAACCTAGATAGTCCAAGTGCCCGCTAGTTAACCTAGATAGACCAAGTCCCCGCTAGGGAACCTATCTAGTCCAAGTACCCGCTAGGAAACGTACATAGTCCAAGTGCCCGCTAGGTAACGTACATAGTGCAAGTGCCCGCTAGGTAACGTAGATAGTCCAAGTGCCCGCTAGGGAACGTACATAGTCCAAGTACCTGCTAGGTAACCTAGATAGTCCAAGTGCCCGCTAGTTAAGCTACATAGGCCAAGTGCCTGCTAGGTAACCTAGATAGTCCAAGGGCCCGTTAGGTAACCAAAATTGTCTTAGTGTCATATAGTTAACCTATATTCTCCAAGTGCCCGCTAGGGAACCTACATAGTTCAAGTGCCCGCTCTGGAACATACATAGTCCAAGTGCCCGCTAGGGAATCTACATAGTCCAAGGGCCCGCTAGTGAACATAGATAGTCCAAGTGCCGCTAGTTAATCTACATAGTCCAAGGGCGCGCTAGTTAACCTACATAGTCCAAGTACCCGCTAGTTAACCTAGATCGTCCTAGTGCCCGCTAGTTAACCAACATAGTCCAAGTTCTCCCTAGGTAACCTAGATATTCCAAGGGCCCGCTAGGTAACCTACATTGTCCTAGTGTCCCCTCGTTAACCTACATTCTCCAAGTGCCTTCTAGGGAACCTACATAGTCCAAGTGCCCGTTAGTTAACGTAGATAGTCCAAGTGCCCGCTAGGTAACCTAGATAGTCCAACAGCCCGGTAGGTAACCCACATACTCCAAGTACCCGCTAGGTAACGTAGATAGTTCAAGTGCCAGCTAGGTAACCTAGATAGTCCAAGTGCCCACTAGGTAACCTACAAAGTCTAATTGCCCGCTAGGTAATCTATATAGTCTAAATGCCCGTTAGAGAGCCTACATTGTCCAAATGCCCGCTAGGTAACCTAGATTGTCAAGGGCCCGCTAGGTAACCTACATAGTCCTAGTGCCCCCTAGTTAACCTACATTCTCCAAGTGCCCTATAGGGAACCTACATAGTCCAAGTGCCCGCTAGGTAACCTACATAGTCCAAATGCCCGATCGGGAACCTACATAATGCAAGTGTCCGCTAGGGAACCTACATAGTCCAAGTGCCCGCTAGTTAACCTATATCGTCCAAGTGCAAGCTAGTTAACCTAGATCGTCCAAGTGCCCGCTAGTTAACCTACATAGTCAATGGGCCCGCTAGTTAACCTACATAGTGCAAGAGCCCACTAGTTAACCTAGATCTTGCAAGTGTCCGCTAGTTAACCTACATAGTCTACGTTCCAGTTAGCTAAGTTAGATAATCCAAGGGCCCGCTAGTTGACCTACATAGTCCAAGTGCCCGCTGGGTAACCTAGATAAACCAAGTGCACGCTAGGGAACCTTCATAGTCCAAGTGCCAGTTACGTAACCTATATAGTCCAAGTGCCCGCTAGTTAACCTAGATAGTCCTAGTGCCCGTTAGTTTACCTCGATAGTCCAAGTGCCCACTAGGGGACGTACTTAGTCCATGTGCCCGTTAGCTAACCTAGATAGTCCAAGTGCCTGCTAGTTAACATTGATCATCCAAGTGCCCACTAGTTAACCTACAGAATCCAAGTGCCCGCTAGGGAACCTACATAGTCCAAGTGCCCGCTAGGGAACCTACATAGTCCAAGTGCCCGCTAGGCAACCTACATAGTCCAAGTGCCCGTTAGTTAACCTAGATAGTCAAAGTGCCTGCTAGGTAACCTAGATAGTCCAAGTGCTCGCTAGGTAACCTACATAGTCCAAGTGCCCGCTTGGTAACATAAATAGTCCAAATGCCCGCTAGGGAAACTACATAGTCCAAGTGCCCGTTAGTTAACCTAGATAGTCCAAGGGCCTGCTAGTTAACATACATAGTCCAAGTGCCCGGTAGTTACCTTACATAGTTCAAGTGTCCGTAGGGAACATACATAGTCCAAATGTCCGCTAGGGAACATACATAGTCCAAGTGCCTGCTAGTAAACCTACATAATCCATGGGCCCGCTAGTTAACCTACATAGTGCAAGGGCCCTCTAGTTAACCTACATAGTCCAAGGGGCCACTAGGTAACCTACATAGTCCAAGTGCCCGATAGGGATCCTTCATAATCCAAGTGCCTGCTAGGTAACTTAGATAGTCCAAGTGCCCGCTAGTTAACCTAGATAGTCATAGTGCGCGTTAGTTAACCAGATAGTCCAAGTGGCCGCTAGGCAACCTACATAGTCCAAGTGCCCGTTCGTTAACCTAGAAGTCCAAGTGCCCTCTATGTAACCTAGACAGCAAAAGTGCCCGCTATGTAACCTAGACAGTCCAAGTGCCCGCTAGGTTACCTGCATAGTCCAAGTGCCCGTTCGTTAACATAGATAGTCCAAGTGCCCGCAAGGGAACCTATATAGTCCAAGTGCTATCTAGGTAACCTAGATAGTCCATGGTCCCGCTAGTTAACCTACATACTCCAAGGGCTTGCTCGTTAACTTTGATAGTCCAAGTGCCCCTTAGTTGACCTAGATTGTCCAAGTGCCCGCTAGTTAACCTAGATCGTCCGAGAACTGCCTAGTTATCCTACATAGTCCAAGGGCTCACTAGTTAACCTAGAACGTCCAAGTGTCCTCTAGTTAACCTACATAGTCCAAGTGCCCGCTAGGTAACCTACATAGTGCAAGTGTCTGCTACGTAAACTACATATTCCAATTCCCCCTAGATAACATAGATAGTCCAAGTGCCCGCTAGGGAAGGTGCATAGTCCAAGTGCCCGCTAGTTAACCTAAATCGTCCAGGTGCCCGCTAGGGAACCTAGATTGTCCAAGTGCCCGCTCTGGAACCTACATAGTCCAAGTGACTTGTAGGGAACCTACATAGTCCAAGTGCCCGCTAGGGAATCTACATAGTCCAAGGGCCCGCTAGTTAATGTAGATAGTCCAAGTGCCGCTAGTTAATCTACATAGTCCAAAGGCCCGCTAGTTAACCTACATAGTCCAAGTACCCGCTAGTTTACCTAGATCGTCCAAGTGCTCTCTAGTTAACCTACATAGTCCAAGGGCCCGCGAGTTAACCTACATAGTCCACGGGCCCGCTAGTTAACCTACTTCGTCCAAGGGCCCGCTAGTTAACCTAGATAGTCCAAGTGCCCGCTAGTTAACCTACATAGTGCAAGAGCCCGCTAGGTAACGTAGATCGTTCAAGTGTCCGCAAGTTAACATACATAGTCCACGTGCCAGTTAGCTAACCTAGATAGTCCAAGGGCCCGCTAGTTAACCTAGATAGTCCAAGTGCTCGCTAGTTAACCTACATAGTCCAAGTGTCCGCTAGGTAACCTAGACAGTTCAAGTGACCACTAGGTTACCTACATAGTCCAAGTGCCAATTCGTTAACCTACATAGTCCAACTGCCCGCTAGGTAACCAATATAGTCCAAATGCCTGCTAGGGGCTCTAATAGTCCAAATGCCCGCTAGTTAACCTAGATAGTCCAAGTGCTCGCTACTTAACCTAGATATTCCTAGTGCCCGCTAGTTAACCTAGATAGACCAAGTCCCCGCTAGGGAACCTATCTAGTCCAAGTACCCGCTAGGAAACGTACAAAGTCCAAGTGCCCGCTAGGTAACGTACATAGTGCAAGTGCCCGCTAGGTAACGTATATAGTCCAAGTGCCCGCTAGGGAACGTACATAGTCCAAGTACCTGCTAGGTAACCTAGATAGTCCAAGTGCCCGCTAGTTAACCTACATAGTCCAAGTGCCTGCTAGGTAACCTAGATAGTCCAAGTGCCCACTAGTTAACCTACATAGTCCAGGTTCCCCCAGGTAACCTAGATAATCCAAGGGCCCGCTAGGTAACCTACATAGTCCAAGTGCCCGCTAGGGAACCTAGATAGTCCAAGTGCCCGCTCTGGAACCTACATAGTCCAAGTGACTTCTAGGGAACCTACATAGTCCAAGTGCCCGCTCTGGAACATACATAGTCCAAATGCCCGCTAGGGAATCTACATAGTCCAAGGGCCCGCTAGTTAACGTAGATAGTCCAAATGCCGCTAGTTAATCTACATAGTCCAAAGGCCCGCTAGTTAACCTACATAGTCCAAGTACCCGCTAGTTTACCTAGATCGTCCAAGTGCACTCTAGTTAACCTACATAGTCCAAGGGCCCACGAGTTAACCTACATAGTCCACGGGCCCGCTAGTTAACCTACATCGTCCAAGGGCCCGCTAGTTAACCTAGATAGTCCAAGTGCCCGCTAGTTAACCTACATAGTGCAAGAGCCCGCTAGGTAACCTAGATCGTTCAAGTGTCCGCTAGTTAACCTACATAGTCCACGTGCCAGTTAGATAACCTAGATAGTTCAAGGGCCCGCTAGTTGACCTACATAGTCCAAGTGCCCGCTGGGTAAACTAGATAATCCAAGTGCCCGCTAGGTAACCTAGATAGTCCAAGTGCCCGCTAGTTAACCTAGATAGTCCAAGTGCACTCTAGTTAACCTAGATAGTCCAAGTGCCCGCTAGTTAACCTCCATAGTCCAAGGGCCCGCTAGTTAATCCACATAGTCCAAGGTCCGCTAGTTAACCTAGATAGTCCAAGTGCTCGCTAGTTAACCTACATAGTACAAGGGCCCACTAGTTGACCTAGATAGTCCAAGTGCCCGCTACTTAACCTAGATCGTAGAAGTGCCCGCTAGGTAACCTAAGTAGTCCAAATGTCCGATAGGGATCCTACATAGTCCAAGTGCCCGCTGGGTAACCTACATAGTCCAATTGCCCGTTCGTTAACCTAGATAGTCTAAGTGCCCGCTAGGTAACCTAGACTGTCCATGTGCCCGCTAGGTTACCTACATAGTCCAAGTACCCGTTCGTTAACCTAGATAGTCCAAGTGCTCGCTAGGAAACCTACATAGTCCAAGGGCCCGCTAGGTAACCTAGATAGTCCAAGTGCCCGCTAGGAAACCTAGAGTCCAAGTGCTCGCTAGTTAACCTACATAGTCCAAGGGCCCACGAGTTAACCTACATAGTCCACGGGCCCGCTAGTTAACCTACATCGTCCAAGGGCCCGCTAGTTAACCTAGATAGTCCAAGTGCCCTCTAGTTAACCTAGATCGTACAAGTGCCCGCTAGGTAACCTATGTAGTCCAAATGTCCGATAGGGATCCTACATAGTCCAAGTGCCCGCTGGGTAACCTACATAGTCCAATTGCCCGTTCGTTAACCTAGATAGTCCAAGTGCCCGCTAGGTAACCTAGACTGTCCAAGTGCCCGCTAGGTTACCTACATAGTCCAAGTACCCGTTCGTTAACCTAGATAGTCCAAGTGCCCGCTAGGAAACCTACATAGTCCAAGGGCCCGCTAGGTAACCTAGATAGTCCAAGTGCCCGCTAGGAAACCTAGAGTCCAAGTGCTCGCTAGTTAACCTACATAGTCCAAGTGCCCGCTATGTAACCTAGATAGACTTAGTGCCCGTTAGGTAACCTAGGTACTCCAAGTGCCCGCTAGGTAACTTACATTGTCCAAGATCCCGCTAGGTAACCTAGATAGTACAAGTGCCCGTTACCTAACCTAGATAGTCCAAGTGCCCGCTAGGCAACCTACATAGCCCAAGAGCCCGTTCGTTAACCTAGAAGTCCAAGTGCCCGTTAGGTAACCTAGACAGTCCAAGTGCCCGCTAGGTTACCTGCATATTCCAAGTGCCCGTTCCTTAACCTAGATAGTCCAAGTGCCCACTAGG
This sequence comes from Tenrec ecaudatus, assembly GCF_050624435.1. Classification (NCBI taxonomy): domain Eukaryota; kingdom Metazoa; phylum Chordata; class Mammalia; order Afrosoricida; family Tenrecidae; genus Tenrec; species Tenrec ecaudatus. The sequence goes on along the minus strand of NC_134538.1, from coordinate 21,618,507 downwards.
TAACCTACATATTCGAAGTGCCCGCTAGGTAACCTATATAGTCCACGTGCCCGCTAGGTAACCCAGATAGTCCAAGGGCCCGCTAGTTAACCTACATAGTCAAAGGGCTCACTTGTTAACTTTGATAGTCCATGTGCCCGCTAGTTAACCTAGATCGTCCAAGTGCCCGCTAGTTAACCTAGATTGTCTAAGTGCCCGCTAGTTAGCCTACATATTCCAAGTGCCCGCTAGTTAACATATATAGCCCAAGTGCCCGCTAGGGAATGTACATAGTCCAAGTGCCCGCTAGGTAACCTAGATACTGCAAGTGCCCGCTAGTTAACCTAGATAGTTCAAGTACCAGCTACGTAAGCTAGATCGTCCAAGGGCCCCCTAGTTAACCTACATAGTGCAAGTGCCCGCTAGGTTACCTAGATAGTCCAAGTGCCCGTTCGGTAACCTAGATAGTCCAAGTGCCCTTTAGGGAATCTAGATAGTCCAAGGGCCCGCTAGTAAACCTATATAGTCCATGGGCCCGCTAGTTAACCTTCATAGTGCAAGTGTCCGCTACTTAATATACATATTCCAAGTGCTCGCTAGTTAACCTACATAATCTAAGTGCCCGTTAGCTAACCAAGATAGGCCAAGGGCCCGCTAGTTGACCTACATAGTCTATGTGCCAGCTAGGTAACCTAGATAGTACAAGTGCCCGCTAGAGAACCTAGATAGTCCAAGTGCCGGTTAGCTAACCTAGATAGTCCAAGTGGCGGCTAGGTAACCTACATAGTCCGAGTGCCCGTTCGTTAACCTAGATAATGCAAGTGCTCACTAGGTAACCTTGACAGTCAAAGTGCCCGCTAGTTAACCTACATAGTCCAAGTGCCCGATAGGGAACCTACATAATCCAAGTGCCCGCTAGGCAACCTACATAGTCCAAGTGCCCGCTAGGTAACCTAGACAATTCAAGTGACCACTAGGTTACCTACATAGTCCAAGTGCCCGTTCTTTAACCTACATAGTCCAAGTGCCTGCTAGGTAACCAATATAGTCCAAATGCCCGCTAGGGGCCCTAATAGTCCAAATGCCCGCTAGTTAACCTAGATAGTCCAAGTGCTCGCTAGTTAACCTAGATAGTCCAAGTGCCCGCTAGTCAACCTAGATAGACCAAGTGCCCGCTAGGGAACCTATCTAGTCCAAGTACCTGCTAGGAAACGTACATAGTCCAAGTGCCCGCTAGGTAACGTACATAGTCCAAGTGCCCGCTAGGTAACGTAGATAGTCCAAGTGCCCGCTAGGGAAGGTACATAATCCAAGTGCCTGCCAGGTAACCTAGATAGTCCAAGTGCCCACTAGTTAACCTACATAGTCCAGGTTCCCCCTAGGTAACCTAGATAGTCCACGGACCCGCTAGGTAACCTACATTGTCCTAGTGCCCCCTAGTTAACCTACATAGTCCAAGTGCCCGCTAGGTAACCTACATAGTCCAAATACCCGCTAGTTAACCTACATAGTCAAAGTTCCCCCTAGGTAACCTAGATAGTCCAAGTGCCCGTTACCTAACCTAGATAGTCCAAGTGCCCGCTAGTTAACCTAGATAGTCCTAGTGCCCGTTAGTTTACATAGATAGTCCAAGTGCCCACTAGGGGACGTACTTAGTCCATGTGCCCGATAGCTAACCTAGATAGTCCAAGTGCCCGCTAGTTAACATTCATCATCCAAGTGCCCGCTAGTTAACCTAGATAGTCCAAGTGCACGCTAGTTAACCTAGATAGTCCAAGTGCCTTCTAGTTAACCTAGATAGTCCAAGTGCCCGCTAGTTAACCTCCATAGTCCAAGGGCCCGCTGGTTAACATACATAGTCCAAGTGCCCGGTAGTTAACCTACATAGTTCAAGTGTCCGTAGGGAACATTCATAGTCCAAGTTCCCGCTAGGGAACCTACATAGTCCAAGTGCCCGCTAGGGAACCTACGTAGTCGAAGTGCCAGCTAGGGAATCTACATAGTCCAAGGGCCCGCTAGTTAACGTAGATAGTCCAAGTGCTGCTAGTTAATCTACATAGTCCAAGGGCCCGCTAGTTAACCTACATAGTCCAAGTACCCGCTAGTTAACCTAGATCGTCCAAGTGTCCGCTAGTTAACCTACATAGTCCAAGTGCCCGCTAGGGAACCTACGTAGTCCAAGTGCCTGCTAGGGAACCTACATAGTCCAAGTGCCCGCTCTGGAACATATATAGTCCAAATGCCCGCTAGGGAATCTACATAGTCCAAGGGCCCGCTAGTTAACGTAGATAGTCCAAGTGCCGCTTGTTAATCTACATAGTCCAAGGGCCCACTAGTTAACCTACATAGTTCACGTACCCGCTAGGTAACCTAGACAGTTCAAGTGACCACTAGGTTACCTACATAGTCCAAGTGCCCGCTAGTTATCCTAGATAGTCCAAGTGCTCACTAGTTAACCTAGATAGTCCAAGTGCCCGCTAGTTAACCTAGATAGACCAAGTGCCCGCTAGGGAACCTACCTAGTCCAGGTGCCCCATAGGGAACATACATAGTCCAAGTGCCCGCTAGTTAACATAGATAGTCCAAGTACCCGCTAGGAAACTTACATAGTCCAAGTGCCCGCTAGTTAACGTACATACTCCAAGCACGCTAGGTAAGGTAGATAGTTCAAATGCCCGCTAGGGAACGTACATAGTCCAAGTGCCCGCTACGTAACCTAGATAGTCCAAATGCCCGCTAGTTAACCTACATAGTCCAAGTGCCCACTAGTTAACCTACATAGTCAAAGTTCCCCCTAGGTAACCTAGATAGTCCACGTGCCCGTTACCTAACCTAGATAGTCCAAGTGCCCGCTAGGCAACCTACATAGTCCAAGAGCCCGTTCGTTAACCTAGAAGTCCAAGTGCCCTCTAGGTAACATAGACAGTCCAAGTGCCCGCTAGGTTACCTGCATATTCCAAGGGCAGTTCGTTAACCTAGATAATCCAAGTGCCCACTAGGTAACCTACATAGTCCAAGTGCCCGCTAGGTAACCCAGATAGTCCAAGGGCCCGCCAGTTAACCAATATAGTCCAAGGGCTCACGTGTTCACTTTGATATTTCAATGCCCGCTAGTTAACCTAGATCGTCCAAGTGCCCGCTAGTTAACCTAGATTTTCCAATTGCCCGCTAGTTAACCTACATAGTCCAAGGGCCCACTAGTTAACCTAGATAGCCAAGTCCTTTAGTTAACCTACATAGTCCAAGTGCCCTCTAGTTAACCTATATACCAAGGGCCCGTTACGTAACCTAGATATCCAAGGGCACGCTATTTAACCTATATCGTCCAAGTGCCCGCTAGGCAACCTAGATAGTCCAAGTGCCCGCTAAGGTACCTACATAGTCCAAGTGCACGCTAAGGAACCTACATAGTCCAAGTGCACGCTAGTTAACCTAGACAATCCAAGTGCCCGCTAGTTAACCTACATAGTCCAAGTGCCCGCTAGGTAACCTATATACTGCAAGTGCCCGCGAGTTAACCTAGATAGTTCAAGTACCCGCTAGGTAAACTAGATCGTCCAAGGGCCCGCTGGGAAACCTAGAATCCATGTGATCGCTAGTTAACCTACATAGTCCAAGTGCCCGCTAGTTAACCTAGATAGAACAAGTGCCCGCTAGGGAACCTATCTAGTCCAAGTACCCGCTAGGAAACGTACATAGTCCAAGTGCCCGCTAGGTAACGTACATACTCCAAGTGCCCACTAGGTAACATAGATAGTCCAAGTGCCCGCTAGGGAAAGTACATAGTCCAAGTGCCCGCTAGGTAACCTAGATAGTCCAAGTGCCCGATAGTTAACCTACATAGTCCAAGTGCCTGCTAGGTAACCTAGATAGTCAAAGTACCCGTTAGGTAACCTAGATAGTCCAAGTGCCCGCTAGGTAACTTACATTGTCCAAGTTCCCGCTAGGTAAACTAGATAGTCCAAGAGCCCGTTACCTAACCTAGATAGTGCAAGTGCCCGCCAGGCAACCTACATAGCCCAAGAGCCCGTTCGTTAACCTAGAAGTCCAAGTGCCCGTTAGGTAACCTAGACAGTCCAAGTGCCCGCTAGGTTACCTGCATATTCCAAGTGCCCGTTCGATAACCTAGATAGTCCAATTGCCCACTAGGTAACCTACATAGTCCAAGTGCCCGCTAGGTAACCTATATAGTACACGTGCCCGCTAGGTAACCCCGATAGTCCATGGGCCCGCTAGTTAACCTACATAGTCCAAGGGCTCACTTGTTAACTTTGATAGTCCAAGTGCCCGCTAGTTAACCTAGATTGTCCAAGTGCTTGCTAGTTAACCTACATAGTCCAAGGGCCCACTAGTTAACCTAGATAGTCCAAGTGCCCTCTAGTAAACCTACATAGTCCAAGTGCCCGCTAGTTAACCTATATACCAAGTTCCCGCTACGTAACCTAGATATTCCAAGGGCATGCTAGTTAACCTATATCGTCCAAGTGCCCGATAGGCAACCTAGATAGTGCAAGTGCCCGCTAAGGAACCTACATTGTCGATGTGCACGCTAGTTAACCTAGATAGTCCAAGTGCCCGCTAGTTAACCTAGATAGTCCAAGTGCCTGCTAGGTAACCTACATAGTGCAAGTGTCGGCTAGTTAACCTACATATTCCAAGTGCCCGCTAATTAACATAGATAGCCCAAGTGCCCGTTAGGGAACGTACATAGTTCAAGTGCCCGCTACGTAACCTAGATACTGCAAGTGCCCGCTAGTTAACCTAGATAGTTCAAGTACCCGCTAGGTAACCTAGATCGTCCAAGGGCCCCCTAGTTAGCCTACATTGTCCAAGTGCCCGTTAGGTAACCTAGATAGTCCAAGTGTGCGTTCGGTAACCTAGGTAGTCAAAGTGCCCTTTAGGGAATCTAGATAGTCCACAGGCCCGCTAGTAAACCTATATAGTCCATGGGCCTGCTAGTTAACCTTCATAGGCAAGTGTCTACTACTTAACGTACATATTCCAAGTGCTCCCTAGTTAACATACATAATATAAGTGCCCGTTAGCTAACCTAGATAGTCCAAGGGCCCGCTAGTTGACCTACATAGTCCAAGTGCCAGCTAGGTAACCTAAATAGTACAAGTGCCCGCTAGAGAACCTAGATAGTCCAAGTGCCTGTTAGCTAACCTAGATAGTGCAAGTGGCGGCTAGGTAACCTACATAGTCCAAGTGCCCGTTCGTTAACCTAGATAATCCCAGTGCCCACTAGGTAACCTAGAGAGTCCAAGTGCCCGCTAGTTAACCTACATAGTCCAAGTGCCAGATAGGGAACCTACATAATCCAAGTGCCCGCTAGGCAACCTACATAGTCTAAGTGCCCTTAAGTTAACCTAGATAGTCAAAGTGCCTGCTCGGTAACCTAGATAGTCCAAGTGCCCGCTAGGTAACTTACATAGTCCAAGTGCCCGCTAGGTAACCTAAATAGTCCAAATGCCCGCTAGGGAAAATACATAGTCCAAGTGCCCGCTAGTTAACCTAGATAGTCCAAGTGCCTGCTAGTAAACCTACAAAATCCATGGGTCCGCTAGTTAACCTACATAGTGCAAGGGCCCGCTAGTTAACCTACATTGTCCAAGGTCCCGCTAGTTAACCAAGATAGTCCAAGTGCCCGCTAGTTAACCTAGACAGTCAAGTGACCACTAGGTTACCTACATAGTCCAAGTGCCCGTTCGTTAACCTACATAGTCCAAGTGCCCCCAAGGTAACCAATATACTCCAAATGCCCGCTAGGGGCCCTAATAGTCCAAATGCCCGCTAGTTAACCTAGATAGTCCAAGCGCTCGCTAGTTAACCTAGATCATCCAAGTGCCCGCTAGTTAACCTACATAGTCAATTGGCCCGCTAGTTAACCTACATAGTGCAAGAGCGCGCTAGTTAACCTAGATCATGCAAGTGTCCGCTAGTTAACCTACATAATCCAGGTGCCAGTTAGCTAACCTAGGTAGTCCAAGGGCCCGCTAGTTGACCTACATAGTCCAAGTGCCCGCTGGGTAACCTAGATAATCCAAGTGCCCCCTAGGGAACCTTCATACTCCAAGTGCCTGCTAGGAAACCTAGATAGTCCAAGTGCCCGTTAGTTATACTAGATATTCCAAGTGCCCACTAGGGGACGTACTTAGTCCATGTGCCCATTAGCTAACCTAGATAATCCAAGGGCCCGCTAGTTAACCTAGATAGTCCAAGTGCCCGCTAGTTAACCTACATAGTCCAAGTGTCCGCTAGGTAACCTAGACAGTTCAAGTGACCACTAGGTTACCTACATAGTCCAAGTGCCAATTCGTTAACCTACATAGTCCAAGTGCCCGCTAGGTAACCAATATATTCCAAATGCCTGCTAGGGGCTCTAATAGTCCAAATGCCCGCTAGTTAACCTAGATAGTCCAAGTGCTCGCTACTTAACCTAGATAGTCCAAGTGCCCGCTAGTTAACCTAGATAGACCAAGTCCCCGCTAGGAAACCTAGATAGTGCAAGTGCCCTTTAGGGAACGTAGATAGTCCAAGGGCCCGATTGTAAACCTACATAGACCATGGGCCCGCTAGTTAACCTTCATAGTGAAGTGTCCGCTACTTAACCTACATATTCCAAGTTCCCGCTAGTTAACCTACAAATTCTAAGTGCCCGTTGGCTAACCCAGATAGTCCCAGGGCCCGCTAGTTGACCTACATTGTCAAAGTGCCAGCTAGGTAACCTAGATAGTACAAGTGCCCGCTAGGGAACCTAGATAGTCCAAGTGCCTGTTAGCTAACCTAGATAGTCCTAGTGTCGGCTAGGTAACCTACATAGTCCAAGTGCCCGTTCGTTAACCTAGATAATACAAGTGCCCGTTGGTTAACCTAGATAATCCTAGTGCCCACTAGGTAACCTAGACAGTCGAAGTGCCCGCTAGTTAACCTACATAGTCCAAGTGCCCGATAGTGAACCTACATAATCCAAGTGCCTGCTAGGCAACCTACATAGTCCAAGTGCCCGTTAGTTAACCTAGATAGTCAAAGTGCCTGCTAGGTAACCTAGATAGTCCAAAGGTCCTCTAGGTAACCTACATAGTCCAAGTGCCCGCTAGGCAACCTAAATAGTCCAAATGGCCGCTAGGGGCCCAAAGAGTCCAAATGCCCGCTAGTTAACTTAGATAGTCAAAGTGCTCGCTAGTTAACCTAGATAGTCCAAGTGCCCGCTAGTTAACCTAGATAGACCAAGTGCCCGCTAGGGAACCTATCTAGTCCAAGTACCCGCTAGGAAACGTACATAGTCCAAGTGCCCGCTAGGTAACGTACATACTCCAAGTGCCCACTAGGTAACGTAGATAGTCCAAGTGCCCGCTAGGGAAAGTACATAGTCCAAGTGCCCGCTAGGTAACCTAGATAGTCCAAGTGCCCGCTAGTTAACCTACATAGTCCAAGTGCCTGCTAGGTAACCTAGATAGTCCAAAGGCCTGCTAGGTAACCTACCTAGTCCAAATGCCCGGTAGGGAACGTATATAGTCCAAGTGCCCGCTAGGTAACCTACATAGTCCAAGTGCCCGAGAGGGAACCTACATAATCCAAGTGCCCGCTAGGGAACCTACATAGTCCAAGTGCCCGTAAGTTAACCTAGATAGTACAAATGCCCGCTAGGGAACCCACATAGCCCAAGTGCTCGCTAGGGAACCTACATAGTCCAAGGGCCCGCTAGGGAACCTACATAGTCCAAGTGTCCGTTAGTTAACCTAGATAGTCCCAGTGCCCGCTTGTTAATTTAGATAGTCCAACAGCCCGCTAGGTAACCTACATACTCCAAGAACCCACTATAACGTTGATAGTTCAAGTGCCAGCTAGGTAACCTAGATAGTTCTTGTGCCCGTTACCTAACCTAGATAGTCCAATTGCCCGCTATGCAACATACATACTCCAAGTGCCCGTTCGTTAACGTAGAAGTCCAAGTGCCCGCTAGGTAACCTAGACTCTCCAAGTGCCCGCTAGGTTACCTACAAAGTCAAAATGCCCGTTCGATAACCTAGATAATGCAAGTGCCCGGTAGTTAACCTACATAGTCCAAGTGCCCGCTAGGTAACCTAGATAGTCCAAGGGCCCGCTAGTTAACTTACATAGTCCAAGTGCCCGGTAGTTAAATTACATAGTCCAAGTGTCCGTAGGGAACATACAGAGTCAAAGTGCCCGCTAGGGAACCGACATAGTCCAAGTGCCCGCTAGGCAATCTACATAGTCCAAGGGCCCGCTAGTTAATGTAGATAGTCCAAGTGCCGCTAGTTAATCTACATAGTCCAAGTGCCCGCTAGTTAACCTACATAGTCCAAGTACCCGCTAGTTAACCTAGATCGTCCGAGTGTCCGCTAATTAACCTACATAGTACAAGTGCCTGCTAGGGAACCTAGATAGTCCAAGTGCCCGCTCCGGAACCTACATAGTCAAAGTGTCTGCTAGGGAACCTACATAGTCCATGTGCCCGCTCTGGAACATACATAGTCCAAGTGCCCGCTAGGGAATCTACATACTCCAAGGGCCCGCTAGTTAATGTAGATAGTCCAAGTGCCGCTAGTTAATCTACATAGTCCAAGGGCCCGCTAGTTAACCTACATAGTCCAAGTACCCGCTAGTTAACCTAGATCGTCCTAGTGCCCACTATGTAACCTACATAGTCCCAGGGTCCGCTAGTTAACCTACATAGTCCAAGGGCCCGCTAGTTAACCTACATAATCCAAGTGCCCGCTAGTTAACCTAGATAGACCAAGTGCCCGCTAGGTAACCTACATGGTCCAAATGCCCGCTAGTTAACCTACATAATCCAAGTGCCCGCTAGGGAACCAACATAGTCCAAGTGCCCGTTAGTTAACCTAGATAGTCCAGGTGCCCGCTAGGTAACCTAGATAGTCCAACAGCCCGGTAGGTAACCTACATACTCCAAGTGCCCGCTAGGTAACGTAGATAGTTCAAGTGCCTGCTAGGTAACCTAGATAGTCCAAGTGCCCGCTAGGTAACCTACAAAGTCTAAGTGCCCGCTAAGTAATCTATATAGTCCAAATAACCTCTAGGGAGCCTACATAGTCCAAATGCCCGCTAGGTAACCTAGATAGTCTAAGGGCCCGCTAGATAACCTACATAGTCCTAGTGCCCCTAGTTAACCTACATTTTCCATGTGCCCGATAGGGAACCAACATAGTCCAAGTGCCCGGTAGTTAACTTACATAGTTCAAGTGTCCATAGGGAACATACACAGCCCAAGTGCCCGCTAGGGAATCGACATAGTCCAAGGGCCCGCTAGTTAATGTAGATAGTCCAAGTTCCGCTAGTTAATCTACATAGTTCAAGGGCCCGCTAGTTAACCTACATAGTCCAAGTAACCGCTAGTTAACCTAGATCGTACAAGTGTCCGCTAGTTAACCTACATACTACAAGTGCCCGCTAAGGAATCTAGTTAGTCCAAGTGCCCGCACTGGAACCTACATAGTCCAAGTGCCTGCTAGGGAACCTACATAGTCCAAGTGCCCGCGCTGGAACATACACAGTCCAAGTGCCCGCTAGGGAATCTACATAGTCCAAGGGCCCGCTAGTTAATGTAGATAGTCCAAGTGCCGCTAGTTAATCAACATAGTCCAAGGGCCCGCTAGTTAACCTACATAGTCCAAGTACACGCTAGTTAACCTAGACCGTCCAAGTGCCCGCTAGGTAACCTACATAGTCCAAGGGCCCGCTAGTTAACCTACATAGTCCAAGGACCCGCTAGTTAACCTACATCGTCAAGGGCCCGCTAGTTAACCTAGATAGTCCAAGTGCCCGCTAGTTAACCTACATAGTCCAAGTGCCCGCTAGGTAACCTAGCCAGTTCAAGTGACCACTAGGTTACCAACATAATCCAAGTGCCCGTTCGTTAACCTACATAGTCCAAATGCCCGCTAGGGAAACTACATAGTCCAAGTTCCAGCTTCTTAACCTAGATAGTCCAAGTGCCTGCTAGTAAACCTACATAATCCATGGGCCCGCTAGTTAGCCTACATAGTGCAAGGGCCCGCTAGTTAACCTACATCGTCCAAGGGCCCGCTAGTTAACCTAGATAGTCCAAGTGCCCGCTAGTTAACCTACATAGTCTAAGTGCCCGCTAGGTAACATAGACAGTTCAAGTGACCACTAGGTTACCTACATAGTCCAAGTGCCCGTTCGTTAACCTACACAGTCCAAGTGACCGCTAGGTAACCAATATAGTCCAAATGCCCGCTAGGGGCCCAAAGAATCCAAATGCCCGCTAGTTAACCTAGATAGTCCAAGTGCTCGCTAGTTAACCTAGATAGTCCAAGTGCCCGCTAGTTAACCTAGATAGACCAAGTGCCCGCTAGGGAACCTATCTAGTCCAAGTACCCGCTAGGAAACGTACATAGTCCAAGTGCCCGCTAGGTAACATACATACTCCAAGTGCCCACTAGGTAACGTAGATATTCCAAGTGCCCGCTAGGGAAAGTAGATAGTCCAAGTGCCCGCTAGGTAACCTAGATTGTCCAAGTGCCCGCTAGTTAACCTACATAGTCCAAGTGCCCGATAGTGAACGTAAATAATCCAAGTGCCCGTTAGGCAACCTACATAGTTCAAGTGCCCGTTAGTTAACCTAGATAGTCAAAGTGCCTGCTAAGTAACCTAGATAGTCCAAGTGTCCGCTAGTTAACCTACATAGTCCAAGTGCCCGCTAGGCAACCTAAATAGTCCAAATGGCCGCTAGGGGCCCAAAGAGTCCAAATGCCCGAGAGTTAACTTAGATAGTCAAAGTGATCGCTAGTTAACCTAGATAGTCCAAGTGCCCGCTAGTTAACCTAGATAGACCTAGTGCCCGCTAGTTAACCTAGACAGACCAAGTGCCCGCTAGGGAACCTATCTAGTCCAAGTACCCGTTAGGAAACGTACATAGTCCAAGTGCCCGCTAGGTAACGTACACACTCCAAGTGCCCACTAGGTAACGTAGATAGTCCAACTGCCCGCTAGGGAAAGTACATAGTCCAAGTGCCCGCTAGTTAACCTACATAGTCCAAGTGCCTGCTAGGTAACCTAGATAGTCCAAAGGCCTGCTAGGTAACCTACATAGTCCAAATGCCCGATAGGGAACGTATATAGTCCAAGTGCCCGCTAGGTAACCTACATAGTCCAAGTGCCCGCTAGGCAACCTACATAGTCCAAATGCCCGCTAGTTAACCTACATAGTCCAAGTGCCCGAGAGGGAACCTACATAGTCCAAGTGCCCGTAAGTTAACCTAGATAGTACAAATGCCCGCTAGGGAACCCACATAGTCCAAGTGCTCGCTAGGGAACCTAGATAGTCCAAGTGCCCGCTCCGGAACCTACATAGTCAAAGTGTCTGCTAGGGAACCTACATAGTCCAAGTGCCCGATCCGGAACATACATAGTCCAAGTGCCCGCTAGGGAATCTACATAATCCAAGGGCCCGCTAGTTAATGTAGATAGTCCAAGTGCCGCTAGTTAATCTACATAGTCCAAGGGCCCGCTAGTTAACCTACATAGTCCAAGTACCCGCTAGTTAACCTAGATCGTCCAAGTTCCCACTATGTAACCTACATAGTCCCAGGGTCCGCTAGTTAACCTACATAGTCCAAGGGCCCGCTAGTTAACCTACATAATCCAAGTGCCCGCTAGTTAACCTAGATAGACCAAGTGCCCGCTAGGTAACCTACATGGTCCATATGCCCGCTAGTTAACCTACATAATCCAAGTGCCCGCTAGGGAACCTACATTGTCCAAGTGTCCGTTTGTTAACCTAGATAATCCCAGTGCCCGCTTGTTAAATAAGATTGTCCAACAGCCCGCTAGGTAACCTACATACTCCAAGAACCCACTATTACGTAGATAGTTCAAGTGCCAGCTAGGTAACCTAGATAGTTCTTGTGCCCGTTACCTAACCTAGATAGTCCAATTGCCCGCTATGCAACATACATACTCCAAGTGCCCGTTCGTTAACGTAGAAGTCCAAGTGCCCGCTAGGTAACCTAGACTGTCCAAGTGCCCGCTAGGTTACCTACATAGTCCAAATGCCCATTCGATAACCTAGATAATGCAAGTGCCCGGTAGTTAACCTACATAGTCCAAGTGCCCGCTAGGTAACCTAGATAGTCCAAGGGCCCGCTAGTTAACCTACATAGTCCAAGTGCCCAGTAGTTAACTTACATAGTTCAAGTGTCCGTAGGGAACATACAGAGTCAAAGTGCCCGCTAGGGAACCGACATAGTCTAAGTGCCCGCTAGGCAATCTACATAGTCCAAGGGCCCGCTAGTTAATGTAGATAGTCCAAGTGCCGCTAGTTAATCTACATAGTCCAAGGGCCCGCTAGTTAACCTACATAGTCCAAGTACCTGCTAGTTAACCTAGATCGTCCAAGTGTCCGCTAATTAACGTACATAGTACAAGTGCCCGCTAGGGAACCTAGATAGTCCAAGTGCCCGCTCCGGAACCTACATAGTCAAAGTGTCTGCTAGGGAACCTACATAGTCCAAGTGCCCGCTCCGGAACATACATAGTCCAAGTGCCCGCTAGGGAATCTACATAATCCAAGGGCCCGCTAGTTAATGTAGATACTCCAAGTGCCGCTAGTTAATCTACATAGTCCAAGGGCCCGCTAGTTAACCTACATAGTCCAAGTACCCGCTAGTTAACCTAGATCGTCCAAGTGCCCACTATGTAACCTACATAGTCCCAGGGTCCGCTAGTTAACCTACATAGTCCAAGGGCCCGCTAGTTAACCTACATAATCCAAGTGCCCGCTAGTTAACCTAGATAGACCAAGTGCCCGCTAGGTAACCTTCATGGTCCAAATTCCCGCTAGTTAACCTACATAATCCAAGTGCCCGATAGGGAACCTACATAATCCAAGTGCCCGCTAGGGAACCTACATAGTCCAAGTGCCCGTTTGTTAACCTAGATAGTCCAGGTGCCCGCTAGTTAACCTTGATAGTCCTAGTGCCCGTTAGTTAACCTAGAGTGTCCAAGTGCCCACTAGGGGACGTACTTAGTCCAAGTGCCCGTTAGCTAACCTAGATAGTCCAAGTGCCCGCTAGTTAACATTGATCATCCAAGTGCACGCTAGTTAACCTAGATAGTCCAAGTACACGCTAGTTAACCTACAGAGTCCAACGGCCCGCTAGTTAACCTACGTAGTCCAAGGTCCGCTAGTTAACCTAGATAGTCCAAGTGCTCGCTAGTTAACTTACATAGTAAAAGGGCCCGCTAGTTGACCTAGATAGTCCAAGTGCCCGCTAGTTAACCTAGATAGTCCAAGTGCCCGCTAGGTAACCTAATTAGTCCAAATGTCCGATAGGGATCCTACATAGTCCAAGTGCCCGCTAGGTAACCTACATAGTCCAAGGGCCCGTTCGTTAACCTAGATAGTCCAAGTGCCCGCTAGGAAACCTACATAGTCCAAGGGCCCGCTAGGTAACCTAGATAGTCCAAGTGCCTGCTACGTTACTTAGAGTCCAAGTGCTCACTAGTTAACCTACATAGTCCAAGTGCCCGCTATGTAACTTAGATAGTCAAAGTGCCCGTTAGGTAACCTAGATAGTCCAAATGCCCGCTAGGTAACTTACATTGTCCAATTTTCCGCTAGGTAACCTAGATACTAAAAGTGCCCGTTACCTAACCTAGATAGTCCAAGTGCCCGCTAAGCAACCTACATAGTCCAAGTGCCCGTTCGTTAACCTAGAAGTCCAAGTGCCCGCTAGGTAACCTAGATAGTGCAAGGGCCCGCTAGTTAACCTACATAGTCCAAGGGCTCACTTGTTTATTTTGATAGTCCAAGTGCCCGCTAGTTAACCTACATAGTCCAAGTGCCCGGTAGTTAACTTACATAGTTCAAGTGTCCATAGGGAACATACACAGCCCAAGTGCCAGCTAGGGAATCTACATAGTCCAAGGGCCCGCTAGTTAATGTAGATTGTCCAAGTTCCGCTAGTTAATCTACATAGTTCAAGGGCCCGCTAGTTAACCTACATAGTCCAAGTAACCGCTAGTTAACCTAGATCGTCCAAGTGTCCGCTAGTTAACCTACATACTACAAGTGCCCGCTAGGGAATCTAGTTAGCCCAAGTGCCCGCACTGGAACCTACATAGTCCAAGTGCCTGCTAGGGAACCTACATAGTCCAAGTGCCCGCGCTGGAACATACACAGTCCAAGTGCCCGCTAGGGAATCTACATAGTCCAAGTGCCCGCTAGTTAATGTAGATAGTCCAAGTGTCGCTAGTTAATCAACATAGTCCAAGGGCCCGCTAGTTAACCTACATAGTCCAAGTACACGCTAGTTAACCTAGACCGTCCAAGTGCCCGCTAGGTAACCTACATAGTCCAAGGGTCCGCTAGTTAACCTACATAGTCCAAGGGCCAGCTAGTTAACCTACATCGTCAAGGGCCCGCTAGTTAACCTAGATAGTCCAAGTGCCCGCTAGTTAACCTACATAGTCCAAGTGCCCGCTAGGTAACCTAGCCAGTTCAAGTGACCACTAGGTTACCAACATAATCCAAGTGCCCGTTCATTAACCTACATAGTCCAAATGCCCGCTAGGGAAACTACATAGTCCAAGTGCCAGCTACTTAACCTAGATAGTCCAAGTGCCTGCTAGTAAATCTACATAATCCATTGGCCCGCTAGTTAGCGTACATAGTGCAAGGGTCCACTAGTTAACCTACATCGTCCAAGGGCCCGCTAGTTAACCTAGATCGTCCAAGTGCCCGCTAATTAACGTACATAGTACAAGTGCCCGCTAGGGAACCTAGATAGTCCAAGTGCCCGCTCCGGAACCTACATAGTCAAAGTGTCTGCTAGGGAACCTACATAGTCCAAGTGCCCGCTCCGGGACATACATAGTCCAAGTGCCCGCTAGGGAATCTACATAATCCAAGGGCCCGCTAGTTAATGTAGATAGTCCAAGTGCCACTAGTTAATCTACATAGTCCAAGGGCCCTCTAGTTAACCTACATAGTCCAAGTACCCGCTAGTTAACCTAGATCGTCCAAGTGCCCACTATGTAACCTACATAGTCCCAGGGTCCGCTAGTTAACCTACATAGTCCAAGGGCCCGCTAGTTAACCTACATAATCCAAGTGCCCGCTAGTTAACCTAGATAGACCAAGTGCCCGCTAGGTAACCTTCATGGTCCAAATTCCCGCTAGTTAACCTACATAATCCAAGTGCCCGATAGGGAACCTACATAATCCAAGTGCCCGCTAGGGAACCTACATAGTCCAAGTGCCCGTTTGTTAACCTAGATAGTCCAGGTGCCCGCTAGGTAACCTAGATAGTCCAACAGCCCGGTAGGTAACCTACATACTCCAAGTACCTGCTAGGTAACGTAGATAGTTCAAGTGCCTGCTAGGTAACCTAGATAGTCCAAGTGCCCGCTAGGTAACCTACAAAGTCTAAGTGCCCGCTAAGTAATCTATATAGTCCAAATAACCGCTAGGGAGCCTACATAGTCCAAATGCCCGCCTGGTAACCTAGATAGTCTAAGGGCCCGCTAGATAACCTACATAGTCCTAGTGCCCCCTAGTTAACCTACATTTTCCAAGTGCCCGATAGGGAACCTACATAGTCCAAGTGCCCGCTAGGTAACCTACATAGTCCAAATGCCCTCTAGTTAACCTACATAGTCCAAGTGCCTGATAGGGAACCTACATAATCCAAGTGCCCGCTAGTTGACCTACATAGTCCAAGTGCCCGCTAGGTAACCTAGATAATCCTAGTGCCCGCTAGGGAACCTTCATAGTCCTAGTGCCAGCTAGATAACCTAGATAGTCCAAGTGCCCGCTAGTTAACCTTGATAGTCCTAGTGCCCGTTAGTTAACCTAGAGTGTCCAAGTGCCCACTAGGGGACGTACTTAGTCCAAGTGCCCGTTAGCTAACCTAGATAGTCCAAGTGCCCGCTAGTTAACATTGATCATCCAAGTGCACGCTAGTTAACCTAGATAGTCCAAGTACACGCTAGTTAACCTACAGAGTCCAACGGCCCGCTAGTTAACCTACGTAGTCCAAGGTCCGCTAGTTAACCTAGATAGTCCAAGTGCTCGCTAGTTAACTTACATAGTAAAAGGGCCCGCTAGTTGACCTAGATAGTCCAAGTGCCCGCTAGTTAACCTAGATAGTCCAAGTGCCCGCTAGGTATCCTAATTAGTCCAAATGTCCGATAGGGATCCTACATAGTCCAAGTGCCCGCTAGGTAACCTACATAGTCCAAGGGCCCGTTCGTTAACCTAGATAGTCCAAGTGCCCGCTAGGAAACCTACATAGTCCAAGGGCCCGCTAGGTAACCTAGATAGTCCAAGTGCCTGCTACGTCACTTAGAGTCCAAGTGCTCACTAGTTAACCTACATAGTCCAAGTGCCCGCTATGTAACTTAGATAGTCAAAGTGCCCGTTAGGTAACCTAGATAGTCCAAATGCCCGCTAGGTAACTTACATTGTCCAATTTTCCGCTAGGTAACCTAGATACTAAAAGTGCCCGTTACCTAACCTAGATAGTCCAAGTGCCCGCTAAGCAACCTACATAGTCCAAGTGCCCGTTCGTTAACCTAGAAGTCCAAGTGCCTGCTAGGTAACCTAGATAGTGCAAGGGCCCGCTAGTTAACCTACATATTCCAAGGGCTCCACTTGTTTATTTTGATAGTCCAAGTGCCCGCTAGTTAACCTACATAGTCCAAGTGCCCGGTAGTTAACTTACATAGTTCAAGTGTCCATAGGGAACATACACAGCCCAAGTGCCAGCTAGGGAACCTACATAGTCCAAGTGCCCGCGCTGGAACATACACAGTCCAAGTGCCCGCTAGGGAATCTACATAGTCCAAGTGCCCGCTAGTTAACGTAGATAGTCCAAGTACCGCTAGTTAATCAACATAGTCCAAGGGCCCGCTAGTTAACCTACATAGTCCAAGTACACGCTAGTTAACCTAGACCGTCCAAGTGCCCGCTAGGTAACCTACATAGTCCAAGGGTCCGCTAGTTAACCTACATAGTCCAAGGGCCAGCTAGTTAACCTACATCGTCAAGGGCCCGCTAGTTAACCTAGATAGTCCAAGAGCCCGCTAGTTAACCTAAATAGTCCAAGTGCCCGCTAGGTAACCTAGCCAGTTCAAGTGACCACTAGGTTACCAACATAATCCAAGTGCCCGTTCGTTAACCTACATAGTCCAAATGCCCGCTAGGGAAACTACATAGTCCAAGTGCCAGCTACTTAACCTAGATAGTCCAAGTGCCTGCTAGTAAATCTACATAATCCATGGGCCCGCTAGTTAGCGTACATAGTGCAAGGGTCCGCAAGTTAACCTACATCATCCAAGGGCCCGCTAGTTAACCTAGATAGTCCAAGTGCCCGCTAGTTAACCTACATAGTCTAAGTGCCCGCTAGGTAACCTAGACAGTTCAAGTGACCACTAGGTTACCTACATAGTCCAAGTGCCCGCTAGGTAACCAATATAGTCCAAATGCCCGCTAGGGGCCCAAAGAATCCAAATGCCCGCTAGTTAACCTAGATAGTCCAAGTGCTCGCTAGTTAACCT
Organism: Tenrec ecaudatus; assembly: GCF_050624435.1. Taxonomy (NCBI): domain Eukaryota; kingdom Metazoa; phylum Chordata; class Mammalia; order Afrosoricida; family Tenrecidae; genus Tenrec; species Tenrec ecaudatus. The sequence goes on along the minus strand of NC_134538.1, from coordinate 21,600,960 downwards.
AGATAGTCCAAGTGCCCGCTAGTTAACCTAGATAGACCAAGTGCCCGCTAGGGAACCTATCTAGTCCAAGTACCCGCTAGGAAACGTACATGGTCCAAGTGCCCGCTAGGTAACGTACATACTCCAAGTGCCCACTAGGTAACGTAGATATTCCAAGTGCCCGCTAGGGAAAGTACATAGTCCAAGTGCCCGCTAGGTAACCTAGATAGTCCAAGTGCCCGCTAGTTAACCTACATAGTCCAAGTGCCCGATAGTGAACCTACATAATCCAAGTGCCCGCTAGGCAACCTACATAGTCCAAGTGCCCGTTAGTTAACCTAGATAGTCAAAGTGCCTGCTAGGTAACCTAGATAGTCCAAGGGTCCGCTAGGTAACCTACATAGTCCAAGTGCCCGCTAGGCAACCTAAATAGTCCAAATGGCCGCTAGGGGCCCAAAGAGTCCAAATGCCCGCTAGTTAACTTAGATAGTCAAAGTGCTCGCTAGTTAACCTAGATATTCCAAGTGCCCGCTAGTTAACCTAGATAGACCAAGTGCCCGCTAGGGAACCTATCTAGTCCAAGTACCCACTAGGAAACGTACATAGTCCAAGTGCCCGCTAGGTAACGTACATACTCCAAGTGCCCACTAGGTAACGTAGATAGTCCAAGTGCCCGCTAGGGAAAGTACATAGTCCAAGTGCCCGCTAGTTAACCTACATAGTCCAAGTGCCTGCTATGTAACCTAGATAGTCCAAAGGCCTGCTAGGTAACCTACATAGTCCAAATGCCCGATAGGTAACGTAGATAGTCCAAGTGCCCGCTAGGTAACCTACATAGTCCAAGTGCCCGCTAGGCAACCTACATAGTCCAAATGCCCGCTAGTTAACCTACATAGTCCAAGTGCCCGAGAGGGAACCTACATAATCCAAGTGCCCGCTAGGGAACCTACATAGTCCAAGTGCCCGTAAGTTAACCTAGATAGTACAAATGCCCGCTAGGGAACCCACATAGTCCAAGTGCTCGCTAGGGAACCTAGATAGTCCAAGTGCCCGCTCCGCAACCTACATAGTCAAAGTGTCTGCTAGGGAACCTACATAGTCCAAGTGCCCGATCCGGAACATACATAGTCCAAGTGCCCGCTAGGTTATCTACATAATCCAAGGGCCCGCTAGTTAATGTAGATAGTCCAAGTGCCGCTAGTTAATCTACATAGTCCAAGGGCCCGCTAGTTAACCTACATAGTCCAAGTACCCGCTAGTTAACCTAGATCGTCCAGTGCCCACTATGTAACCTAAATAGTCCCAGGGTCCGCTAGTTAACGTACATAGTCCAAGGGCCCGCTAGTTAACCTACATAATCCAAGTGCCCGCTAGTTAACCTAGATAGACCAAGTGCCCGCTAGGTAACCTACATGGTCCATATGCCCGCTAGTTAACCTACATAATCCAAGTGCCCGCTAGGGAACCTACATTGTCCAAGTGTCCGTTAGTTAACCTAGATAGTCCCAGTGCCCGCTTGTTAACTTAGATTGTCCAACAGCCCGCTAGGCAACCTACATACTCCAAGAACCCACTATTACGTAGATAGTTCAAGTGCCAGCTAGGTAACCTAGATAGTTCTTGTGCCCGTTACATAACCTAGATAGTCCAATTGCCCGCTATGCAACATACATACTCCAAGTGCCCGTTCGTTAACGTAGAAGTCCAAGTGCCCGCTAGGTAACCTAGACTCTCCAAGTGCCCGCTAGGTTACCTACATAGTCCAAATGCCCATTCGATAACCTAGATAATGCAAGTGCCCGGTAGTTAACCTACATAGTCCAAGTGCCCGCTAGGTAACCTAGATAGTCCAAGGGCCCGCTAGTTAACCTACATAGTCCAAGTGCCCCGTAGTTAACTTACATAGTTCAAGTGTCCGTAGGGAACATACAGAGTCAAAGTGCCCGCTAGGGAACCGACATAGTCTAAGTGCCCGCTAGGCAATCTACATAGTCCAAGGGCCCGCTAGTTAATGTAGATAGTCCAAGTGCCGCTAGTTAATCTACATAGTCCTAGGGCCCGCTAGTTAACCTACATAGTCCAAGTACCCGCTAGTTAACCTAGATCGTCCAAGTGTCCGCTAATTAACGTACATAGTACAAGTGCCCGCTAGGGAACCTAGATAGTCCAAGTGCCCGCTCCGGAACCTACATAGTCAAAGTGTCTGCTAGGGAACCTACATAGTCCAAGTGCCCGCTCCGGAACATACATAGTCCAAGTGCCCGCTGGGGAATCTACATAATCCAAGGGCCCGCTAGTTAATGTAGATAGTCCAAGTGCCGCTAGTTAATCTACATAGTCCAAGGGCCCGCTAGTTAACCTACATAGTCCAAGTACCCGCTAGTTAACCTAGATCGTCCAAGTGCCCACTATGTAACCTAAATAGTCCCAGGGTCCGCTAGTTAACCTACATAGTCCAAGGGCCCGCTAGTTAACCTACATAATCCAAGTGCCCGCTAGTTAACCTAGATAGACCAAGTGCCCGCTAGGTAACCTACATGGTCCATATGCCCGCTAGTTAACCTACATAATCCAAGTGCCCGCTAGGGAACCTACATTGTCCAAGTGTCCGTTAGTTAACCTAGATAGTCCCAGTGCCCGCTTGTTAACTTAGATTGTCCAACAGCCCGCTAGGTAACCTACATACTCCAAGAACCCACTATTACGTAGATAGTTCAAGTGCCAGCTAGGTAACCTAGATAGTTCTTGTGCCCGTTACCTAACCTAGATAGTCCAATTGCCCGCTATGCAACATACATACTCCAAGTGCCCGTTCGTTAACGTAGAAGTCCAAGTGCCCGCTAGGTAACCTAGACTCTCCAAGTGCCCGCTAGGTTCCCTACATAGTCCAAATGCCCATTCGATAACCTAGATAATGCAAGTGCCCGGTAGTTAACCTACATAGTCCAAGTGCCCGCTAGGTAACCTAGATAGTCCAAGGGCCCGCTAGTTAACCTACATAGTCCAAGTGCCCCGTAGTTAACTTACATAGTTCAAGTGTCCGTAGGGAACATACAGAGTCAAAGTGCCCGCTAGGGAACCGACATAGTCTAAGTGCCCGCTAGGCAATCTACATAGTCCAAGGGCCCGCTAGTTAATGTAGATAGTCCAAGTGCCGCTAGTTAATCTACATAGTCCAAGGGCCCGCTAGTTAACCTACATAGTCCAAGTACCCGCTAGTTAACCTAGATCGTCCAAGTGTCCGCTAATTAACGTACATAGTACAAGTGCCCGCTAGGGAACCTAGATAGTCCAAGTGCCCGCTCCGGAACCTACATAGTCAAAGTGTCTGCTAGGGAACCTACATAGTCCAAGTGCCCGCTCCGGAACATACATAGTCCAAGTGCCCGCTAGGGAATCTACATAATCCAAGGGCCCGCTAGTTAATGTAGATACTCCAAGTGCCACTAGTTAATCTACATAGTCCAAGGGCCCGCTAGTTAACCTACATAGTCCAAGTACCCGATAGTTAACCTAGATCGTCCAAGTGCCCACTATGTAACCTACATAGTCCAAGGGCCCGCTAGTTAACCTACATAGTCCAAGGGCCCGCTAGTTAACCTACATAATCCAAGTGCCCGCTAGTTAACCTAGATAGACCAAGTGCCCGCTAGGTAACCTACATGGTCCATATGCCCGCTAGTTAACCTACATAATCCAAGTGCCCGCTAGGGAACCTACATTGTCCAAGTGTCCGCTAGTTAACCTAGATAGTCCCAGTGCCCGCTTGTTAACTTAGATTGTCCAACAGCCCGCTAGGTAACCTACATACTCCAAGAACCAACTATTACGTAGATAGTTCAAGTGCCAGCTAGGTAACCTAGATAGTTCTTGTGCCCGTTACCTAACCTAGATAGTCCAATTGCCCGCTATGCAACATACATACTCCAAGTGCCCGTTCGTTAACGTAGAAGTCCAAGTGCCCGCTAGGTAACCTAGACTCTCCAAGTGCCCGCTAGGTTACCTACATAGTCCAAATGCCCATTTGATAACCTAGATAATGCAAGTGCCCGGTAGTTAACCTACATAGTCCAAGTGCCCGCTAGGTAACCTAGATAGTCCAAGGGCCCGCTAGTTAACCTACATAGTCCAAGTGCCCCGTAGTTAACTTACATAGTTCAAGTGTCCGTAGGGAACATACAGAGTCAAAGTGCCCGCTAGGGAACCGACATAGTCTAAGTGCCCGCTAGGCAATCTACATAGTCCAAGGGCCCGCTAGTTAATGTAGATAGTCCAAGTGCCGCTAGTTAATCTACATAGTCCAAGGGCCCGCTAGTTAACCTACATAGTCCAAGTACCCGCTAGTTAACCTAGATCGTCCAAGTGTCCGCTAATTAACGTACATAGTACAAGTGCCCGCTAGGGAACCTAGATAGTCCAAGTGCCCGCTCCGGAACCTACATAGTCAAAGTGTCTGCTAGGGAACCTACATAGTCCAAGTGCCCGCTCCGGAACATACATAGTCCAAGTGCCCGCTAGGGAATCTACATAATCCAAGGGCCCGCTAGTTAATGTAGATACTCCAAGTGCCGCTAGTTAATCTACATAGTCCAAGGGCCCGCTAGTTAACCTGGATCGTCCAAGTGCCCACTATGTAACCTACATAGTCCCAGGGTCCGCTAGTTAACCTACATAGTCCAAGGGCCCGCTAGTTAACCTACATAATCCAAGTGCCCGCTAGTTAACCTACATAATCCAAGTGCCCGATAGGGAACCTACATAATCCAAGTGCCCGCTAGGGAACCTACATAGTCCTAGTGCCCGTTTGTTAACCTAGATAGTCCAGGTGCCCGCTAGGTAACCTAGATAGTCCAACAGCCCGGTAGGTAACCTACATACTCCAAGTACCCGCTAGGTAACGTAGATAGTTCAAGTGCCTGCTAGGTAACCTAGATAGTCCAAGTGCCCGCTAGGTAACCTACAAAGTCTAAGTGCCCGCTAAGTAATCTATATAGTCCAAATAACCGCTAGGGAGCCTACATAGTCCAAATGCCCGCTAGGTAACCTAGATAGTCTAAGGGCCCGCTAGATAACCTACATAGTCCTAGTGCCCCCTAGTTAACCTACATTTTCCAAGTGCCCGATAGGGAACCTACATAGTCCAAATGCCCTCTAGTTAACCTACATAGTCCAAGTGCCTGATAGGGAACCTACATAATCCAAGTGCCCGCTAGTTGACCTACATAGTCCAAGTGCCCGCTAGGTAACCTAGATAATCCTAGTGCCCGCTAGGGAACCTTCATAGTCCTAGTGCCAGCTAGATAACCTAGATAGTCCAAGTGCCCGCTAGTTAACCTTGATAGTCCTAGTGCCCGTTAGTTAACCTAGAGTGTCCAAGTGCCCACTAGGGGACGTACTTAGTCCAAGTGCCCGTTAGCTAACCTAGATAGTCCAAGTGCCCGCTAGTTAACATTGATCATCCAAGTGCACGCTAGTTAACCTAGATAGTCGAAGTACACGCTAGTTAACCTACAGAGTCCAACGACCCGCTAGTTAACCTACGTAGTCCAAGGTCCGCTAGTTAACCTAGATAGTCCAAGTGCTCGCTAGTTAACTTACATAGTAAAAGGGCCCGCTAGTTGACCTAGATAGTCCAAGTGCCCGCTAGTTAACCTAGATAGTCCAAGTGCCCGCTAGGTAACCTAATTAGTCCAAATGTCCGATAGGGATCCTACATAGTCCAAGTGCCCGCTAGGTAACCTACATAGTCCAAGGGCCCGTTTGTTAACCTAGATAGTCCAAGTGCCCGCTAGGAAACCTACATAGTCCAAGGGCCCGCTAGGTAACCTAGATAGTCCAAGTGCCTGCTACGTCACTTAGAGTCCAAGTGCTCACTAGTTAACCTACATAGTCCAAGTGCCCGCTATGTAACTTAGATAGTCAAAGTGCCCGTTAGGTAACCTAGATAGTCCAAATGCCCGCTAGGTAACTTACATTGTCCAATTTTCCGCTAGGTAACCTAGATACTAAAAGTGCCCGTTACCTAACCTAGATAGTCCAAGTGCCCGCTAAGCAACCTACATAGTCCAAGTGCCCATTCGTTAACCTAGAAGTCCAAGTGCCCGCTAGGTAACCTAGATAGTGCAAGGGCCCGCTAGTTAACCTACATAGTCCAAGGGCTCACTTGTTTATTTTGATAGTCCAAGTGCCCGCTAGTTAACCTACATAGTCCAAGTGCCCGGTAGTTAACTTACATAGTTCAAGTGTCCATAGGGAACATACACAGCCCAAGTGCCAGCTAGGGAAACTACATAGTCCAAGGGCCCGCTAGTTAATGTAGATTGTCCAAGTTCCGCTAGTTAATCTACATAGTTCAAGGGCCCGCTAGTTAACCTACATAGTCCAAGTAACCGCTAGTTAACCTAGATCGTCCAAGTGTGCGCTAGTTAACCTATATACTACAAGTGCCCGCTAGGGAATCTAGTTAGCCCAAGTGCCCGCACTGGAACCTACATAGTCCAAGTGCCTGCTAGGGAACCTACATAGTCCAAGTGCCCGCGCTGGAACATACACAGTCCAAGTGCCCGCTAGGGAATCTACATAGTCCAAGTGCCCGCTAGTTAACGTAGATAGTCCAAGTGCCGCTAGTTAATCAACATAGTCCAAGGGCCCGCTAGTTAACCTACATAGTCCAAGTACACGCTAGTTAACCTAGACCGTCCAAGTGCCCGCTAGGTAACCTACATAGTCCAAGGGCCAGCTAGTTAACCTACATCGTCAAGGGCCCGCTAGTTAACCTAGATAGTCCAAGTGCCCGCTAGTTAACCTACATAGTCCAAGTGCCCGCTAGGTAACCTAGCCAGTTCAAGTGACCACTAGGTTACCAACATAATCCAAGTGCCCGTTCGTTAACCTACATAGTCCAAATGCCCGCTAGGGAAACTACATAGTCCAAGTGCCAGCTACTTAACCTAGATAGTCCAAGTGCCTGCTAGTAAATCTACATAATCCATGGGCCCGCTAGTTAGCGTACATAGTGCAAGGGTCTGCTAGTTAACCTACATCGTCCAAGGGCCCGCTAGTTAACCTAGATAGTCCAAGTGCCCGCTAGTTAACCTACATAGTCTAAGTGCCCGCTAGGTAACCTAGACAGTTCAAGTGACCACTAGGTTACCTACATAGTCCAAGTGCCTGTTCGTTAACCTACATAGTCCAAGTGCCCGCTAGGTAACCAATATAGTCCAAATGCCCGCTAGGGGCCCAAAGAATCCAAATGCCCGCTAGTTAACCTAGATAGACCAAGTGCCCGCTAGTTAACCTAGATAGACCAAGTGCCCGCTAGGGAACCTATCTAGGCCAAGTACCCGCTAGGAAACGTACATGGTCCAAGTGCCCGCTAGGTAACGTACATACTCCAAGTGCCCACTAGGTAACGTAGATATTCCAAGTGACCGCTAGGGAAAGTACATAGTCCAAGTGCCCGCTAGGTAACCTAGATAGTCCAAGTGCCCGCTACTTAACCTACATAGTCCAAGTGCCCGATAGTGAACCTACATAATCCAAGTGCCCGCTAGGCAACCTACATAGTCCAAGTGCCCGTTAGTTAACCTAGATAGTCAAAGTGCCTGCTAGGTAACCTAGATAGTCCAAGGGTCCGCTAGGTAACCTACATAGTCCAAGTGCCCGCTAGGCAACCTAAATAGTCCAAATGGCCGCTAGGGGCCCAAAGAGTCCAAATGCCCGCTAGTTAACTTAGATAGTCAAAGTGCTCGCTTGTTAACCTAGATATTCCAAGTGCCCGCTAGTTAACCTAGATAGACCATGTGCCCGCTAGGGAACCTATCTAGTCCAAGTACCCGCTAGGAAACGTACATAGTCCAAGTGCCCGCTAGGTAACGTACATACTCCAAGTGCCCACTAGGTAACGTAGATAGTCCAAGTGCCCGCTAGGGAAAGTACATAGTCCAAGTGCCCGCTAGGTAACCTAGATAGTCCAAGTGCCCGCTAGTTAACCTACATAGTCCAAGTGCCTGCTAGTTAACCTAGATAGTCCAAAGGCCTGCTAGGTAACCTACATAGTCCAAATGCCCGATAGGGAACGTATATAGTCCAAGTGCCCGCTAGGTAACCTACATAGTCCAAGTGCCCGCTAGGCAACCTACATAGTCCAAATGCCCGCTAGTTAACCTACATAGTCCAAGTGCCCGAGAGGGAACCTACATAATCCAAGTGCCCGCTAGGGAACCTACATAGTCCAAGTGCCCGTAAGTTAACCTAGATAGTACAAATGCCCGCTAGGGAACCCACATAGTCCAAGTGCTCGCTAGGGAACCTAGATAGTCCAAGTGCCCGCTCCGGAACCTACATAGTCAAAGTGTCTGCCAGGGAACCTACATAGTCCAAGTGCCCGCTCCGGAACATACATAGTCCAAGTGCCCGCTAGGGAATCTACATAATCCAAGGGCCCGCTAGTTAATGTAGATAGTCCAAGTGCCGCTAGTTAATCTACATAGTCCAAGGGCCCGCTAGTTAACCTACATAGTCCAAGTACCCGCTAGTTAACCTAGATCGTCCAAGTGCCCACTATGTAACCTACATAGTCCCAGGGTCCGCTAATTAACGTACATAGTCCAAGGGCCCGCTAGTTAACCTACATAATCCAAGTGCCCGCTAGTTAACCTAGATAGACCAAGTGCCCGCTAGGTAACCTACATGGTCCATATGCCCGCTAGTTAACCTACATAATCCAAGTGCCCGCTAGGGAACCTACATAGTCCAAGTGTCCGTTAGTTAACCTAGATAGTCCCAGTGCCCGCTTGTTAACTTAGATAGTCCAACAGCCCGCTAGGTAACCTACATACTCCAAGAACCCACTATAACGTAGATAGTTCAAGTGCCAGCTAGGTAACCTAGATAGTTCTTGTGCCCTTTACCTAACCTAGATAGTCCAATTGCCCGCTATGCAACATACATACTCCAAGTGCCCGTTCGTTAACGTAGAAGTCCAAGTGCCCGCTAGGTAACCTAGACTCTCCAAGTGCCCGCTAGGTTACCTACATAGTCCAAATGCCCGTTCGATAACCTAGATAATGCAAGTGCCCGGTAGTTAACCTACATAGTCCAAGTGCCCGCTAGGTAACCTAGATAGTCCAAGGGCCCGCTAGTTAACCTACATAGTCCAAGTGCCCGGTAGTTAACTTACATAGTTCAAGTGTCCGTAGGGAACATACAGAGTCAAAGTGCCCGCTAGGGAACCGACATAGTCCAAGTGCCCGCTAGGCAATCTACATAGTCCAAGGGCCTGCTAGTTAATGTAGATAGTCTAAGTGCCGCTAGTTAATCTACATAGTCCAAGGGCCCGCTAGTTAACCTACATAGTCCAAGTACCCGCTAGTTAACCTAGATCGTCCAAGTGCCCATAATGTAACCTACATAGTCCCAGGGTCCGCTAGTTAACCTACATAGTTCAAGGGCCCGCTAGTTAACCTACATAATCCAAGTGCCCGCTAGTTAACCTAGATAGACCAAGTGCCCGCTAGGTAACCTACATGGTCCAAATGCCCGCTAGTTAACCTACATAATCCAAGTGCCCGATAGGGAACCTACATAATCCAAGTGCCCGCTTGGTAACCTACATAGTCCAAGTGCCTGTTAGTTAACCTAGATAGTCCAGGTGCCCGCTAGGTAACCTAGATAGTCCAACAGCCCGGTAGGTAACCTACATACTCCAAGTACCCGCTAGGTAACGTTGATAGTCCAAATGCCCGCTAGGTAACCTACAAAGTCTAAGTGCCCGCTAAGTAATCTATATAGTCCAAATAACCGCTAGGGAGCCTACATAGTCCAAATGCCCGCTAGGTAACCTAGATAGTCTAAGGGCCCGCTAGATAACCTACATAGTCCTAGTGCCCCCTAGTTAACCTACATTTTCCAAGTGCCCGATAGGGAACCTACATAGTCCAAGTGCCCGCTAGGTAACCTACATAGTCCAAATGCCCTCTAGTTAACCTACATAGTCCAAGTGCCTGATAGGGAACCTACATAATCCAAGTGCCCGCTAGTTGACCTACATAGTCCAAGTGCCCGCTAGGTAACCTAGATAATCCTAGTGCCCGCTAGGGAACCTTCATAGTCCTAGTGCCAGCTAGATAACCTAGATAGTCCAAGTGCCCGCTAGTTAACCTTGATAGTCCTAGTGCCCGTTAGTTAACCTAGAGTGTCCAAGTGCCCACTAGGGGACGTACTTAGTCCAAGTGCCCGTTAGCTAACCTAGATAGTCCAAATGCCCGCTAGTTAACATTGATCATCCAAGTGCACGCTAGTTAACCTAGATAGTCCAAGTACACGCTAGTTAACCTACAGAGTCCAACGGCCCGCTAGTTAACCTACGTAGTCCAAGGTCCGCTAGTTAACCTAGATAGTCCAAGTGCTCGCTAGTTAACTTACATAGTAAAAGGGCCCGCTAGTTGACCTAGATAGTCCAAGTGCCCGCTAGTTAACCTAGATAGTCCAAGTGCCCGCTAGGTAACCTAATTAGTCCAAATGTCCGATAGGGATCCTACATAGTCCAAGTGCCCGTTCGTTAACCTAGATAGTCCAAGTGCCCGCTAGGAAACCTACATAGTCCAAGGGCCCGCTAGGTAACCTAGATAGTCCAAGTGCCTGCTACGTCACTTAGAGTCCAAGTGCTCACTAGTTAACCTACATAGTCCAAGTGCCCGCTATGTAACTTAGATAGTCAAAGTGCCCGTTAGGTAACCTAGATAGTCCAAATGCCCGCTAGGTAACTTACATTGTCCAATTTTCTGCTACGTAACCTAGATACTAAAAGTGCCCGTTACCTAACCTAGATAGTCCAAGTCCCCGCTAAGCAACCTACATAGTCCAAGTGCCCGTTCGTTAACCTAGAAGTCCAAGTGCCCGCTAGGTAACCTATATAGTCCAAGTGCCTGCTAGGCAACCTATATAGTCCAAGTGCCCGCTAGTTAACCTAGATAGTCCAAGGGCCCGCTAGTTAACCGACATAGTCCAAGGGCTCACTTGTTTATTTTGATAGTCCAAGTGCCCGCTAGTTAACCTAGATCGTCCAAGTGCCCGCTAGTTAACCTACATAGTCCAAGTGAACGGTAGTTAACTTACATAGTTCAAGTGTCCATAGGGAACATACACAGCCCAAGTGCCCGCTAGGGAATCTACATAGTCCAAGGGCCCGCTAGTTAATGTAGATAGTCCAAGTTCCGCTAGTTAATCTACATAGTTCAAGGGCCCGCTAGTTAACCTACATAGTCCAAGTAACCGCTAGTTAACCTAGATCGTCCAAGTGTCCGCTAGTTAACCTACATACTACAAGTGCCCGCTAGGGAATCTAGTTAGTCCAAGTGCCCGCACTGGAACCTACATAGTCCAAGTGCCTGCTAGGGAACCTACATAGTCCAAGTGCCCGCGCTGGAACATACACAGTCCAAGTGCCCGCTAGGGAATCTACATACTCCAAGGGCCCGCTAGTTAACGTAGATAGTCCAAGTGCCGCTAGTTAATCAACATAGTCCAAGGGCCCGCTAGTTAACCTACATAGTCAGAATACACGCTAGTTAACCTAGACCATCCAAGTGCCCGCTAGGTAACATACATAGTCCAAGGGCCCGCTAGTTAACCTACATAGTCCAAGGGCCCTCTAGTTAACCTACATCGCCAAGGGCCCGCTAGTTAACCTAGATAGTCCAAGTGCCCGCTAGTTAACCTACATAGTCCAAGTGCCCGCTAGGTAACATAGCCAGTTCAAGTGACCACTAGGTTACCTACATAGTCCAAGTGCCCGCCAGGTAACCTAGCCAGTTCAAGTGACCACTAGGTTACCAACATAGTCCAAGTGCCCGTTCGTTAGCCTACATAGTCCAAATGCCCGCTAGGGAAACTACATAGTCCAAGTGCCAGCTACTTAACCTAGTAGTCCAAGTGCCTGCTAGTAAACCTACATAATCCATGGGCCCGCTAGTTAGCCTACATAGTGCAAGGGCCCGCTAGTTAACCTATATCGTCCAAGGGCCCGCTAGTTAACCTAGATAGTCCAAGTGCCCGCTAGTTAACCTACATAGTCTAAGTGCCCGCTAGGTAACCTAGACAGTTCAAGTGACCACTAGGTAACCTACATAGTCAAAGTGCCCGTTCGTTAACCTACATAGTCCAAGTGCCCGCTAGGTAACCAGTATAGTCCAAATGCCCGCTAGGGGCAGAAAGAGTCCAAATGCCCGCTAGTTAACCTAGATAGTCCAAGTGCTCGCTAGTTAACCTAGATTGTCCAAGTGCCCGCTAGTTAACCTAGATCGTCCAAGTGTCCGCTAGTTAACCTACATATTACAAGTGCCCGCTAGGGAATCTAGTTAGTCCAAGTGCCCGCACTGGAACCTACATTGTCCAAGTGCCTGCTAGGGAACCTACATAGTCCAAGTGCCCGCGCTGGAACATACACAGTCCAAGTGCCCGCTAGGGAACCTACATAGTCCAAGTGCCCGCTAGGAAACGTACATAGTCCAAGTGCCCGCTAGGTAACATACATACTCCAAGTGCCCACTAGGTAACGTAGATATTCCAAGTGCCCGCTAGGGAAAGTACATAGTCCAAGTGCCCGCTAGGTTACCTAGATAGTCCAAGTGCCCGCTAGTTAACCTACATAGTCCAAGTGCCTGCTAGGTAACCTAGATTGTCCAAGGGCCTGCTAGGTAACCTACATAGTTCAAATGCCCGATAGGGAACGTATATAGTCCAAGTGCCCGCTAGGTAACCTACATAGTCCAAGTGCCCGCTAGGCAACCTACATAGTCCAAATGCACGCTAGTTAACCTACATAGTCCAAGTGCCCGATAGGGAACCTACATAATCCAAGTGCCCGCTAGGGAAACTACATAGTCCAAGTGCCCGTTAGTTAACCTAGATAGTACAAATGCCCGCTAGGGAACCCACATAGTCCAAGTGCTCGCTAGGGAACCTACATAGTCCAAGGGCCCGCTAGGGAAACTACATACTCCAAGAACCCGCTATAACGTAGATAGTTCAAGTGCCAGCTAGGTAACCTAGATATTTCTTGTGCCCGTTACCTAACCTAGATAGTCCAATTGCCCGCTATGCAACATCCATAGTCCAAGTGCCCGTTCGTTAACGTAGAAGTCCAAGTGCCCGCTAGGTAACCTAGATTCTCCAAGTGCCCACTAGGTTACCTACATAGTCCAAATGCCCGTTCGGTAACCTAGATAGTGCAAGTGCCCGGTAGTTAACCTACATAGTCCAAGTGCCCGCTAGGTAACATAGATAGTCCAAGGGCCCGCTAGTTAACCTACATAGTCCATGTGCCCGGTAGTTAACTTACATAGTTCAAGTGTCCGTAGGGAACATACAGAGTCAAAGTGCCCGCTAGGGAACCGATATAGTCCAAGTGCCCGTTAGGCAATCTACATAGTCCAAGGGCCCGCTAGTTAATGTAGATAGACCAAGTGCCGCTAGTTAATCTACATAGTCCATGGGCCCGCTAGTTAACCTACATAATCCAAGTACCCGCTAGTTAACCTAGATCGTCTAAGTGTCCGCTAATTAACCTACATAGTACAAGTGCCCGCTAGGGAACCTAGATAGTCCAAGTGCCCGCTCTGGAACCTACATAGTCCAAGTGACTGCTAGGGAACCTACATAGTCCAAGTGCCCGCTCCGGAACATACATAGTCCAAGAGCCCGCTAGGGAATCTACATAATCCAAGGGCCCGCTAGTTAATGTAGATAGTCCAAGTGCCGCTAGTTAATCTACATAGTCCAAGGGCCCGCTAGCCAACCTACATAGTCCAAGTACCCGCTAGTTAACCTAGATCGTCCAAGTGCCCACTATGTAACCTACATAGTCCCAGGGTCCGCTAGTTAACCTACATAGTCCATGGGCCCGCTAGTTAACCTAGATAGACCAAGAGCCCGCTAGGTAACCTACATGGTCCAAATGCCCGCTAGTTAACCTACATAGTCCAAGTGCCCGATAGGGAACCTACATAATCCAAGTGCCCGCTAGGGAACCTACATAGTCCAAGTGCCCGTTAGTTAACCTAGATAGTCCAGGTGCCCGCTAGGTAACCTAGATAGTCCAACAGCCTGGTAGGTAACCTACATACTCCAAGTACCCGCTAGGTAACGTAGATAGGTCAAGTGCCTGCTAGGTAACCTAGATAGTCCAATTGCCCGCTAGGTAACCTACAAAGTCTAAGTGCCCGCTAAGTAATCTATATAGTCCAAATAACCGCTAGGGAGCCTACATAGTCCAAATGCCCGCTAGGTAACCCAGATAGTCTACGGGCCTGCTAGGGAACCTACATAGTCCTAGTGCCCCCTAGTTAACCTACATTTTCCAAGTGCCCGATAGGGAACCTACATAGTCCAAGTGCCCGCTAGGTAACCTACATAATCCAAATGACCTCTAGTTAACCTACATAGTTCAAGTGCCTGATATGGAACCTACATAATCCAAGTGCCCGCTAGTTGACCTATATAGTCCAAGTGCCCGCTAGGTAACCTAGATAATCCTAGTGCCCGCTAGGGAACCTTCATAGTCCTACTGCCAGCTAGATAACCTACATAGTCCAAGTGCCCGCTAGTTAACCTAGATAGTCCTAGTGCCCGTTAGTTAACCTAGAGTGTCCAAGTGCCCACTAGGGGACGTACTTAGTCCAAGTGCCCATTAGCTAAGCTAGATAGTCCACGTGTCCGCTAGTTAACATTGATCATCCAATTGCCCGCTAGTTAACCTAGATAGTCCAAGTGCACGCTAGTTAACCTACAGAGTCCAAGGGCCCGCTAGTTAACCTACGTAGTCCAAGGTCCGCTAGTTAACCTAGATAGTCCAAGTGCTCGCTAGTTAACCTACATAGTAAAAGGGCCCGCTAGTTGACCTAGATAGTCCAAGTGCCCGCTAGTTAACCTAGATAGTCCAAGTGCCCGCTAGGTAACATACATGGTCCAAATGCCCGCTAGTTAACCTACATAGTCCAAGTGCCCGATAGGGAACCTATATAATCCAAGTGCCCGCTAGGGAACCTACATAATCCAAGTGCCCGTTAGTTAACCTAGATAGTCCAGGTGCCCACTAGGTAACCTAGATAGTCCAACAGCCCGGTAGGTAACCTACATACTCCAAGTACCCGCTAGGTAACGTAGATAGTTCAAGTGCCTGCTAGGTAACCTAGATAGTCCAAGTGCCCGCTAGGTAACCTACAAAGTCTAAGTGCCCGCTAAGTAATCTATATAGTCCAAATAACCGCTAGGGAGCCTACATAGTCCAAATGCCCGCTAGGTAACCTAGATAGTCTAAGGGCCCGCTAGGTAACCTAGATAATCCTAGTGCCCGCTAGGGAACGTTCATAGTCCTAGTGCCAGGTAGATAACCTACATAGTCCAAGTGCCCGCTAGTTAACCTAGATAGTCCTAGTGCCCGTTAGTTAACCTAGAGTGTCCAAGTGCCCACTAGATGACGTACTTAGTCCAAGTGCCCATTAGCTAACCTAGATAGTCCACGTGCCCGCTAGTTAACATTGATCATCCAATTGCCCGCTAGTTAACCTAGATAGTCCAAGTGCACGCTAGTTAACCTAGAGAGTCCAAGGGCCCGCTAGTTAACCTACGTAGTCCAAGGTCCGAAAGTTAACCTAGATAGTCCAAGTGCTCGCTAGTTAACCTACATAGTAAAAGGGCCCGCTAGTTGACCTAGATAGTCCAAGTGCCCGCTAGGTAACCTACATGGGTCCAAATGCCCGCTAGTTAACCTACATAGTCCAAGTGCCCGATAGGGAACCTATATAATCCAAGTGCCCGCTAGGGAACCTACATAATCCAAGTGCCCGTTAGTTAACCTAGATAGTCCAGGTGCCCACTAGGTAACCTAGATAGTCCAACAGCCCGGTAGGTAACCTACATACTCCAACAGCCCGGTAGGTAACCTACATACTCCAAGTACCCGCTAGGTAACGTAGATAGTTCAAGTGCCTGCTAGGTAACCTAGATAGTCCAAGTACCCGCTAGGTAACATACAAAGTCTAAGTGCCCGCTAAGTAATCTATATAGTCCAAATAACCGCTAGGGAGCCTACATAGTCCAAATGCCCGCTAGGTAACCTAGATAGTCTAAGGGCCCGCTAGGTAACCTACATAGTCCTAGTGCCCCCTAGTTAACCTATATTTTCCAAGTAACCGCTAGGTAACCTACATAGTCCAAATGCCCTCTAGTTAACCTACATAGTTCAAGTGCCTGATAGGGAACCTACATAATCCAAGTGCCCGCTAGTTGACCTACATAGTCCAAGTGCCCGCTAGGTAACCTTGATAATCCTAGTGCCCGCTAGGGAACCTTCATAGTCCTAGTGCCAGCTAGATATTCCAAGTGCCCGCTAGTTAACTTACATAGTAAAAGGGCCCGCTAGTTGACCAAGATAGTCCAAGTGCCCGCTAGGTAACCTAATTAGTCCAAATGTCTGATAGGGATCCTACATAGTCCAAGTGCCCGCTAGGTAACCTACATATTCCAAGGGCCCGTTCGTTAACCTAGATAGTCCAAGTGCCCGCTAGGAAACCTACATAGTCCAAGGGCCCGCTAGGTAACCTAGATAGTCCAAGTGCCTGCTAGGTCACTTAGAGTCCAAGTGCTCGCTAGTTAACCTACATAGTCCAAGTGCCCGCTATGTAACTTAGATAGTCAAAGTGCCCGTTAGGTAACCTAGATAGTCCAAATGCCCGCTAGGTAACTAACATTGTCCAATTTTCCGCTAGGTAACCTAGATACTCAAAGTGCCCGTTACTTAACCTAGATAGTCCAAGTGCCCGCTAAGCAACCTACATAGTCCAAGTGCCCGTTCGTTAACCTAGAAGTCCAAGTGCCCGCTAGGTAACCTAGATAGTCCAAGTGCCCGCTAGGTAACCTATATAGTCCAAGTGCCCGCTAGGTAACCTACATAGTCCAAGGGCCCGCTAGTTAACCTACATAGTCCAAGGGCTCACTTGTTTATTTTGATAGTCCAAGTGTCCGCTAGTTAACCTAGATCGTCCAAGTGCTTGCTGGTTAACCTACATAGTCCAAGTGCCAGGTAGTTAACTTACATAGTTCAAGTGTCCATAGGGAACATACACAACCCAAGTGCCCGCTAGGGAACATACATAATCTAAGTGCCCGCTAGGGAATCTACATAGTCCAAGAGCCCGCTAGTTAATGTAGATAGTCCAAGTTCCGCTAGTTAATCTACATAGTTCAAGGGCCCGCTAGTTAACCTACATAGTCCAAGTACCCGCTAGTTAACCTAGATCGTCCAAGTGTCCGCTAGTTAACCTACATAGTACAAGTGCCCGCTAGGGAATCTAGTTAGTCCAAGTGCCCGCTAGGGAACCTACATAGTCCAAGGGCCCGCTAGTTAACCTACATAGTCCAAGGGCCCGCTAGTTAACCTACATCGTCCAAGGGCCCGCTAGTTAACCTAGATAGTCCAAGTGCCCGCTAGTTAACCTACATAGTCCAAGTGCCCGCTAGGTAACAGAGCCGGTTCAAGTGACCACTAGGTTACCTACATAGTCAAAGTGCCCGCTAGGTAACCTAGCCAGTTCAAGTGACCACTAGGTTACCTACATAGTCCAAGTGCCTGTTCGTTAACCTACATAGTCCAAATGCCCGCTAGGTAACCAATATAGTCCAAATGCCCGCTAGGGGCCCTAATAGTCCAAATGCCCGCTAGTTTACCTAGATAGTCCATGTGCTCGCTATTTAACCTAGATAGTCCAAGTGCCCGCTAGTTAACCTAGATAGACCAAGTGCCCGCTAGGGAACCTATCTAGTCCAAGTACCCGCTAGGAAACGTACATTGTCCAAGTGCCCGCTAGGTAACATAGATAGTCAAATTGCACGCTAGGAAACGTACATAGTCCATGTGCCCGCTAGGTAACTTAGATAGTCCAAGGGCTCGCTAGTTAACCTACATAGTGCAAGTGCCTGCTAGGTAACCTAGATAGTCCAAGTGCCCACTAGTTAACCTACATAGTCCAGGTTCCCCCTAGGTAACCTAGATATTCCAAGGGCCCGCTAGGTAACCTACATAGTCCAAATGCCCGATAGGGAACCTACATAGTCCCAGTGCCCGATAGGGAACCTACATCATCCAAGTGCCCGCTAGGGGACGTACTTAGTCCAAGTGCCCGTTAGCTAACCTAGATAGTCCAAGTGCCCGCTATATAACATTGATCATCCAAGTGCCCGCTAGTTAACCTAGATATTCCAAGTGCACGCTAGTTAACCTACATAGACCAAGGGCCCGCTAGTTAACCTACGTAGTCCAAGGTCCGCTAGTTAACCTAGATAGTCACAGTGCTCACTAGTTGACTTACATCGTACAAGGGCCCGCTAGTAAACCTAGATTGTCCAAGTGCCAGCTAGGTAACCTATATAGTCCAAGTGCCCGCTAGGTAACCTAGATAGTCCAAGGGCCCGCTAGTTAACCTACATAGTTCAAGGGCTCACTTGTTTATTTTGATAGTCCAAGTGCCCGCTAGTTAACCTAGATCGTCCAAGTGCCCGCTAGAAACCTACATAGTCCAAGTGCCCGGTAGTTAACTTACATAGTTCAAGTGTCCATAGGGAACATACACAGCCCAAGTGCCCGCTAGGGAACATACATAGTCCAAGTGCCCGCTAGGGAATCTACATAGTCCAAGGACCCGCTAGTTAATGTAGATAGTCCAAGTTCCGCTAGTTAATCTACATAGTTCAAGGGCCCGCTAGTTAACCTACATAGTCCAAGTAACCGCTAGTTAACCTAGATCGTCCAAGTGTCCGCTAGTTAACCTACATAGTACAAGTGCCCGCTAGGGAATCTAGTTAGTCCAAGTGCCCGCACTGGAACCTACATAGTCCAAGTGCCTGCTAGGGAACCTACATAGTCCAAGTGCCCGCGCTGGAACATACATAGTCCAAGTACCCACTAGGGAATCTACATAGTCCAAAGGCCCGCTAGTTAACGTAGATAGTCCAAGTGCCGCTAGTTAATCAACATAGTCCAAGGGCCCGCTAGTTAACCTACATAGTCCAAGTACACGCTAGTTAACCTAGACCGTCCAAGTGCCCGCTAGGTAACCTACATAGTCCAAGGGCCCGCTAGTTAACCTACATAGTCCAAGGGCCCGCTAGTTAACCTACATCGTCCAATGGCCCGCTAGTTAACCTAGATAGTCCAAGTGCCCGCTATTTAACCTACATTGTCCAAGTGCCCGCTAGGTAAGCTAGCCAGTTCAAGTGACCACTAGGTTACCTACATAGTCCAAGTGCCCGTTCGTTAACCTACATAGTCCCAATGCCCGCTAGGTAACCAATATAGTCCAAATGCCCGCTAGGAGCCCTAATGGTCCAAATGCCCGCTAGTTAACCTAGATCGTCCAAGTGCCCGCTAGAAACCTACATAGTCCAAGTGCCCGGTAGTTAACTTACATAGTTCAAGTGTCCATAGGGAACATACACAGCCCAAGTGCCCGCTAGGGAACATACAAAGTCCAAGTGCCCGCTAGGGAATCTACATAGTCCAAGGGCCCGCTAGTTAATGTAGATAGTCCAAGTTCCGCTAGTTAATCTACATAGTTCAAGGGCCCGCTAGTTAACCTACATAGTCCAAGTACCCGCTAGTTAACCTAGATCGTCCAAGTGTCCGCTAGTTAACCTACATAGTACAAGTGCCCGCTAGGGAATCTAGTTAGTCCAAGTGCCCGCACTGGAACCTACATAGTCCAAGTGCCTGCTAGGGAACCTACATAGTCCAAGTGCCCGCGCTGGAACATACATAGTCCAAGTACCCGCTAGGGAATCTACATAGTCCAAGGGCCCGCAAGTTAACGTAGATAGTCCAAGTGCCGCTAGTTAATCAACATAGTCCAAGGGCCCGCTAGTTAACCTACATAGTCCAAGTACACGCTAGTTAACCTAGACCGTCCAAGTGCCCGCTAGGTAACCTACATAGTCCAAGGGCCCGCTAGTTAACCTACATAGTCCAAGGGCCCGCTAGTTAACCTACATCGTTCAATGGCCCGCTAGTTAACCTAAATAGTCCAAGTGCCCGCTATTTAACCTACATTGTCCAAGTGCCCGCTAGGTAACCTAGCCAGTTCAAGTGACCACTAGGTTACCTACATAGTCCAAGTGCCCGCTAGGTAAGCTAGCCAGTTCAAGTGACCACTAGGTTACCTACATAATCCAAGTGCCCGTTCGTTAACCTACATAGTCCCAAACCCGCTAGGTAACCAATATAGTCCAAATGCCCGCTAGGGGCCCTAATTGTCCAAATGCCCGCTAGTTAACCTAGATAGTCCATGTGCTCGCTAGTTAACCTAGATAGTTCAAGTGCCCGCTAGTTAACCTAGATAGACCAAGTGCCCGCTAGGGAACCTATCTAGTCCAAGTACCCGCTAGGAAACGTACATTGTCCAAGTGCCCGCTAGGTAACGTAGATAGTCCAAGTGGCCGCTAGGGAACGTACATAGTCCAAGTGCCCGCTATGTAACTTAGATAGTCCAAGGGCTGGCTAGTTAACCTACATAGTGCAAGTGCCTGCTAGGTAACCTAGATAGTCCAAGTGCCCACTAGTTAACCTACATAGTCCAGGTTCCCCCTATGTAACCTAGATAGTCCAAGGGCCCGCTAGGTAACCTACATAGTCCAAATGCCCGATAGGGAACCTACATAGTCACGGTGCCCGATAGGGAACCTACATAATCCAAGTGCCCGCTAGGGGACGTACTTAGTCCAAGTGCCCGTTAGCTAACCTAGATAGTCCAAGTGCCCGCTAGTTAACATTGATCATCCAAGTGCCCGCTAGTTAACATAGATAGTCCAAGTGCACGCTAGTTAACCTACATAGTCCAAGGGCCCGCTATGTAACCTAGATAGTCAAAGTGCCCCTTAGGTAACCTTGATTGTCCAAGTGCCCGCTAGGTAACTTACATTGTCCAATTTTCTGCTAGGTAACCTAGATACTAAAAGTGCCCGTTACCTAACCTAGATAGTCCACGTGCCCGCTAAGCAACCTATATAGTCCAATTGCCCATTCGTTAACATAGAAGTCCAAGTGCCCGCTAGTTAACATAGACTGTCCAAGTGCCCGCTAGTTTACCTGCATATTCCAAGTGCCTGTTTGTTAACCTAGATAGTCCATGTGCCCACTAGGTAACCTACATAGTCCAAGTGCCCGCTAGGTAACCTATATAGTCCAAGTGCCCGCTAGGGAACCTATATAGTCCAAGGGCCTGCTGGTTAACCTACATAGTCCAAGGGCTCACTTGTTAATTTTGATAGTCCAAGTGCCCGCTAGTTAACCTAGATCGTCCAAGTGCCCGCTAATTAACCTAGATAGTACTAGTGCCCGTTAGTTAACCTAGAGAGTCCAAGTGCCCACTAGGGGACGTACTTAGTCCATGTGCCCATTAGCTAACCTAGATAGTCCAAGTGCCCGTTGTTAACATTGATCATCCAAGTGCCAGCTAGTTAACCAAGATAGTCCAAGAGCCCTCTAGTTAACCTAGATCGTCCAAGTGCCCGCTAAGAAACCTAGACAGTCCAAGTGACCGTTAAGTTACCTAGATAGTCCAAGTGCCCGCTAGGTAACCTAGATAGTCCAAGTGCCCGTTACCTAACCTAGATAGTCCAATTGCCCGCTATGCAGCATACATAGTCCAAGTGCCCGTTCGTTAACCTAGAAGTCCAAGTGCCCGCTAGGTAACCTAGACTGTCCAAGTGCCCGCTAGGTTACCTACATAGTCGAAGTGTCCGCTAGTTAAACTAGATAGTCCAAGGGCCGCTAGTTAACCTACATAGTCCAAGTGCCCGGTAGTTAACTTACATAGTTCAAGTGTCCATAGGGAACACACACAGCCCAAGTGCCCGCTAGGGAACATACATAGTCCAAGTGCCCGCTAAGGAATCTACATAGTTCAAGGGCCCGCTAATTAATGTAGATAGTCCAAGTTCTGCTAGTTAATCTACATAGTTCAAGGGCCCGCTAGTTAACCTACATAGTCCAAGTACCCGCTAGTTAACCAAGATCGTCCAAGTGTCCGCTAGTTAACCTACATAGTACAAGTGCCCGCTAGGGAATCTAGTTAGTTCAAGTGCCCGCTCTGGAACCTACATAGTCCAAGTGCCTGCTAGGGAACCTACATAGTCCAAGTGCCCGCGCTGGAACATACATAATACAAGTGCCCGCTAGGGAATCTACATAGTCCAAGGGCCCGCTAGTTAACGTAGATAGTCCAAGTGCCGCTAGTTAATCTACATAGTCCAAGGGCCCGCTAGTTAACCTACATAGTCCAAGTACCCGCTAGTTAACCTAGATCGTCCAAGTGCCCGCTAGGTAACCTACATAGTCCAAGGGCCCGCTAGTTAACCTACATCGTCCAAGGGCCCGCTAGTTAACCTGCATATTCCAAGGGCCCGCTAGTTAACCTACATCGTCCAAGGGCCCGCTAGTTAACCTAGATAGTCCAAGTGCCCGCTAGTTAACCTACATAGTCCAAGTGCCCTCTAGGTAACCTAGCCAGTTCAAGTGACCACTAGGTTACCTACATAGTCCAAGTGCCCGTTCGATAACCTACATAGTCCAAATGCCCGCTAGGTAACCAATATAGTCCAAATGCCCGCTAGTGGCACTAATAGTCCAAATGCCCGCTAGTTAACCTAGATAGTCCAAGTGCTCGCTAGTTAACCTAAATAGTCCAAGTGCCCGCTACTTAACCTAGATAGACCAAGCGCCCGCTAGGGAACCTATCTAGTCCAAGTACCGGATAGGAAACGTACATAGTCCAAGTGCCCGCTAGGTAACGTAGATAGTCCAAGTGCCCGCTAGGGAATGTACATAGTCCAAGTGCCCGCTAGGTAACTTAGATAGTCCAAGGGCTCGCTAGTTAACCTACATAGTCCAAATGCCCGATAGGCAACCTTCATAGTCCAATTGCCCGCTAGGTAACTTACATAGTCCAAATGCCCGCTAGTTAACCTACATAGTCCAAGTGCCCGATAGGGAACCTACATAATCCAAGTGCCCGCTAGGGTACCTACATTGTGCAAGTGCCCGTTAGGTAACCTAGATAGTCCAAATGCCTGCTAGGGAACCCACATAGTCCAAGTGACCGCTAGGGAACTTACATAGTCCAAGGAACCACTAGGGAACCTACATAGTCCAAGTGCCCGTTAGTTAACCTAGATAGTCCCAGTGCCCGCTAAGTAACCTAGATAGTCCAACAGCCCGGTAGGTAACCTACATAATCCAAGTACCCACTAGGTAACGTAGATATTTCAAGTGCCAGCTAGGTAACCTAGATAGTCCAAGTGCCCGCTAGGTAACCTACAAAGTCTAAGTGCCCGCTAGGTAATCTATATACTCCAAATGACCACTAGGGAGCCTACAAAGTCCAAATGCCCGCTAGGTAACCTAGGTAGTCCAAGGGCCCGCTAGGAAACCTACATAGTTCTAGTGCCCCCTAGTTAACCTACATTCTCCAAGTGCCCGATAGGGAACCTACATAGTCCAAGAGCCCGCTAGATAACCTACATAGTCCAAGTGCCCGCTAGGGAACCTACATAGTCCAAGTGCCCGTTAGGTAACCTCGATAGTCCAAATGCCCGCCTGGAAACCAACATAGTCCAAGTGCCCGCTAGGGAATTTACATAGTCCAAGGGCCCGCTAGGGAATCTACATAGTCCAACTTCCCGTTAGTTAACCTAGATAGTCCAAGTGCCCGCTTTATAACCTAGATAGTCCAACAGCCCGCTAGGTAACCTACATACTCCAAGAACCCGCAAGGTAACGTAGATAGTTCATGTGCCAGCTAGGTAACCTAGATAGTCCAAGTGTCCGCTAGGTAACCTACAAAGTCTAAGTGCCCGCTAGATTATCTATATAGTCTAAATGCCCGCTAGTTAATCTACATAGTCCAAGGGCCCGCTAGTTAACCTACATAGTCCAAGTACCCGCTAGTTAACCTAGATCGTACAAGTGCCCGCTAGTTAACCTACATAGTCCAAGGGCCCCCTAGGAAACCTACAAAATCTAAGTGCCCGCTAGGTTATCTATATAGTCCAAATGCCCCCTAGGGAACCTACATAGTCCAAGTGCCCGCTAGGTAACATAGATAATCCAAGTGCCCGCTGGTTCACCTATATAGTCCTAGTGCCCGCTAGTTAACCTAGGTCGTCCAACTGCCCGCTAGTTAACCAACATAGTCAATGTGCCCGCTAGTTAACCTACATAGTGCAAGAGCCCGCTAGTTAACCTAGATCGTGCAAGTGTCCGCTAGTTAACCTACATAGTCCAAGTGCCAGTTAGCTAACCTAGATAGTCCAAGGGCCCGCTAGTTGACCTACATAGTCCAAGTGCCCGCTGGGTAACCTAGATAATCCAAGTGCCAGCTTGTTAACCTAGTTAGTCCTATTGCCCGTTAGTTAACCTAGAGTGTCCAAGTGCCCACTAGGGGACGTACTTAGTCCAAGTGCCCGTTAGCTAACCTAGATAGTCCAAGTGCCCGCTAGTTAACCTAGATAATCCAAGTGCACGCTAGTTAACCTAGATAGTCCAAGTGCACGCTTGTTAAGCTTATTCGTACAAGTGAACGCTAGTTAACCTAGATAGTCCAAGTGACCGCTAGGTAACCTAAGTAGTCCAAATGTCCGATAGGGATCCTACATAGTCCAAGTGCCCGCTAGGTAACCTACATAGTCCAAGTGCCCGTTCGTTAACCTAGATAGTCCAAGTGCCCGCTAGGTAACCTAGACTGTCCAAGTGCCCGCTAGGTTACCTACATAGTCCAAGTGCCCGTTCGTTAACCTAGATAGTCCAAGTGCCCGCTAGGAAACCTACATAGTCCAAGGGCCCGCTAGGTAACCTAGATAGTCCAAGTGCCCGCTAGGTAACCTAGAGTCCAAGTGCTCGCTAGTTAACCTACATAGTCCAAGTTTCCACTATGTAACCTAGATAGTCCAAGTGCCCGCTAGGTAACTTACATTGTCCAAGTTCCCGCTAGGTAACCTAGATACTCAAAGTGCCCGTTACCTAACCTAGAGAGTCCAAGTGCCCGCTAAGCAACCTACATATTCCAAGTGCCCGTTCGTTAACCTAGAAGTCCAAGTGCCCGCTAGGTAACCTAGAATCTCCAAGTGCCCGCTTGGTTACCTGCATATTCCAAGTGCCCATTCGTTAACCTAGATAGTCCAAGTGCCCGCTAAGTAACCTATATAGTCCAAGTGCCCGCTAGGTAACCTAGATAGTCCAAGGGCCCCCTAGTTAACCTACATAGTCCAAAGGCTCACTTGTTAACTTTGATAGTCCAAGTACCCGCTAGTTAACTTAGATTGTCCAAGTGCCCGCTAGTTAACCTACATAGTCCAAGGGCCCACTAGTTAACCTAGATAGTCCAAGTGTCCTCTAGTTAACCTACATAGTCCTAGTGCCCGCTAGTTAATCTATATACTAAGTGCCCGTACGTATCCTAGATATTCCAAGGACCCGCTATTTAACCTACATAGTCCAAGTGCCCGCTAGGCAACCTAGATAGTCCACGTACCCGCTAGGTAACCTACATAGTGCAAGTGTCCACTAGTTAACCTACATATTCCAAGTGCCCGCTAGTTAACGTAGATAGTCCAAGTGCCCGCTAGGGAACGTACATAGTCCAAGTGCCCGCTAGGTAACCTAGATAGTGCAAGTGCCCGCTAGTTAACCTAGATAGTTCAAGTATCTGCTAGGTAACCTAGATCATCCAAGAGCCCCCTAGTTAGCCTACATAGTCCAAGTGCCCACTAGGTAACCTGGATAGTCCAAATGCCCGTTCGGTAACCTAGATAGTCCAAGTGCCCTTTAGGGAACCTAGATAGTCAAAGGGCCCGCTAGTAAACCTACATAGTCCATGGGCCCGCTAGTTAACCTACATAGTGCAAGTGTCCACTAGTTAACCTACATATTCCAAGTGCCCGCTATTTAACCTACATAATCTAAGTGCCAGCTAGGTAAACTAGATAGTCCTAATGCCTGTTAGCTAACCTAGATAGTCCAAGTGGCGGCTAGGTAACCTACATAGTCCAAGTGCCCGTTCGTTAACCTAGATACTACAAGTGCCCGCTAGGTAACCAGGACAGTCCAAGTGCCCGCTAGTTAACCTACATAGTCCATGTGCCCGATAGGGAACCTACATAATCCAAGTGCCCGCTCGGCAACTTACATAATCCAAGTGCCCGTTAGTTAACCTAGACAGTCCAAGTGCCTGCTAGTAAACCTACATAATCCATGGGCCCGCTAGTTAACCTACATAGTGCAAGGGCCCGCTAGTTAACCTAGATCGTGCAAGTGTCCGCTAGTTAGCCTATATAGTCCAAGTGCCTGCTAGTTAAACTATATACCAAGTGCCCGCTACGTAACCTAGATAATCCAAGGGCACGCTAGTTAACCTACATAGTACACGTGCCCGCTAGGCAACCTAGATATTCCAAGTCCAAGGGCACGCTAGTTAACCTACATAGTCCAAGTGCCCGCTAGGTAACCTACATAGTGCAAGTGTCTGCTACGTAAACTACATATTCCAAGTGCCCGCTAGATAACATAGATAGTCCAAGTGCCCGCTAGGCAACCTAGATAGTCCACGTACCCGCTAGTTAACCTACATAGTGCAAGTGTCCACTAGTTAACCTACATATTCCAAGTGCCCGCTATTTAACCTACATAATCTAAGTGCCAGCTAGGTAACCTAGATAGTCCTAATGCCTGTTAGCTAACCTAGATAGTCCAAGTGGCGGCTAGGTAACCTACATAGTCCAAGTGCCCGTTCGTTAACCTAGATACTACAAGTGCCCGCTAGGTAACCAGGACAGTCCAAGTGCCCGCTAGTTAACCTACATAGTCCAAGTGCCCGATAGGGAACCTACATAATCCAAGTGACCGCTCGGCAACTTACATAATCCAAGTGCCCGTTAGTTAACCTAGACAGTCCAAGTGCCTGCTAGTAAACCTACATAATCCATGGGCCCGCTAGTTAACCTACAGAGTGCAAGGGCCCGCTAGTTAACCTAGATCGTGCAAGTGTCCGCTAGTTAGCCTATATAGTCCAAGTGCCTGCTAGTTAAACTATATACCAAGTGCCCGCTACGTAACCTAGATAATCCAAGGGCACGCAAGTTAACCTACATAGTCCAAGTGCCCGCTAGGTAACCTACATAGTGCAAGTGTCTGCTACGTAAACTACATATTCCAAGTGCCCGCTAGATAACATAGATAGTCCAAGTGCCCGCTAGGCAACCTAGATAGTCCACATACTCGCTAGTTAACCTACATAGTGCAAGTGTCCACTAGTTAACCTACATATTCCAAGTGCCCGCTATTTAACCTACATAATCTAAGTGCCAGCTAGGTAACCTACATAGTCCTAATGCCTGTTAGCTAACCTAGATAGTCCAAGTGGCGGCTAGGTAACCTACATAGTCCAAGTGCCCGTTCGTTAACCTAGATACTACAAGTGCCCGCTAGGTAACCAGGACAGTCCAAGTGCCCGCTAGTTAACCTACATAGTCCAAGTGCCCGATAGGGAACCTACATAATCCAAGTACCCGCTCGGCAACTTACATAATCCAAGTGCCCGTTAGTTAACCTAGACAGTCCAAGTGCCTGCTAGTAAACCTACATAATCCATGGGACCGCTAGTTAACCTACATAGTGCAAGGGCCCGCTAGTTAACCTAGATCGTGCAAGTGTCCGCTAGTTAGCCTATATAGTCCAAGTGCCTGCTAGTTAAACTATATACCAAGTGCCCGCTACGTAACCTAGATAATCCAAGGGCACGCTAGTTAACCTACATAGTACACGTGCCCGCTAGGCAACCTAGATATTCCAAGTCCAAGGGCACGCTAGTTAACCTACATAGTCCAAGTGCCCGCTAGGTAACCTACATAGTGCAAGTGTCTGCTACGTAAACTACATATTCCAAGTGCCCGCTAGATAACATAGATAGTCCAAGTGCCCGCTAGGCAACCTAGATAGTCCACGTACCCGCTAGTTAACCTACATAGTGCAAGTGTCCACTAGTTAACCTACATATTCCAAGTGCCCGCTATTTAACCTACATAATCTAAGTGCCAGCTAGGTAACCTAGATAGTCCTAATGCCTGTTAGCTAACCTAGATAGTCCAAGTGGCGGCTAGGTAACCTACATAGTCCAAGTGCCCGTTCGTTAACCTAGATACTACAAGTGCCCGCTAGGTAACCAGGACAGTCCAAGTGCCCGCTAGTTAACCTACATAGTCCAAGTGCCCGATAGGGAACCTACATAATCCAAGTGACCGCTCGGCAACTTACATAATCCAAGTGCCCGTTAGTTAACCTAGACAGTCCAAGTGCCTGCTAGTAAACCTACATAATCCATGGGCCCGCTAGTTAACCTACAGAGTGCAAGGGCCCGCTAGTTAACCTAGATCGTGCAAGTGTCCGCTAGTTAGCCTATATAGTCCAAGTGCCTGCTAGTTAAACTATATACCAAGTGCCCGCTACGTAACCTAGATAATCCAAGGGCACGCAAGTTAACCTACATAGTCCAAGTGCCCGCTAGGTAA
Source organism: Tenrec ecaudatus (assembly GCF_050624435.1). Lineage (NCBI taxonomy): Eukaryota > Metazoa > Chordata > Mammalia > Afrosoricida > Tenrecidae > Tenrec > Tenrec ecaudatus. The sequence continues at coordinate 21,572,373 of NC_134538.1, read as the reverse complement.
CCTACATAGTGCAAGTGTCTGCTACGTAAACTACATATTCCAAGTGCCCGCTAGATAACATAGATAGTCCAAGTGCCCGCTAGGCAACCTAGATAGTCCACATACTCGCTAGTTAACCTACATAGTGCAAGTGTCCACTAGTTAACCTACATATTCCAAGTGCCCGCTATTTAACCTACATAATCTAAGTGCCAGCTAGGTAACCTACATAGTCCTAATGCCTGTTAGCTAACCTAGATAGTCCAAGTGGCGGCTAGGTAACCTACATAGTCCAAGTGCCCGTTCGTTAACCTAGATACTACAAGTGCCCGCTAGGTAACCAGGACAGTCCAAGTGCCCGCTAGTTAACCTACATAGTCCAAGTGCCCGATAGGGAACCTACATAATCCAAGTACCCGCTCGGCAACTTACATAATCCAAGTGCCCGTTAGTTAACCTAGACAGTCCAAGTGCCTGCTAGTAAACCTACATAATCCATGGGACCGCTAGTTAACCTACATAGTGCAAGGGCCCGCTAGTTAACCTAGATCGTGCAAGTGTCCGCTAGTTAGCCTATATAGTCCAAGTGCCTGCTAGTTAAACTATATACCAAGTGCCCGCTACGTAACCTAGATAATCCAAGGGCACGCTAGTTAACCTACATAGTACACGTGCCCGCTAGGCAACCTAGATATTCCAAGTCCAAGGGCACGCTAGTTAACCTACATAGTCCAAGTGCCCGCTAGGTAACCTACATAGTGCAAGTGTCTGCTACGTAAACTACATATTCCAAGTGCCCGCTAGATAACATAGATAGTCCAAGTGCCCGCTAGGCAACCTAGATAGTCCACGTACCCGCTAGTTAACCTACATAGTGCAAGTGTCCACTAGTTAACCTACATATTCCAAGTGCCCGCTATTTAACCTACATAATCTAAGTGCCAGCTAGGTAACCTAGATAGTCCTAATGCCTGTTAGCTAACCTAGATAGTCCAAGTGGCGGCTAGGTAACCTACATAGTCCAAGTGCCCGTTCGTTAACCTAGATACTACAAGTGCCCGCTAGGTAACCAGGACAGTCCAAGTGCCCGCTAGTTAACCTACATAGTCCAAGTGCCCGATAGGGAACCTACATAATCCAAGTGACCGCTCGGCAACTTACATAATCCAAGTGCTCGTTAGTTAACCTAGACAGTCCAAGTGCCTGCTAGTAAACCTACATAATCCATGGGACCGCTAGTTAACCTACAGAGTGCAAGGGCCCGCTAGTTAACCTAGATCGTGCAAGTGTCCGCTAGTTAGCCTATATAGTCCAAGTGCCTGCTAGTTAAACTATATACCAAGTGCCCGCTACGTAACCTAGATAATTCAAGGGCACGCTAGTTAACCTACATAGTACACGTGCCCGCTAGGCAAACTAGATATTCCAAGTCCAAGGGCACGCTAGTTAACCTACATAGTACAAGTGCCCGCTAGGCAACCTAGATAGTCCAAGTGCCCGCTAAGGAACCTACATAGTCCAAGTGTACCCTAGTTAACCTAGATAGTCCAAGTGTCCGCTACTTAACCTACATATTCCAAGTGCCCGCTAGTTAACATAGATAATCCAAGTGCCCACTAGGGAACGTACATAGTCCAAGTGCCCGCTAGTTAACCTAGATAGTTCAAGTACCCGCTAGGTAACCTAGATAGTCCAAGTGCCTTTTCGGTAACCTAGATAGTCCAAGTGCCCTTTAGGGAACCTAGATAGTCCAAGGGCCCGCAAGTAAACCTACATAGTCCATGGGCTCGCTAGTTAACCTACATATTCCAAGTGCCCGCTAGTTAACCTACATAATCTAAGTACCCGTGAGCTAACCTAGATATTCCAAGGGCCCGCTAGTTGACCTACATAGTCCAAGTGCCAGCTAGGTATCCTAGAAAGTACAAGTGCCCGCTATGTAACCTAGATAGTCCAAGTGCCCGTTAGTTAACCTAGATAGTCCAAGTGCCCACTAGGGGACGTACTTAGTCCATGTACCCATTAGCTAGCATAGATAGTCCATGTGCCCGCTAGTTAACATTGATCATCCAAGTGCCCGCTAGTTAACCTAGATAGTCCAAATGCCCTCTAGTTAACCTAGATCGTCCAAGTGCCCGCTAGTTAACCTACATAGTCCAAAGGCCCGCTAGTTAACCTACATAGTCCAAGGTCCGCTAGTTACCCTAGATAGTCCAAGTGCTCGCTAGTTAACCTACATAGTACAAGGGCCCACTAGTTGACCTAGATAGTCCAAGTGCCCGCTAGTTAACCTAGATAGTCCAAGTGCCCGTTAGGTAACCTAAGTAGTCCAAATATCCGACAGGGATCCTACATAGTCCAAGTGCCCGGTAGGTAACCTACATAGTCCAAGTGCCCGTTCGTTAACCTAGATAGTCCAAATGCCCGCTAGGTAACCTAGACTGTCCAAGTGCCCGCTAGATTACCTACATAGTCCATGTGCCCGTTCGTTAACCTAGATAGTCCAAGAACCCGCTAGGAAACCTAGATAGTCCAACGGCCCTCTAGGTAACCTAGATATTCCAAGTGTCCGCTAGATAACCTAGAGTCCAAGTGCTCGCTAGTTAACCTACATAGTCCAAGTTCCAGCTATGTAAACTAGATAGTCAAAGTGCCCGTTAGGTAACCTAGATAGTCCAAGTGCCCGCTAGGTAACTTACATTGTCCAAGTTCCCGCTAGGTAACCTAGATAGTCCAAGTGCCCGTTACCAAACCTACATAATCCAAGTACCCGCTAGGTAACGTAGATAGTTCAAGTGCCGCTAGATAACCTAGATAGTCTAAGTGCCCGCTAGTTAACATTGATCATCCATGTGCCCGCTAGTTAACCTAGATAGTCCAAGTGACCTCTAGTTAACCTAGATAGTCCAAGTGCCCGCTAGTTAACCTACATAGTCCTAAGGCCCGCTAGTTAAACTACATAGTCCAAGGTCCGCTAGTTAACCTAGATAGTCCAAGTGCTCGCTAGTTAACCTACATAGTACAAGGGCCCACTTGTTGTCCTAGATAGTCCAAGTGCCCGCTAGTTAACCTAGATAGTCCAATTACCCACTAGGTAACCTATGTAGTCCAAATATCCGACAGGGATCCTACATAGTCCATGTGCCCGCTAGGTAACCTACATAGTCCAAGTGCCCGTTAGGTAACCTAGATAGTCCAAATGCCCGCCAGGAAACCCACATAGTCCAAGGGCGCTAGGGAATTTACATAGTCCAAGGGCCCGCTAGGGAATCTACATAGTCCAAGTGCCCGTTAGTTAACCTAGATAGTCCAAGTGCCCGCTTAGTAACCTAGATAGTCCAACAGTCCGCTAAGTAACCTACATACTCCAAGAACCCGCAAGGTAACGTAGATAGTTCATGTGCCAGCTAGGTAACCTAGATAGTCCAAGTGTCTGCTAGGTAATCTACAAAGTCTAAGTGCCCGCTAGATTATCTATATAGTCCAAATGCCCGCTAGGGAATCTACATAGTCCAAGGGCCCGCTAGTTAACGTAGATAGTCCAAGTGCCGCTAGTTAATCTACATAGTCAAAGGGCCCGCTAGTTAACCTACATAGTCCAAATGCACGCTAGTTAACCTAGATCGTCCAAGTGCCCGCTAGGTAACCTACATAGTCCAAGGGCCCGCTAGTTAACCTACATAGTCCAAGGGCCTGCTCGGTAACCTACAAAGTCTACGTGCCCGCTAGGTTATCTATATAGTCCAAATGCCCCCTAGGGAACTTACATAGTCCAAGTGCCCGCTAGGTAACATTGATAATCCAAGTGCCCGCTAGTTAACCTATATTGTCCTAGTGCCCGCTAGTTAACCTAGGTCGTCCAAGTGCCCCCTAGTTAACCAACATAGTCAATGTGCCCGCTAGTTATTCTACATAGTGCAAGAGCCCGCTAGTTAACCTAGATCGTCCAAGTGTGGGCTAGTTAACCTACATAGTCCAAGTGCCAGTTAGCTAACCTAGATAGTCCAAGGGCCAGCTAGTTGACCTACATAGTCCAAGTGCCCGCTGGGTAACCTAGATAATCCAAGTGCCCGCTAGGGAACCTTCATAGTTCAAGTGCCAGCTAGGTAACCTAGATAATCCAAGTGCCCGCTAGTTAACCTAGATGGTCCTATTGCCCGTTAGTTAACCTAGAGTGTCCTAGTGCCCACTAGGGGACGTATTTAGTCCAAGTGCCCGTTAGCTAACCTAGATCGTCCAAGTGCCCGCTAGTTAGTCGAAGTGCCCGCTAGGTAACCTAAGTAGTCCAAATGTCCGATAGGGATCCTACAGAGTCCAAGTGCCCGCTAGGTAACCTACATAGTCCAAGTGCCCGTTCGTTAACCTAGATAGTCCAAGTGCGCGCTAGGTAACCTAGACTGTCCAAGTGCCCGCCAGGTTACCTACATAGTCCTAGTGCCCGTTCGTTAACCTAGATAGTCCAAGGGCCCGCTAGGTAACCTAGATAGTCCAATTGCCCGCTAGGTAACCTAGAGTCCAAGTGCTCGCTAGTTAACCTACATAGTCCAAGTGCCCGCTATGTAACCTCGATAGTCAAAGTGCCCGTTAGGTAACCTAGATAGTCCAAGGGCCCGCTAGTTAACCTACATAGTCCAAGGGCCCACTAGTTAACCTAGATAGACCAAGTGTCCTCTACTTAACCTAGATAGTCCTAGTGCCCGCTAGTTAACCTATATACCAAGTGCCCGCTAGGTATCCTAGATAGTCCAAGGGCCCGCTATTTAACCTACATAGTCCAAGTGCACGCTAGGCAACCTAGATAGTCCAAGTGCCCGAAGGAAACGTACATAATCCAAGTGCCCGCTAGGTATCCTAGATAGTACAAGTGCCCGCTAGTTAACCTAGATAGTTCAAGTACCCGCCAGGCAACCTAGATCATCCAAGGGTCCCCTAGTTAGCCTAGATAGTCCAAGTGCCCGCTCGTTAACCTAGATAGTCCAAGTGCCCATTCTGTAACCTAGATAGTCTAAGTGCCTTTTAGGGAACGTAGATACTCCAAGGGCCCGCTAGTAAACCTACATAGTCCATGGGCCCGTTCGTTAACCTAGAGAATACAAGTGCCCGCTAGGTAACCAGGACAGTCCAAGTGCCCGCTAGTTAACCTACATAGTCCAAGTGCCCGATAGGGAACCTACATAATCCAAGTGCCCGCTAGGCAACATACATACTCCAAGTGCCCATAGTTAACCTAGATAGTCAAAGTGCCTGCTAGGTAACCTAGATAGTCCAAGTGCCCGCTAGGTAACCTACATAGTCCAAGTGCCCGCTAGTTAACCTAGATAGTCCAAGTGACTGCTAGTAAACCTACATAATCCATGGGCCCGCTAGTTAACCTACATAGTGCAAGGGCCCGCTAGTTAACCTAGATCGTGCAAGTGTCCGCTAGTTAGCCTATATAGTCCAAGTGCCTGCTAGTTAAACTATATACCAAGTGCCCGCTACGTAACCTAGATAGTCCAAGGGCACGCTAGTTAACCTACAAAGTACAAGTGCCCGCTATGAAACCTAGATAGTCCAAGTGCCCGCTAAGGAACCTACATATTCCAAGTGCACGCTATTTAACCTAGATAGTCCAAGTGTCTGCTAGTTAACCTACATATTCCAAATGCCCGCTAGTTAACATAGATAGTCCAAGTGCCCACTAGGGAACGTACATAGTCCAAGTGCCCGCTACTTAACCTAGATAATTCAAGTACCCGCTAGGTAACCTAGATAGTCCAAATGCCTTTTCGCTAACCTAGATAGTCCAAGTGCCCTTTAGGGAACCTAGATAGTCCAAGGGCCCGCAAGTAAACCTACATAGTCCATGGGCCCGTTAGCTAACCTAGATAGTGCAAGGGCCCGCTAGTTGACCTACATAGTCTAGTGCCAGCTAGGTATCCTAGATAGTACAAGTGCCTGCTAGGTAACCTAGATAGTCCAAGTGCCCGTTAGTTAACCTAGACAGTCCAAGTGCCCACTAGGGGACGTACTTAGTCCATGTGCCCATTAGCTAGTTACATACTCCAAGTGCCCGCTAGTTAACATTGATCATCCAAGTGCCCGCTAATTAACCTAGATAGTCCAAGTGCCCTCTAGTTAACCTAGATCGTCCAAGTGTCCGCTAGTTAACTTACATAGGCCAAAGGCCCGCTAGTTAACCTACATAGTCCAAGGTCCGCTAGTTACCCTAGATAGTCCAAGTGCTCGCTAGTTAACCTACATAGTACAAGGGCCCACTAGTTGACCTAGATAGTCCAAGTGCCCGCTAGTTAACCTAGATAGTCCAAGTGCCCGCTAGGTAACCTAAGTAGTCCAAATATCCGACAGGGATCCTACATAGTCCAAGTGCCCGCTAGGTAACCCACATTGTCCAAGTGCCTGTTCGTTAACCTATATAGTCCAAGTGCCCGCTAGGTAACCTAGACTGTCCAAGTGCCCGCTAGGTTACCTACATAGTCCAAGTGCCCGCTAGGTTACCTACATAGTCCAAGTGCCCGTTCGTTAACCTAGATAGTTCAAGTGCCCGCTAAGTAACCTAGACTCTCCAAGTGCCCGCTAGGTTAGCTACATAGTCCAAGTGCCCGTTCGTTAACCTAGATAGTCCAAGTGCCCGCTAGGAAACCTACATAGTCCAAGGGCCCTCTAGGTAACCTTGATAGTCCAAGTGTCCGCTAGATAACCTAGAGTCCAAGTGCTCGCTAGTTAACCTACATAGTCCAAGTACCCGCTATGTAACCGAGATAGTCAAAGTGCCCGTTAGGTAACATAGATAGTCAAATTGCCCGCTAGGTAACTTACATTGTCCAACTTCCCGCTAGGTAACCTAGATAGTCCAAGTGCCCGTTACCTAACCTAGATAGTCCAAGTGCCTGCTTGGCAACCTACATAGTCCAAGAGCCCGTTCATTAACCTAGAAGTCCAAGTGCCCGCTAGGTTACCTGCATATTCCAAGTGCCCATTTGTTAAGCAACATAGTCCAAGTGCCCACTAGGTAACCTACATAGTCCAAGTGCCCGCTAGGCAACCTATATAGTCCAAGTGCCCGCTAGGTAACCTAGATAGTCCTAGGGCCCGCTAGTTAACCTACATAGTCCAAGGGCTCACTTGTTCACTTTGATAGTCCAAGTGCCCGCTAGTTAACCTAGATCTTCCAAGTGCCCGCTAGGTAACCTAGATTGTCCAAGTGTCCGCTAGTTAACCTACATAGTCCAAGTGCCCGCTAGTTAACCTATATATCAAGTGCCCGCTACGTAACCTAGATATTCCAAGTGCACGCTAGTTAACCTATATCGTCCAATTGCCCGCTAGGCAACCTAGATAGTCCAAGTGCCCGCTAAGGAACCTACATAGTCCAAGTGTACGCTAGTTATCCTAGATAGTCCAAGTGCCCGCTAGTTAACCTAGATAGTCCAAGTGCCTGCTAGGTAACCTACATTGTGCAAGTGTGTGCTAGTTAACCTACATATTCCAAGTGCCCGCTAGTTAACATAGATACTCCAAGTGCCCGCTAGGGAATGTACATAGTCCAAGTGCCCGCTAGGTAACCTAGATAGTGCAAGTGCGCGCTAGTTAACCTGGATAGTTCAAGTACCCGCTAGGTAACCTAGATCGTCCAAGGGCCCCCTAGTTAGCGTACATAGTCCAAGTGCCCGCTAGGTAACCTAGATAGTCCAAGTGCCCGTTCGGTAACCTAGATAGTCCAAGTGCCCTTTAGGGAAGCTAGATAGTCCAAGGGCCCGCTAGTAAACCTTCATAGTCCATGGGCCCGCTAGTTAACCTTCATAGTGCAAGTGTCCGCTACTTTACCTACAGATTCCAAGTGCCCGCTAGTTAACCTACATAATCTAAGTGCCCGTTGGCTAACCTAGATAGTCCAAGGGCCCGCTAGTTGACCTACATAGTCCAAGTGCACGCTAGTTAACCTAGATAGTCCAAGTGCCTGCTAGGTAACCTACATAGTGCAAGTGTCCGCTAGTTAACCTACATATTCCAAGTGCCCGCTAATTAACATAGATAGTCCAAGTGCTCGCTAGGGAACGTACATACTTCAAGTGCCCGCTAGGTAACCTAGATCGTCAAAGGGCCCGATAGTAAACCTACATAGTCCATGGGCCCGCTAGTTAACCTTCATTGTGCAAATGTCCGCTACTTAACCTACATATTCCAAATTCCCGCTATTTAACCTACATAATCTAAGTCCCCTTTGGCTAACCTAGATATTCCAAGGGCCCGCATGTTGACCTACGTAGTCAAAGTGCCAGCTAGGTAACCTAGATAGTACAAGTGCCCGCTAGGGAACCTAGATAGTCCAAGTGCCTGTTAGCTAACCTAGATACTCCAAATGGCGCCTAGGTAACCTACATAGTCCAAGTGCCCGTTCGTTAACCTAGATAATCCAAGTGCCCACTAGGTAACCTAGGCAGTCCAAGTGCCCGCTAGTTAACCTACAAAGTCCAAGTGCCATATAGGGAACCTACATAATCCAAGTGCCCACTAGGCAACCTACATAGTCCAAGTGCCCGTTAGTTAACCTAGATAGTCGAGGTGCCCGCTAGGTAACCTAGATAGTCCAACAGCCCGGGAGGTAACCTACATACTCCAATTACCCGCTAGGTAACGTAGATAGTTCAAGTGCCTGCTAGGTAACCTAGATAGTCCAAGTGCCCGCTAGGTAACCTACAAAGTCTAAGTGCCCGCTAAGTAATCTATATAGTCCAAATAACCGCTAGGGAGCCTACATAGTCCAAATGCCCGCTAGGTAACCTAGATAGTCTAAGGGCCCGCTAGGTAACCTACATAGTCCTAGTGCCCCCTAGTTAACCTACATTTTCCAAGTGCCAGATAGGGAACCTACATAGTCCAAGTGCCCTCTAGTTAACCTACATAGTCCAAGTGCCTGATAGGGAACCTACATAATCCAAGTGCCCGCTAGGCAACCTACACAGTCCAAGTGCCCGCTAGGTAACCTACATAGTCCAAGTGCCCGCTCAGGAACCTACATAGTCCAAGTGCACCCTAGTAAACCTAGATAGTCCAAGTGTCCGCTAGTTAACCTATATATTCCAAGTGCCCATTAGTTAACATAGATAGTGCAAGTGCCCACTAGGGAACGTACATAGTCCAAGTGCCCGCTAGTTAACCTAGATAGTTCAAGTACCCGCTAGGTAACCTAGATAGTCCAAGTGCCTTTTCGGTAACCTAGATAGTCCAACTGCCCTTTAGGGAACCTAGATAGTTCAAGGGCCCGCAAGTAAACCTACATAGTCCATGGGCCCGCTAGATAACCTACATATTCCAAGTGCCCGCTAGTTAACCTACATATACTAAGTGCCCGTGAGCTCACCTAGATATTCCAAGGGCCCGCTAGTTGACCTACATAGTCCAAGTGCCAGCTAGGTATCCTAGAGGGTACAAGTGCCCGCTAGGTAACCTAGATAGTCCAAGTGCCCACTAGGGGACGTACTTAGTCCATGTACCCATTAGCTAGCATAGATAGTCCATGTGCCCGCTAGTTAACATTGATCATCCAAGTGCCCGCTAGTTAACCTAGATAGTCCAAGTGCTCTCTAGTTAACCTAGATCGTCCAAGTGCCCGCTAGTTAACCTACATAGTCCCAAGGCCCGCTAGTTAACCTACATAGTCCAAGGTCCGCTAGTTACCCTAGATAGTCCAAGTGCTCGCTAGTTAACCTACATAGTACAAGGGCCCACTAGTTGACCTAGATAGTCCAAGTGCCCGCTAGTTAACCTAGATAGTCCAAGTGCCCGCTAGGTAACCTAAGTAGTCCAAATATCCGACAGGGATCCTACATAGTCCAAGTGCCCGCTAGGAACCTATATTGTCCAAGTGCCCGTTCGTTAACCTAGATAGTCCAACTGCCCGCTAGGTAACCTAGACTCTCCAAGTGCCCGCTAGGTTACCTACATAGTCCAAGTGCCCGTTCGTTAACCTAGATAGTCCAAGAGCCCGCTAGGAAACCTAGATAGTCCAACGGCCCTCTAGGTAACCTAGATAGTCCAAGTGACCGCTAGATAACCTAGAGTCCAAGTGCTCCCTCGTTAACCTACATAGTCCAAGTTTCAACTATGTAAACTAGATAGTCAAAGTGCCCGTTAGGTAACCTAGATACTCCAAGTGCCCTCTAGTTAACCTAGATCGTCCAGGTGCCCGCTAGTTAACCTACATAGTCCAAAGGCCCGCTAGTTAAACTACATAGTCCAAGGTCCGCGAGTTAACCTAGATAATCCAAGTGCTCGCTAGTTAACCTACATAGTACAAGGGCCCACTTGTTGACCTAGATAGTCCAAGGGCCCGCTAGTTAACCTAGATGGTCCATGTGCCCGCTAGGAAACCTAAGTAGTCCAAATATCCGACAGGGATCCTACATAGTGCAAGTGCCCGCTAGGTAACCTACATTGTCCAAGTGCCCGTTCGTTAAACTAGATAGTCCAAGTGCCCGCTAGGTAACCTAGACTGTCCAAGTGCCCGCTAGGTTACCTACATAGTCCAAGTGCCTGTTCGTTAACCTAGATAGTCCAAGTGCCCGCTAGGAAACCTAGATAGTCCAACGGCCCTCTAGGTAACCTAGATAGTCCAAGTGTCCGCTAGATAAACTAGAGTCCAAGTGCTCGCTAGTTAACCTACATAGTCAAAGTGCCCGCTATGTAAACTAGATAGTCAAAGTGCCCGTTAGGTAACCTAGATAGTCCAAGTGCCCGCTAGGTAACTTACATTGTCCAAGTTCCCGCTAGGTAACCTAGGTAGTCCAAGTGCCCGTTACCTAACCTACATAATCGAAGTACCCGCTTGGTAACATAGGTAGTTGAAGTGCCAGCTAGATAACCTAGATAGTCCAAGTGCCCGCTAGGTAACCTACAAAGTCTAAGTGCCCTCTAGGTAATCTATATACTCCAAATGACCACTAGGGAGCCTACATAGTCCAAATGCCCGATAGGTAACCTAGGTAGTCCAAGGGCCCGCTAGGAAACCTACATAGTCCTAGTGCCCCCTAGTTAACCTACATTCTCCAAGTGCCCGATAGGGAACCTACATAGTCCAAGTGCCCGTTAGGTAACCTAGATAGTCCAAATGCCCGCCAGGAAACCCACATAGTCCAAGTGCCCGCTAGGGAATTTACATAGTCCAAGGGCCCGCTAGGGAATCTACATAGTCCAAGTGCCCGTTAGTTAACCTAGATAGTCCAAGTGCCCGCTTAGTAACCTAGATAATCCAACAGCCCGCTAGGTAACCTACATACTCCAAGAACCCGCAAGGTAACGTAGATAGTTCATGTGCCAGCTAGGTAACCTAGATAGTCCAAGTGTCTGCTAGGTAACCTACAAAGTCTAAGTGCCCGCTAGATTATCTATATAGTCCAAATGCCCGCTAGGGAATCTACATATTCCAAGGGCCCGCTAGTTAACGTAGATAGTCCAAGTGCCGCTAGTTAATCTACATAGTCCAAGGGCCCGCTAGTTAACCTACATAGTCCAAATGCACGCTAGTTAACCTAGATCGTCCAAGTGCCCGCTAGGTAACCTACATAGTCCAAGGGCCCGCTAGTTAACCTACATAGTCCAAGGGCCCGCTAGGTAACCTACAAAGTCTACGTGCCCGCTAGGTTATCTATATAGTCCAAATGCCCCCTAGGGAACCTACATAGTCCATGTGCCCGCTAGGTAACATAGATAATACAAGTGCCCGCTAGTTAACCTATATTGTCCTAGTGCCCGCTAGTTAACCTAGGTCGTCCAAGTGCCCCCTAGTTAACCAACATAGTCAATGTGCCCGCTAGTTAATATACATAGTGCAAGAGCCCGCTAGTTAACCTAGATCATGCAAGTGTCCGCTAGTTAACCTACATAGTCCAAGTGCCAGTTAGCTAACCTAGATTGTCCAAGGGCCCGCTAGTTGACCTACATAGACCAAGTGCCCGCTGGGTAACCTAGATAATCCAAGTGCCCGCTAGGGAACCTTCATAGTCCAAGTGCCAGCTAGGTAACCTAGATAGTCCAAGTGCCCGCTAGTTACTCTAGATGGTCCTATTGCCCGTTAGTTAACCTAGAGTGTCCTAGTGCCCACTAGGGGACGTATTTAGTCCAAGTGCCCGTTAGCTAACCTAGATCGTCCAACTGCCCGCTAGTTAACCTAGATAGTCCAAGTGCCCGCTAGGTAACCTAAGTAGTCCAAATGTCCGATAGGGATCCTACATAGTCCAAGTGCCCGTTCGTTAACCTAGATAGTCCAAGAGCCCGCTAGGTAACCTAGACTGTCCAGGTGCCCGCCAAGTTGCCTACATAGTCCAAGTGCCCGTTCGTTAACCAGGATAGTCCAAGTGCCCGCTAGGAAACCTACATAGTCCAAGGGCCCGCTAGGTAACCTAGATAGTCCAAGTGCCCGCTTGGTAACCTAGAGTCCAAGTGCTCGCTAGTTAACCTACATAGTCCAAATGCCCGCTATGTAACCTTGATAGTCAAAGTGCCCGTTAGGTAACCTAGATAGTCCAAGGGCCCGCTAGTTAACCTACATAGCCCAAGGGCTCACTTGTTAACTTTGATAGTCCAAGTGCCCGCTAGTTAACCTAGATTGTCTTAGTGCCCGCTAGTAAACCTAGATTGTCCAAGTGCCCGCTAGTTAACCTACATATACTAAGTGCCCGTGAGCTCACCTAGATATTCCAAGGGCCCGCTAGTTGACCTACATAGTCCAAGTGCCAGCTAGGTATCCTAGAGGGTACAAGTGCCCGCTAGGTAACCTAGATAGTCCAAGTGCCCACTAGGGGACGTACTTAGTCCATGTACCCATTAGCTAGCATAGATAGTCCATGTGCCCGCCAGTTAACATTGATCATCCAAGTGCCCGCTAGTTAACCTAGATAGTCCAAGTGCGATCTAGTTAACCTAGATCGTCCAAGTGCCCGCTAGTTAACCTACATAGTCCCAAGGCCCGCTAGTTAACCTACATAGTCCAAGGTCCGCTAGTTACCCTAGATAGTCCAAGTGCTCGCTAGTTAACCTACATAGTACAAGGGCCCACTAGTTGACCTAGATAGTCCAAGTGCCCGCTAGTTAACCTAGATAGTCCAAGTGCCCGCTAGGTAACCTAAGTAGTCCAAATATCCGACAGGGATCCTACATAGTCCAAGTGCCCGCTAGGAATCTATATTGTCCAAGTGCCCGTTCGTTAACCTAGATAGTCCAACTGCCCGCTAGGTAACCTAGACTCTCCAAGTGCCCGCTAGGTTACCTACATAGTCCAAGTGCCCGTTCGTTAACCTAGATAGTCCAAGAGCCCGCTAGGAAACCTAGATAGTCCAACGGCCCTCTAGGTAACCTAGATAGTCCAAGTGACCGCTAGATAACCTAGAGTCCAAGTGCTCCCTCGTTAACCTACATAGTCCAAGTTCCAACTATGTAAACTAGATAGTCAAAGTGCCCGTTAGGTAACCTAGATAGTCCAAGTGCCCGCTAGGTAACTTACATTGTCCAAGTCCCGCTAGGAAACCTAGATAGTCCAACGGCCCTCTAGGTAACCTAGATAGTCCAAGTGTCCGCTAGATAAACTAGAGTCCAAGTGCTCGCTAGTTAACCTACATAGTCAAAGTGCCCGCTATGTAAACTAGATAGTCAAAGTGCCCGTTAGGTAACCTAGATATACCAAGTGCCCGCTAGGTAACTTACATTGTCCAAGTTCCCGCTAGGTAACCTAGGTAGTCCAAGTGCCCGTTACCTAACCTACATAATCGAAGTACCCGCTTGGTAACATAGATAGTTGAAGTGCCAGCTAGATAACCTAGATAGTCCAAGTGCCCGCTAGGTAACCTAGATAGTCCAAGTGCCCGCTAGGTAACCTAAGTAGTCCAAATATCCGACAGGGATCCTACATAGTCCAAGTGCCCGCTAGGAACCTATATTGTCCAAGTGCCCGTTCGTTAACCTAGATAGTCCAACTGCCCGCTAGGTAACCTAGACTCTCCAAGTGCCCGCTAGGTTACCTACATAGTCCAAGTGCCCGTTCGTTAACCTAGATAGTCCAAGAGCCCGCTAGGAAACCTAGATAGTCCAACGGCCCTCTAGGTAACCTAGATAGTCCAAGTGACCGCTAGATAACCTAGAGTCCAAGTGCTCCCTCGTTAACCTACATAGTCCAAGTTTCAACTATGTAAACTAGATAGTCAAAGTGCCCGTTAGGTAACCTAGATACTCCAAGTGCCCTCTAGTTAACCTAGATCGTCCAGGTGCCCGCTAGTTAACCTACATAGTCCAAAGGCCCGCTAGTTAAACTACATAGTCCAAGGTCCGCGAGTTAACCTAGATAATCCAAGTGCTCGCTAGTTAACCTACATAGTACAAGGGCCCACTTGTTGACCTAGATAGTCCAAGGGCCCGCTAGTTAACCTAGATGGTCCATGTGCCCGCTAGGAAACCTAAGTAGTCCAAATATCCGACAGGGATCCTACATAGTGCAAGTGCCCGCTAGGTAACCTACATTGTCCAAGTGCCCGTTCGTTAAACTAGATAGTCCAAGTGCCCGCTAGGTAACCTAGACTGTCCAAGTGCCCGCTAGGTTACCTACATAGTCCAAGTGCCTGTTCGTTAACCTAGATAGTCCAAGTGCCCGCTAGGAAACCTAGATAGTCCAACGGCCCTCTAGGTAACCTAGATAGTCCAAGTGTCCGCTAGATAAACTAGAGTCCAAGTGCTCGCTAGTTAACCTACATAGTCAAAGTGCCCGCTATGTAAACTAGATAGTCAAAGTGCCCGTTAGGTAACCTAGATAGTCCAAGTGCCCGCTAGGTAACTTACATTGTCCAAGTTCCCGCTAGGTAACCTAGGTAGTCCAAGTGCCCGTTACCTAACCTACATAATCGAAGTACCCGCTTGGTAACATAGGTAGTTGAAGTGCCAGCTAGATAACCTAGATAGTCCAAGTGCCCGCTAGGTAACCTACAAAGTCTAAGTGCCCTCTAGGTAATCTATATACTCCAAATGACCACTAGGGAGCCTACATAGTCCAAATGCCCGATAGGTAACCTAGGTAGTCCAAGGGCCCGCTAGGAAACCTACATAGTCCTAGTGCCCCCTAGTTAACCTACATTCTCCAAGTGCCCGATAGGGAACCTACATAGTCCAAGTGCCCGTTAGGTAACCTAGATAGTCCAAATGCCCGCCAGGAAACCCACATAGTCCAAGTGCCCGCTAGGGAATTTACATAGTCCAAGGGCCCGCTAGGGAATCTACATAGTCCAAGTGCCCGTTAGTTAACCTAGATAGTCCAAGTGCCCGCTTAGTAACCTAGATAATCCAACAGCCCGCTAGGTAACCTACATACTCCAAGAACCCGCAAGGTAACGTAGATAGTTCATGTGCCAGCTAGGTAACCTAGATAGTCCAAGTGTCTGCTAGGTAACCTACAAAGTCTAAGTGCCCGCTAGATTATCTATATAGTCCAAATGCCCGCTAGGGAATCTACATATTCCAAGGGCCCGCTAGTTAACGTAGATAGTCCAAGTGCCGCTAGTTAATCTACATAGTCCAAGGGCCCGCTAGTTAACCTACATAGTCCAAATGCACGCTAGTTAACCTAGATCGTCCAAGTGCCCGCTAGGTAACCTACATAGTCCAAGGGCCCGCTAGTTAACCTACATAGTCCAAGGGCCCGCTAGGTAACCTACAAAGTCTACGTGCCCGCTAGGTTATCTATATAGTCCAAATGCCCCCTAGGGAACCTACATAGTCCATGTGCCCGCTAGGTAACATAGATAATACAAGTGCCCGCTAGTTAACCTATATTGTCCTAGTGCCCGCTAGTTAACCTAGGTCGTCCAAGTGCCCCCTAGTTAACCAACATAGTCAATGTGCCCGCTAGTTAATATACATAGTGCAAGAGCCCGCTAGTTAACCTAGATCATGCAAGTGTCCGCTAGTTAACCTACATAGTCCAAGTGCCAGTTAGCTAACCTAGATTGTCCAAGGGCCCGCTAGTTGACCTACATAGACCAAGTGCCCGCTGGGTAACCTAGATAATCCAAGTGCCCGCTAGGGAACCTTCATAGTCCAAGTGCCAGCTAGGTAACCTAGATAGTCCAAGTGCCCGCTAGTTACTCTAGATGGTCCTATTGCCCGTTAGTTAACCTAGAGTGTCCTAGTGCCCACTAGGGGACGTATTTAGTCCAAGTGCCCGTTAGCTAACCTAGATCGTCCAACTGCCCGCTAGTTAACCTAGATAGTCCAAGTGCCCGCTAGGTAACCTAAGTAGTCCAAATGTCCGATAGGGATCCTACATAGTCCAAGTGCCCGTTCGTTAACCTAGATAGTCCAAGAGCCCGCTAGGTAACCTAGACTGTCCAGGTGCCCGCCAAGTTGCCTACATAGTCCAAGTGCCCGTTCGTTAACCAGGATAGTCCAAGTGCCCGCTAGGAAACCTACATAGTCCAAGGGCCCGCTAGGTAACCTAGATAGTCCAAGTGCCCGCTTGGTAACCTAGAGTCCAAGTGCTCGCTAGTTAACCTACATAGTCCAAATGCCCGCTATGTAACCTTGATAGTCAAAGTGCCCGTTAGGTAACCTAGATAGTCCAAGGGCCCGCTAGTTAACCTACATAGCCCAAGGGCTCACTTGTTAACTTTGATAGTCCAAGTGCCCGCTAGTTAACCTAGATTGTCTTAGTGCCCGCTAGTAAACCTAGATTGTCCAAGTGCCCGCTAGTTAACCTACATATACTAAGTGCCCGTGAGCTCACCTAGATATTCCAAGGGCCCGCTAGTTGACCTACATAGTCCAAGTGCCAGCTAGGTATCCTAGAGGGTACAAGTGCCCGCTAGGTAACCTAGATAGTCCAAGTGCCCACTAGGGGACGTACTTAGTCCATGTACCCATTAGCTAGCATAGATAGTCCATGTGCCCGCCAGTTAACATTGATCATCCAAGTGCCCGCTAGTTAACCTAGATAGTCCAAGTGCGATCTAGTTAACCTAGATCGTCCAAGTGCCCGCTAGTTAACCTACATAGTCCCAAGGCCCGCTAGTTAACCTACATAGTCCAAGGTCCGCTAGTTACCCTAGATAGTCCAAGTGCTCGCTAGTTAACCTACATAGTACAAGGGCCCACTAGTTGACCTAGATAGTCCAAGTGCCCGCTAGTTAACCTAGATAGTCCAAGTGCCCGCTAGGTAACCTAAGTAGTCCAAATATCCGACAGGGATCCTACATAGTCCAAGTGCCCGCTAGGAATCTATATTGTCCAAGTGCCCGTTCGTTAACCTAGATAGTCCAACTGCCCGCTAGGTAACCTAGACTCTCCAAGTGCCCGCTAGGTTACCTACATAGTCCAAGTGCCCGTTCGTTAACCTAGATAGTCCAAGAGCCCGCTAGGAAACCTAGATAGTCCAACGGCCCTCTAGGTAACCTAGATAGTCCAAGTGACCGCTAGATAACCTAGAGTCCAAGTGCTCCCTCGTTAACCTACATAGTCCAAGTTCCAACTATGTAAACTAGATAGTCAAAGTGCCCGTTAGGTAACCTAGATAGTCCAAGTGCCCGCTAGGTAACTTACATTGTCCAAGTCCCGCTAGGAAACCTAGATAGTCCAACGGCCCTCTAGGTAACCTAGATAGTCCAAGTGTCCGCTAGATAAACTAGAGTCCAAGTGCTCGCTAGTTAACCTACATAGTCAAAGTGCCCGCTATGTAAACTAGATAGTCAAAGTGCCCGTTAGGTAACCTAGATATACCAAGTGCCCGCTAGGTAACTTACATTGTCCAAGTTCCCGCTAGGTAACCTAGGTAGTCCAAGTGCCCGTTACCTAACCTACATAATCGAAGTACCCGCTTGGTAACATAGATAGTTGAAGTGCCAGCTAGATAACCTAGATAGTCCAAGTGCCCGCTAGGTAACCTACAAAGTCTAAGTGCCCTCTAGGTAATCTATATACTCCAAATGACCACTAGGGAGCCTACATAGTCCAAATGCCCGATAGGTAACCTAGGTAGTCCAAGGGCCCGCTAGGAAACCTACATAGTCCTAGTGCCCCCTAGTTAACCTACATTCTCCAAGTGCCCGATAGGGAACCTACATAGTCCAAGTGCCCGTTAGGTAACCTAGATAGTCCAAATGCCCGCCAGGAAACCCACATAGTCCAAGTGCCCGCTAGGGAATTTACATAGTCCAAGGGCCCGCTAGGGAATCTACATAGTCCAAGTGCCCGTTAGTTAACCTAGATAGTCCAAGTGCCCGCTTAGTAACCTAGATAATCCAACAGCCCGCTAGGTAACCTACATACTCCAAGAACCCGCAAGGTAACGTAGATAGTTCATGTGCCAGCTAGGTAACCTAGATAGTCCAAGTGTCTGCTAGGTAACCTACAAAGTCTAAGTGCCCGCTAGATTATCTATATAGTCCAAATGCCCGCTAGGGAATCTACATAGTCCAAGGGCCCGCTAGTTAACGTAGATAGTCCAAGTGCCGCTAGTTAATCTACATAGTCCAAGGGCCCGCTAGTTAACCTACATAGTCCAAATGCACGCTAGTTAACCTAGATCGTCCAAGTGCCCGCTAGGTAACCTACATAGTCCAAGGGCCCGCTAGTTAACCTACATAGTCCAAGGGCCCGCTAGGTAACCTACAAAGTCTACGTGCCCGCTAGGTTATCTATATAGTCCAAATGCCCCCTAGGGAACCTACATAGTCCATGTGCCCGCTAGGTAACATAGATAATACAAGTGCCCGCTAGTTAACCTATATTGTCCTAGTGCCCGCTAGTTAACCTAGGTCGTCCAAGTGCCCCCTAGTTAACCAACATAGTCAATGTGCCCGCTAGTTAATATACATAGTGCAAGAGCCCGCTAGTTAACCTAGATCATGCAAGTGTCCGCTAGTTAACCTACATAGTCCAAGTGCCAGTTAGCTAATCTAGATTGTCCAAGGGCCCGCTAGTTGACCTACATAGACCAAGTGCCCGCTGGGTAACCTAGATAATCCAAGTGCCCGCTAGGGAACCTTCATAGTCCAAGTGCCAGCTAGGTAACCTAGATAGTCCAAGTGCCCGCTAGTTACTCTAGATGGTCCTATTGCCCGTTAGTTAACCTAGAGTGTCCTAGTGCCCACTAGGGGACGTATTTAGTCCAAGTGCCCGTTAGCGAACCTAGATCGTCCAACTGCCCGCTAGTTAACCTAGATAGTCCAAGTGCCCGCTAGGTAACCTAAGTAGTCCAAATGTCCGATAGGGATCCTACATAGTCCAAGTGCCCGTTCGTTAACCTAGATAGTCCAAGAGCCCGCTAGGTAACCTAGACTGTCCAAGTGCCCGCCAAGTTGCCTACATAGTCCAAGTGCCCGTTCGTTAACCAGGATAGTCCAAGTGCCCGCTAGGAAACCTACATAGTCCAAGGGCCCGCTAGGTAACCTAGATAGTCCAAGTGCCCGCTTGGTAACCTAGAGTCCAAGTGCTCGCTAGTTAACCTACATAGTCCAAATGCCCGCTATGTAACCTTGATAGTCAAAGTGTCCGTTAGGTAACCTAGATAGTCCAAGGGCCCGCTAGTTAACCTACATAGTCCAAGGGCTCACTTGTTAACTTTGATAGTCCAAGTGCCCGCTAGTTAACCTAGATTGTCTTAGTGCCCGCTAGTAAACCTAGATTGTCCAAGTGCCCGCTAGTTAACCTACATAGTCCAAGGGCCCACTAGTTAACCTAGATAGTCCAAGTGTCCTCTAGTTAACCTACATAGTCCAAGTTCCCGCTAGTTAACCTATATACCAAGTGCCCGCTAGGTATCCTAGATAGTCCAAGGGCCCGCTATTTAACCTACATAGTCCAAGTGCCCGCTAGGCAACCTAGATAATCCATCTACCCGCTAAGGAACCTACATAGTCCAAGTGCACGCTAGTTAACCTAGATAGTCCAAGTGCCGCGAGGAAACGTACATAATCCAAGTGCCCGCTAGGTAACCTAGATTGTACAAATGCCCGCTAGTTAACCTAGATAGTTCAAGTACCCGCTAGGTAACCTAGATCATCCAAGGGCCCCCTAGTTAGCCTACATAGTCCAAGTGCCCGCTCGGTAACCTAGATAGTCCAAGTGCCCGTTCGGTAACCTAGATAGTCTAAGTGCCTTTTAGGGAACCTAGATAGTCCAAGGGCCCGCTAGTAAACCTACATAGTCCATGGGCCCGTTCGTTAACCTAGATAATACAAGTGCCCGCTAGGTAACCAGGACAGTCCATGTGCCCGCTAGTTTACCTACATAGTCCAAGTGCCCTATAGGGAACCTACATAATCCAAGTGCCCGCTCGGCAACATACATACTCCAAGTGCCCATAGTTAACCTAGATAGTCAAAGTGCCTGCTAGGTAACCTAGATAGTCCAAGTGCCCGCTAGGTAACCTAGATAGTCCAAGTGCCTGCTAGTAAACCTACATCATCCATGGGCCCGCTAGTTAACCTACATAGTGCAAGGGCCCACTAGTTAACCTAGATCGTGCAAGTGTCCGCTAGTTAGCCTATATAGTCCAAGTGCCTGGTAGTTAAACTATATACCAAGTGCCCGCTACGTAACCTAGATAGTCCAAGGGCACGCTAGTTAACCTACAAAGTACAAGTGCCCGCTAGGCAACCTAGATAGTCCAAGTGCCCGCTAAGGAACCTACATAGTCCAAGTGCACGCTAGTTAACCTAGATAGTCCAAGTGTCTGCTTGTTAACCTACATATTCCAAATGCCCGCTAGTTAACATAGATAGTCCAAGTGCCCACTAGGGAACGTACATAGTCCAAGTGCCCGCTAGTTAACCTAGATAATTCAAGTACCCGCTAGGTAACCTAGATAGTCCAAATGCCTTTTCGCTAACCTAGATAGTCCAAGTGCCCTTTAGGGAATCTAGATAGTCCAAGGGCCCGCAAGTAAACCTACATAGTCCATGGGCCCGTTAGCTAACCTAGATAGTCCAAGGGCCCGCTATTTGACCTACATAGTCCAAGTGCCAGCTAGGTACCCTATATAGTACAATTGCCCGCTAGGTAACCTAGATAGTCCAAGTGCCCGTAAGTTAACCTAGATAGTCCAAGTGCCCACTAGGGGACGTACTTAGTCCATGTGCCCATTAGCTAGCATAGATAGTCCAAGTGCCCGCTAGTTAACATTGATCATCCAAGTGCCCGCTAATTAACCTAGATAGTCCAAGTGCCCTCTAGTTAACCTAGATCGTCCAAGTGTCCGCTAGTTAACCTACATAGGCCAAAGGCCCGCTAGTTAACGTACATAGTCCAAGGTCCGCTAGGTAACCTTGATAGTCCAAGTGCTCGCAAGTTAACCTACATAGTACAAGGGCCCACAAGTTGACCTAGATAGTCCAAGTGCCCGCTAGTTAACCTAGATAGTCCAAGTGCCCGCTAGTTAACCTAGATAGTCCAAGTGCCTGCTAGGTAACCTAAGTAGTCCAAATATCCGACAGGGATCCTACATAGTCCAAGTGCCCGCTAGGTAATCTACATTGTCCAAGTGCCCGTTCATTAACCTAGATAGTCCAACTGCCCGCTAGGTAACCTAGACTGTCCAAGTGCCCGCTAGGTTACCTACATAGTCCAAGTGCCCGTTCGTTAACCTAGATAGTCCAAGTGCCCGCTAGGAAACCTACATAATCCAAGGGCCCTCTAGATAACCTTGATAGTCCAAGTGTCCGCTAGATAACCTAGAGTCCAAGTGCTCGCTAGTTAACCTACATAGTCCAAGTGCCCGCTATGTAACCTAGATAGTCAAAGTGCCCGTTAGGTAACTTATATAGTCCAAGTGCCCGCTAGGTAAGTTACATTGTCCAACTTCCCGCTAGGTAACCTAGATAGTCCATGTGCCCGTTACCTAACTTAGATAGTCCAAGTGCCTGCTAGGCAACCTACATAGTCCAAGAGCCCGTTCGTTAACCTAGAAGTCCATGTGCCCGCTAGGTTACCTGCATATTCCAAGTGCCCATTCGTTAAACTACATAGTCCAAGTGCCCACTAGGTAACCTACATAGTCCAAGGGCCCGCTAGGTAACCTAGATAGTCCAAGGGCCCGCTAGGTAACCTAGATAGTCCAAGGGCCCGCTAGTTAACCTACATAATCCAAGGGCTCACTTGTTCACTTTGATAGTCCAAGTGCCCGCTAGTTAACCTAGATCTTCCAAGTGCCCGCTAGGTAACCTAGATTGTCCAAGTGTCCACTAGTTAACCTACATAGTCCAAGGGCCCACTAGTTAACCTAGATAGTCCAAGTGTCCGCTAGTTAACCTACATAGTCCAAGTGCCCTGTAGTTAACCTATATATCAAGTGCCCGCTACGTAACCTAGATATTCCAAGGGCACGCTAGTTAACCTATATCGTCCAATTGCCCGCTAGGCAACCTAGATTGTCCAACTGCCCGCTAAGGAACCTACATAGTCCAAGTGTACGCTAGTTATCCTAGATAGTCCAAGTGCCCGCTAGTTAACCTAGATAGTCCAAGTGCCTGCTAGGTAACCTACATTGTGCAAGTGTCTGCTAGTTAACCTACATATTCCAAGTGCCCGCTAGTTAACATAGATAGTCCAAGTGCCCGCTAGGGAATGTACATAGTCCAAGTGCCCGCTAGGTAACCTAGATAGTGCAAGTGCGCGCTAGTTAACCTGGATAGTTCAAGTACCCGCTAGGTAACCTAGATCGTCCAAGGGCCCCCTAGTTAGCGTACATAGTCCAAATGCCCGCTAGGTAACCTAGATAGTCCAAGTGCCCGTTCGGTTACCTAGATAGTCCAAGTGCCCTTTAGGGAATCTAGATAGTCCAAGGGCCCGCAAGTAAACCTACATAGTCCATGGGCCCGTTAGCTAACCTAGATAGTCCAAGGGCCCGCTATTTGACCTACATAGTCCAAGTGCCAGCTAGGTACCCTATATAGTACAATTGCCCGCTAGGTAACCTAGATAGTCCAAGTGCCCGTAAGTTAACCTAGATAGTCCAAGTGCCCACTAGGGGACGTACTTAGTCCATGTGCCCATTAGCTAGCATAGATAGTCCAAGTGCCCGCTAGTTAACATTGATCATCCAAGTGCCCGCTAATTAACCTAGATAGTCCAAGTGCCCTCTAGTTAACCTAGATCGTCCAAGTGTCCGCTAGTTAACCTACATAGGCCAAAGGCCCGCTAGTTAACGTACATAGTCCAAGGTCCGCTAGGTAACCTTGATAGTCCAAGTGCTCGCAAGTTAACCTACATAGTACAAGGGCCCACAAGTTGACCTAGATAGTCCAAGTGCCCGCTAGTTAACCTAGATAGTCCAAGTGCCCGCTAGTTAACCTAGATAGTCCAAGTGCCTGCTAGGTAACCTAAGTAGTCCAAATATCCGACAGGGATCCTACATAGTCCAAGTGCCCGCTAGGTAATCTACATTGTCCAAGTGCCCGTTCATTAACCTAGATAGTCCAACTGCCCGCTAGGTAACCTAGACTGTCCAAGTGCCCGCTAGGTTACCTACATAGTCCAAGTGCCCGTTCGTTAACCTAGATAGTCCAAGTGCCCGCTAGGAAACCTACATAATCCAAGGGCCCTCTAGATAACCTTGATAGTCCAAGTGTCCGCTAGATAACCTAGAGTCCAAGTGCTCGCTAGTTAACCTACATAGTCCAAGTGCCCGCTATGTAACCTAGATAGTCAAAGTGCCCGTTAGGTAACTTATATAGTCCAAGTGCCCGCTAGGTAAGTTACATTGTCCAACTTCCCGCTAGGTAACCTAGATAGTCCATGTGCCCGTTACCTAACTTAGATAGTCCAAGTGCCTGCTAGGCAACCTACATAGTCCAAGAGCCCGTTCGTTAACCTAGAAGTCCATGTGCCCGCTAGGTTACCTGCATATTCCAAGTGCCCATTCGTTAAACTACATAGTCCAAGTGCCCACTAGGTAACCTACATAGTCCAAGGGCCCGCTAGGTAACCTAGATAGTCCAAGGGCCCGCTAGGTAACCTAGATAGTCCAAGGGCCCGCTAGTTAACCTACATAATCCAAGGGCTCACTTGTTCACTTTGATAGTCCAAGTGCCCGCTAGTTAACCTAGATCTTCCAAGTGCCCGCTAGGTAACCTAGATTGTCCAAGTGTCCACTAGTTAACCTACATAGTCCAAGGGCCCACTAGTTAACCTAGATAGTCCAAGTGTCCGCTAGTTAACCTACATAGTCCAAGTGCCCTGTAGTTAACCTATATATCAAGTGCCCGCTACGTAACCTAGATATTCCAAGGGCACGCTAGTTAACCTATATCGTCCAATTGCCCGCTAGGCAACCTAGATTGTCCAACTGCCCGCTAAGGAACCTACATAGTCCAAGTGTACGCTAGTTATCCTAGATAGTCCAAGTGCCCGCTAGTTAACCTAGATAGTCCAAGTGCCTGCTAGGTAACCTACATTGTGCAAGTGTCTGCTAGTTAACCTACATATTCCAAGTGCCCGCTAGTTAACATAGATAGTCCAAGTGCCCGCTAGGGAATGTACATAGTCCAAGTGCCCGCTAGGTAACCTAGATAGTGCAAGTGCGCGCTAGTTAACCTGGATAGTTCAAGTACCCGCTAGGTAACCTAGATCGTCCAAGGGCCCCCTAGTTAGCGTACATAGTCCAAATGCCCGCTAGGTAACCTAGATAGTCCAAGTGCCCGTTCGGTTACCTAGATAGTCCAAGTGCCCTTTAGGGAAGCTAGATAGTCCAAGGGCCCGCTAATAAACCTTCATAGTCCATGGGCCCGCTAGTTAACCTTCATAGTGCAAGTGTCCGCTACTTTACCTACAGATTCCAAGTGCCCGCTAGTTAACCTACATAATCTAAGTGCCCGTTGGCTAACCTAGATAGTCCAAGGGCCCGCTAGTTGACCTACATAGTCCAAGTGCCCGCTAGTTAACCTAGATAGTCCAAGTGCCTGCTAGGTAACCTACATAGTGCAAGTGTCCGCTAGTTAACCTACATATTCCAAGTGCCCGCTAGTTAACATAGATAGTCCAAGTGCCCGCTAGGGAACGTACATACTTCAAGTGCCCGCTAGGTAACCTAGATAGTTCAAGTACACGCTAGGTAACCTAGATCGTCAAAGGGCCCGATAGTAAACCTACATAGTCCATGGGCCCGCTAGTTAACCTTCATTGTGCAAGTGTCCGGTACTTAACCTACATATTCCAAGTTCCCGCTATTTAACCTACATAATCTAAGTGCCCGTTGGCTAACCTAGATAGTCCAAGGGCCCGCATGTTGACCTACGTAGTAAAAGTGCCAGCTAGGTAACCTAGATAGTACAAGTGCCCGCTAGGGAACCTAGATAGTCCAAGTGCCTGTTAGCTAACCTAGATAGTCCAAGTGGCGGCTAGGTAACCTACATAGTCCAAGTGCCCGCTAGTTAACCTAGATAGTCCAAGTGCCTGCTAGTAAACCTACATAATCCATGGGCCCGCTATTTAGCCTACATAGTGCAAGGGCCCGCTAGTTAACCTACATCGTCCAAGTGTCCGCTAGTTAACCTAGATAGTTCAAGTGCCCGCTAGTTAACCTACATAGTCTAAGTGTCCGCTAGGTAACCTAGACAGTTCAAGTGACCACTAGGTTACCTACATATTCCAAGTGCCCGTTCGTTAACCTACATAGTCCAAGTGCCCGCTAGGTAACCAATATAGTCCAAATGCCCGCTAGGGGCCCTAATAGTCCAAATGCCCGCTAGTTAACCTAGATAGTCCAAGTGCTCGCTAGTTAACCTAGATAGTCCAAGTGCCCGCTAGTTAACCTAGATAGACCAAGTGCCCGCTAGGGAACCTATCTAGTCCAAGTACCCGCTAGGAATCTTACATAGTCCAAGTGCCCGCTAGGTAACATACATAGTCCAAGTGCCCGCTAGGTAACGTACATAGTCCAAGTGCCCACTAGGGAACGTACATAGTCCACGTGCCCGCTAGGTAACCTAGATAGTCCAAGTGCCCGTTAGTTAACCTACATAATCCAAGTGCCTGCTTGGTAACCTAGATAGTCCAAGTGCCCACTAGTTAACCTACATAGTCCAGGTTCCCCCTAGGTAACCTAGATAGTCCAAGGGCCCGCTAGGTTACCTACATAGTCCAAATGCCCGATAGGGAACCTATATAGTCCAAGTGCCCGCTAGGTAACCTACATAGTCCAAGTGCCCGCTAGGGAACCTACATAGTCCAAGTGCCCGTTAGGTAACCTAGATAGTTCTTGTGCCGCTAGGTAACATACAAAGTCTAAGTGCCCGCTAGGTTATCTATATAGTCCAAATGCCCGCTAGGGAATCTACATAGCCCAAGGGCCCGCTAGTTAACCTACATAGTCCAAGTACCCGCTAAAAACCTAGATTGTCGAAGTGCGCGCTAGTTAACCTAGATAGTCCAAGTGCCCTCTAGTTAACCTAGATCGTCCAAGTGCCCGCTAAGAAACTTAGATAGTCCAAGTGCCCGTTACCTAACCTACATAGTCCAAGTGCCTGTTAGTTAACCTAGATAGTCCAGGTGCCCGCTAGGTAACCTAGATAGTCCAACAGCCCCGTAGGTAACCTACTTACTCCAAGTACCCGCTAGGTAACGTAGATAGTTCAAGTGCCTGCTAGGTAACCTAGATAGTCCAAGTGGCTGCTAGGTAACCTACAAATCTAAGTGCCCGCTAAGTAATCTATATAGTCCAAATAACCGCTAGGGAGCCTACATAGTCCAAATGCCCGCTAGGTAACCTAGATAGTCTAAGGGCCCGCTAGGTAACCTACATAGTCCTAGTGCCCTCTAGTTAACCTACATAGTCCAAGTGCCCGATAGGGAACCTACATAGTCCAAGTGCCCGCTAGGTAACCTACATAGTCCAAATGCCCTCTAGTTAACCTACATAGTCCAAGTGCCTGATAGGGAACCTACATAATCCAAGTGCCCGCTAGGAAACCTACACAGTCCAAGTGCCCGCTAGGTAACCTACATAGACCAAGTGCCCGCTAGGTAACCTAAATAGTCCAAATGCCCGCTAGGGAAACTACATAGTCCAAGTGCCCGCTAGTTAACCTAGATAGTCCAAGTGCCTTCTAGTAAACCTACATAATCCATGGGCCAGCTAGTTAGCCTACATAGTGCAAGGGCCCGCTAGTTAACCTACATCGTCCAAGTGTCCGCTAGTTAAACTAGATAGTTCAAGTGCCCGCTAGTTAACCTACATAGTCTAAGTGTCCGCTAGGTAACCTAGACAGTTCAAGTGACCACTAGGTTACCTACATAGTTCAAGTGCCCGTTGGTTAACCTACATAGTCCAAGTGCCCGCTAGGTAACCAATATAGTCCAAATGCCCGCTAGGGGCCCTAATAGTCCAAATGCCCGCTAGTTAACCTAGATAGTCCAAGTGCTCGCTAGTTAACCTATATAGTCCAAGTACCCGCTAGGAAACTTACATAGTCCAAGTGCCCGCTAGGTAACGTACATAGTCCAAGTGCCCACTAGGTAACGTACATAGTCCAAGTGCCCACTAGGGAACGAACATAGTCCACGTGCCCGCTAGGTAACCTAGATAGTCCAAGTGCCCGTTAGTTAACCTACATAATCCAAGTGCCTGCTTGGTAACCTAGATAGTCCAAGTGCCCACTAGTTAACCTACATAGTCCAGGTTCCCCCTAGGTAACCTAGATAGTCCAAGGGCCCGCTAGGTTACCTACATAGTCCAAATGCCCGATAGGGAACCTATATAGTCCAAGTGCCCGCTAGGTAACCTACATAGTCCAAGTGCCCGCTAGGGAACCTGCAAAGTCCAAGTGCCCGTTAGGTAACCTAGATAGTTCTTGTGCCGCTAGGTAACATACAAAGTCTAAGTGCCTGCTAGGTTATCTATATAGTCCAAATGCCCGCTAGGGAATCTACATAGCGCAAGGGCCCGCTAGTTAACCTACATAGTCCAAGTACCCGCTAAAAACCTAGATTGTCGAAGTGCGCGCTAGTTAACCTAGATAGTCCAAGTGCCCTCTAGTTAACCTAGATCGTCCAAGTGCCCGCTAAGAAACTTAGATAGTCCAAGTGCCCGTTACCTAACCTACATAGTCCAAGTGCCTGTTAGTTAACCTAGATAGTCCAGGTGCCCGCTAGGTAACCTAGATAGTCCAACAGCCCCGTAGGTAACCTACTTACTCCAAGTACCCGCTAGGTAACGTAGATAGTTCAAGTGCCTGCTAGGTAACCTAGATAGTCCAAGTGCCTGCTAGGTAACCTACAAATCTAAGTGCCCGCTAAGTAATCTATATAGTCCAAATAACCGCTAGGGAGCCTACATAGTCCAAATGCCCGCTAGGTAACCTAGATAGTCTAAGGGCCCGCTAGGTAACCTACATAGTCCTAGTGCCTTCTAGTTAACCTACATAGTCCAAGTGCCCGATAGGGAACCTACATAGTCTAAGTGCCCGCTAGGTAACCTACATAGTCCAAATGCCCTCTAGTTAACCTACATAGTCCAAGTGCCTGATAGGGAACCTACATAATCCAAGTGCCCGCTAGGCAACCTACACAGTCCAAGTGCCCGCTAGGTAACCTACATAGTCCAAGTGCCCGCTAGGTAACCTAAATAGTCCAAATGCCCACTAGGGAAACTACATAGTCCAAGTGCCCGCTAGTTAACCTAGATAGTCCAAGTGCCTTCTAGTAAACCTACATAATCCATGGGCCAGCTAGTTAGCCTACATAGTGCAAGGGCCCGCTAGTTAACCTTCATCGTCCAAGTGTCCGCTAGTTAACCTAGATAGTTCAAGTGCCCGCTAGTTAACCTACATAGTCTAAGTGTCCGCTAGGTAACCTAGACAGTTCAAGTGACGACTAGGTTACCTACATAGTTCAATTGCCCGTTGGTTAACCTACATAGTCCAAGTGCCCGCTAGGTAACCAATATAGTCCAATGCCCGCTAGGGGCCCTAATAGTCCAAATGCCCGCTAGTTAACCTAGCTAGTCCAAGTGCTCGCTAGTTAACCTATATAGTCCAAGTGCCCGCTAGGGAACCTATCTAGTCCAAGTACCCGCTAGGAAACTTACATAGTCCACGTGTCCGCTAGGTAACGTACATAGTCCAAGTGCCCGCTAGGTAACGTACATAGTCCTAGTGCCCACTAGGGAACGTACATAGTCCAAGTGCCCGCTAGGTAACCTAGATAGTCCAAGTGCCCGTTAGTTAACCTACATAATCCAAGTGCCTGCTTGGTAACCTAGATAGTCCAAGTGCCCACTAGTTAACCTACAGAGTCAAGGTTCCCCCTAGGTAAACTAGATAGTCCAAGGGCCCGCTAGGTTACCTACATAGTCCAAATGCCCGATAGGGAACCTATATAGTCCAACTGCCCGCTAATTAACCTAGATAGTCCAAGTGCCCTCAAGTTAACCTAGATCGTCCAAGTGTCCGCTAGTTAACCAACATAGGCCAAAGGCCCGCTAGTTAACGTACATAGTCCAAGGTCCGCTAGGTAACCTTGATAGTCCAAGTGCTCGCTAGTTAACCTACATAGTACAAGGGCCCACAAGTTGACCTAGATAGTCCAAGTGCCCGCTAGTTAACCTAGATAGTCCAAGTGCCCGCTAGGTAACCTAAGTAGTCCAAATATCCGACAGGGATCCTACATAGTCCAAGTGCCCGCTAGGTAATCTACATTGTCCAAGTGCCCGTTCATTAACCTAGATAGTCCAACTGCCCGCTAGGTAACCTAGACTGTCCAAGTGCCCGCTAGGTTACCTACATAGTCCAAGTGCCCGTTCGTTAACCTAGATAGTCCAAGTGCCCGCTAGGAAACCTACATAGTCCAAGGGCCCTCTAGATAACCTTGATAGTCCAAGTGTCCGCTAGATAACCTAGAGTCCAAGTGCTCGCTAGTTAACCTACATAGTCCAAGTGCCCGCTATGTAACTTAGATAGTCAAAGTGCCCGTTAGGTAACCTAGATAGCCCAAGTGCCCGCTAGGTAACTTACATTGTCCAACTTCCCGCTAGGTAACCTAGATAGTCCAAGTGCCCGTTACCTAACCTAGATAGTCCAAGTGCCTGCTAGGCAACCTACATAGTCCAAGAGCCCGTTCGTTAACCTAGAAGTCCATGTGCCCGCTAGGTTACCTGCATATTCCAAGTGCCTATTCGTTAAACTACATAGTCCAAGTGCCCACTAGGTAACCTACATAGTCCAAGTGCCCGCTAGGTAACCTATATAGTCCAAGTGCCCGCTAGGTAACCTAGATAGTCCAAGGGCCCGCTAGTTAACCTACATAATCCAAGGGCTCACTTGTTCACTTTGATAGTCCAAGTGCCCGCTAGTTAACCTAGATCTTCCAAGTGCCCAGTAGGTAACCTAGATTGTCCAAGTGTCCGCTAGTTAACCTACATAGTCCAAGGGCCCACTAGTTAACCTAGATAGTCCAAGTGTCCGCTAGTTAACCTACATAATCCAAGTGCCCTCTAGTTAACCTATATATCAAGTGCCCGCTACGTAACCTAGATATTCCAAGGGCACGCTAGTTAACCTATATCGTCCAATTGCCCGCTAGGCAACCTAGGTTGTCCAAGTGCCCGCTAAGGAACCTACATAGTCCAAGTGTACGCTAGTTATCCTAGATAGTCCAAGTGCCCGCTAGTTAACCTAGATAGTCCAAGTGCCTGCTAGGTAACCTACATTGTGCAAGTGTCTGCTAGTTAACCTACATATTCCAAGTGCCCGCTAGTTAACATAGATAGTCCAAGTGCCCGCTAGGGAATGTACATAGTCCAAGTGCCCGCTAGGTAACCTAGATAGTGCAAGTGCGCGATAGTTAACCTGGATAGTTCAAGTACCCGCTAGGTAACCTAGATCGTCCAAGGGCCCCCTAATTAGCGTACATAGTCCAAGTGCCCGCTAGGTAACCTAGATAGTCCAAGTGCCCGTTCGGTAACCTAGATAGTCCAAGTGCCCTTTAGGGAAGCTAGATAGTCCAAGGGCCCGCTAATAAACCTTCATAGTCCATGGGCCCGCTAGTTAACCTTCATAGTGCAAGTGTCCGCTACTTTACCTACAGATTCCAAGTGCCCGCTAGTTAACCTACATAATCTAAGTGCCCGTTGGCTAACCTAGATAGTCCAAGGGCCCGCTAGTTGACCTACATAGTCCAAGTACCCGCTAGTTAACCTAGATAGTCCAAGTGCCTGCTAGGTAACCTACATAGTGCAAGTGTCCGCTAGTTAACCTACATATTCCAAGTGCCCGCTAGTTAACATAGATAGTCCAAGTGCCCGCTAGGGAACGTACATACTTCAAGTGCCCGCTAGGTAACCTAGATAGTTCAAGTACACGCTAGGTAACCTAGATCGTCAAAGGGCCCGATAGTAAACCTACATAGTCCATGGGCCCGCTAGTTAACCTTCATTGTGCAAGTGTCCGGTACTTAACCTACATATTCCAAGTTCCCGCTATTTAACCTACATAATCTAAGTGCCCGTTGGCTAACCTAGATAGTCCAAGGGCCCGCATGTTGACCTACGTAGTAAAAGTGCCAGCTAGGTAACCTAGATAGTACAAGTGCCCGTTAGGGAACCTAGATAGTCCAAGTGCCTGTTAGCTAACCTAGATAGTCCAAGTGGCGGCTAGGTAACCTACATAGTCCAAGTGCCCGCTAGTTAACCTAGATAGTCCAAGTGCCTGCTAGTAAACCTACATAATCCATGGGCCCGCTATTTAGCCTACATAGTGCAAGGGCCCGCTAGTTAACCTACATCGTCCAAGTGTCCGCTAGTTAACCTAGATAGTTCAAGTGCCCGCTAGTTAACCTACATAGTCTAAGTGTCCGCTAGGTAACCTAGACAGTTCAAGTGACCACTAGGTTACCTACATATTCCAAGTGCCCGTTCGTTAACCTACATAGTCCAAGTGCCCGCTAGGTAACCAATATAGTCCAAATGCCCGCTAGGGGCCCTAATAGTCCAAATGCCCGCTAGTTAACCTAGATAGTCCAAGTGCTCGCTAGTTAACCTAGACAGTCCAAGTGCCCGCTAGTTAACCTAGATAGACCAAGTGCCCGCTAGGGAACCTATCTAGTCCAAGTACCCGCTAGGAATCTTACATAGTCCAAGTGCCCGCTAGGTAACATACATAGTCCAAGTGCCCGCTAGGTAACGTACATAGTCCAAGTGCCCACTAGGGAACGTACATAGTCCACGTGCCCGCTAGGTAACCTAGATAGTCCAAGTGCCCGTTAGTTAACCTACATAATCCAAGTGCCTGCTTGGTAACCTAGATAGTCCAAGTGCCCACTAGTTAACCTACATAGTCCAGGTTCCCCCTAGGTAAACTAGATAGTCCAAGGGCCCGCTAGGTTACCTACATAGTCCAAATGCCTGATAGGGAACCTATATAGTCCAACTGCCCGCTAGGTAACGTACATAGTCCAAGTGCCCGCTAGGGAACCTACATAGTCCAAGTGCCCGTTAGGTAACCTAGATAGTTCTTGTGCCGCTAGGTAACCTACAAAGTCTAAGTGCCCGCTAGGTTATCTATACAGTCCAAATGCCCGCTAGGGAATCTACATAGCGCAAGGGCCCGCTAGTTAACCTACATAGTCCAAGTACCCGCTAAAAACCTAGATTGTCGAAGTGCGCGCTCGTTAACCTAGATAGTCCAAGTGCCCTCTAGTTAACCTAGATCGTCCAAGTGCCCGCTAAGAAACTTAGATAGTCCAAGTGCCCGTTACCTAACCTACATAGTCCAAGTGCCTGTTAGTTAACCTAGATAGTCCAGGTGCCCGCTAGGTAACCTAGATAGTCCAACAACCCTGTAGGTAACCTACTTACTCCAAGTACCCGCTAGGTAACGTAGATAGTTCAAGTGCCTGCTAGGTAACCTAGATAGTCCAAGTGCCTGCTAGGTAACCTACAAAGTCTAAGTGCCCGCTAAGTAATCTATATAGTCCAAATAACCGCTAGGGAGCCTACATATTCCAAATGCCCGCTAGGTAACCTAGATAGTCTAAGGGCCCGCTAGGTAACCTACATAGTCCTAGTGCCCTCTAGTTAACCTACATAGTCCAAGTGCCCGATAGGGAACCTACATAGTCCAAGTGCCCCCTAGGTAACCTACATAGTCCAAATGCCCTCTAGTTAACCTACATAGTCCAAGTGCCTGATAGGGAACCTACATAATCCAAGTGCCCGCTAGGCAACCTACACAGTCCAAGTGCCCGCTAGGTAACCTACATAGTCCAAGTGCCTGCTAGTAAACCTACATAATCCATGGGCCAGCTAGTTAGCCTACATAGTGCAAGTGCCCGCTAGTTAACCTACATCGTCCAAGTGTCCGCTAGTTAACCTAGATAGTTCAAGTGCCCGCTAGTTAACCTACATAGTCTAAGTGTCCGCTAGGTAACCTAGACAGTTCAAGTGACCACTAGGTTACCTACATAGTTCAAGTGCCCGTTGGTTAACCTACATAGTCCAAGTGCCCGCTAGGTAACCAATATAGTCCAAATGCCCGCTAGGGGCCCTAATAGTCCAAATGCCCGCTAGTTAACCTAGCTAGTCCAAGTGCTCGCTAGTTAACCTAGATAGTCCAAGTGCCCGCTAGGGAACCTATCTAGTCCAAGTACCCGCTAGGAAACTTACATAGTCCACGTGCCCGCTAGGTAACGTACATAGTCCCAGTGCCCGCTAGGTAACGTACATAGTCCAAGTGCCCACTAGGGAACGTACATAGTCCAAGTGCCCGCTAGGTAACCTAGATAGTCCAAGTGCCCGTTAGTTAACCTACATAATCCAAGTGCCTGCTTGGTAACCTAGATAGTCCAAGTGCCCACTAGTTAACCTACATAGTCCACGTTCCCCCTAGGTAAACTAGATAGTCCAAGGGCCC
This sequence comes from Tenrec ecaudatus, assembly GCF_050624435.1. Lineage (NCBI taxonomy): Eukaryota > Metazoa > Chordata > Mammalia > Afrosoricida > Tenrecidae > Tenrec > Tenrec ecaudatus. Next base: position 21,538,522 of record NC_134538.1, on the reverse strand, counting down.
GCTAGGTTACCTACATAGTCCAAATGCCCGATAGGGAACCTATATAGTCCAACTGCCCGCTAGGTAACCTACATAGTCCAAGTGCCCGCTAGGGAACCTACATAGTCCAAGTGCCCGTTAGGTAACCTAGATAGTCCAAATGCCCGCTAGGGAACCCACATAGTCCAAGTGCCCGCTAGGGAACCACCATAGGCCAAGGGCCCGCTAGGGAACCTACATAGTCCAAGTGCCCGTTACTTAACCTAGATAGACCCAGTGCCCGCTTGGTAACTTAGATAGTCCAATAGCCCTCTAGGTAACCTACATACTCCAAGAACCCGCTATAACGTAGATAGTTCAAGTGCCAGCTAGGTAACCTAGATAATTCTTGTGCCGCTAGGTAACCTACAAAGTCTAAGTGCCCGCTAAGTAATCTATATAGTCCAAATAACCGCAAGGGAGCCTACATAGTCCAAGTGCCCGTTAGGTAACCTAGATAGTCCAAATGCCCGCTAGGGAACCCACATAGTCCAAGTGCCCGCTAGGGAACCTACATAGTCCAAGGGCCCGCTAGGGAACCTACATAGTCTAAGTGCCCGTTACTTAACCTAGATAGTCCCAGTGCCCACTTGGTAACTTAGATAGTCCAATAACCCTCTAGGTAACCTACATACTCCAAGAACCCGCTATAACGTAGATAGTTCAATTGCCAGCTAGGTAACCTAGATAGTTATTGTGCCGCTAGGTAACCTACAAAGTCTAAGTGCTCGCTAGGTTATCTATATAGTCCAAATGCCCGCTAGGGAATCTACATAGCCCAAGGGCCCGCTAGTTAACCTACATAGTCCAAGTACCCGCTAAAAACCTAGATAGTCGAAGTGCGCGCTAGTTAACCTAGATAGTCCAAGTGCCCTCTAGTTAACCTAGATCGTCCAAGTGCCCGCTAAGAAACTTAGATAGTCCAAGTGCCCGTTACCTAACCTACATAGTCCAAGTGCCTGTTTGTTAACCTAGATAGTCCAGGTGCCCGCTAGGTAACCTAGATAGTCCAACAGCCCGGTAGGTAACCTACTTACTCCAAGTACCCGCTAGGTAACGTAGATAGTTCAAGTGCCTGCTAGGTAACCTAGATAGTCCAAGTGCCCGCTAGGTAACCTACATAGTCCTAGTGCCCTCTAGTTAACCTACATAGTCCAAGTGCCCGATAGGGAACCTACATAATCCAAGTGCCCGCTGGGGAACCTACATAGTCCAAGTGCCAGCTAGGTAACCTAGATAGTCCAAGTGCCCGCTAGTTACTCTAGATGGTCCTATTGCCCGTTAGTTAACCTAGAGTGTCCTAGTGCCCACTAGGGGACGTATTTAGTCCAAGTGCCCGTTAGCTAACCTAGATCGTCCAACTGCCCGCTAGTTAACCTAGATAGTCCAAGTGCCCGCTAGGTAACCTAAGTAGTCCAAATGTCCGATAGGGATCCTACATAGTCCAAGTGCCCGTTCGTTAACCTAGATATTCCAAGAGCCCGCTAGGTAACCTAGACTGTCCAAGTGCCCGCCAAGTTGCCTACATAGTCCAAGTGCCCGTTCGTTAACCAGGATAGTCCAAGTGCCCGTAGGAAACCTACATAGTCCAAGGGCCCGCTAGGTAACCTAGATAGTCCAAGTGCGCGCTTGGTAACCTAGAGTCCAAGTGCTCGCTAGTTAACCTACATAGTCCAAGGGCCCACTAGTTAACCTAGATAGTCCAAGTGTCCTCTAGTTAACCTACATAGTCCAAGTTCCCGCTAGTTAACCTATATACCAAGTGCCCGCTAGGTATCCTAGATAGTCCAAGGGCCCGCTATTTAACCTACATAGTCCAAGTGCCCGCTAGGCAACCTAGATAATCCATCTACCCGCTAAGGAACCTACATAATCCAAGTGCCCGCTAGGTAACCTAGATTGTACAAATGCCCGCTAGTTAACCTAGATAGTTCAAGTATCCGCTAGGTAACCTAGATCATCCAAGGGCCCCCTAGTTAGCCTACATAGTCCAAGTGCCCGCTCGGTAACCTAGATAGTCCAAGTGCCCGTTCGGTAACCTAGATAGTCTAAGTGCCTTTTAGGGAACCTAGATAGTCCAAGGGCCCGCTAGTAAACCTACATAGTCCATGGGCCCGTTCGTTAACCTAGATAATACAAGTGCCCGCTAGGTAACCAGGACAGTCCAAGTGCCCGCTAGTTAACCTACATAGTCCAAGTGCCCTATAGGGAACCTACATAATCCAAGTGCCCGCTCGGCAACATACATACTCCAAGTGCCCATAGTTAACCTAGATAGTCAAAGTGCCTGCTAGGTAAACTAGATAGTCCAAGTGCCCGCTAGGTAACCTAGATAGTCCAAGTGACTGCTAGTAAACCTACATCATCCATGGGCCCGCTAGTTAACCTACATAGTGCAAGGGCCCACTAGTTAACCTAGATCGTGCAAGTGTCCGCTAGTTAGCCTATATAGTCCAAGTGCCTGGTAGTTAAACTATATACCAAGTGCCCGCTACGTAACCTAGATAGTCCAAGGGCACGCTAGTTAACCTACAAAGTACAAGTGCCCGCTAGGCAACCTAGATAGTCCAAGTGCCCGCTAAGGAACCTACATAGTCCAAGTGCACGCTAGTTAACCTAGATAGTCCAAGTGTCTGCTTGTTAACCTACATATTCCAAATGCCCGCTAGTTAACATAGATAGTCCAAGTGCCCACTAGGGAACGTACATAGTCCAAGTGCCCGCTAGTTAACCTAGATAATTCAAGTACCCGCTAGGTCACCTAGATAGTCCAAATGCCTTTCGCTAACCTAGATAGTCCAAGTGCCCTTTAGGGAATCTAGATAGTCCAAGGGCCCGCAAGTAAACCTACATAGTCCATGGGCCCGTTAGCTAACCTAGATAGTCCAAGGGCCCGCTAGTTGACCTACATAGTCCAAGTGCCAGCTAGGTACCCTATATAGTACAATTGCCCGCTAGGTAACCTAGATAGTCCAAGTGCCCGTTAGTTAACCTAGATAGTCCAAGTGCCCACTAGGGGACGTACTTAGTCCATGTGCCCATTAGCTAGCATAGATAGTCCAAGTGCCCGCTAGTTAACATTGATCATCCAAGTGCCCGCTAATTAACCTAGATAGTCCAAGTGCCCTCTAGTTAACCTAGATCGTCCAAGTGTCCGCTAGTTAACCTACATAGGCCAAAGGCCCGCTAGTTAACGTACATAGTCCAAGGTCCGCTAGGTAACCTTGATAGTCCAAGTGCTCGCTAGTTAACCTACATAGTACAAGGGCCCACAAGTTGACCTAGATAGTCCAAGTGCCCGCTAGTTAACCTAGATAGTCCAAGTGCCCGCTAGTTAACCTAGATAGTCCAAGTGCCCGCTAGGTAACCTAAATAGTCCAAATATCCGACAGGGATCCTACATAGTCCAAGTGCCCGCTAGGTAATCTACATTGTCCAAGTGCCCGTTCATTAACCTAGATAGTCCAACTGCCCGCTAGGTAACCTAGACTGTCCAAGTGCCCGCTAGGTTACCTACATAGTCCAAGTGCCCGTTCGTTAACCTAGATAGTCCAAGTGCCCGCTAGTTAACCTAGATAGTCCAAGTGCCCGCTAGGTAACCTAAATAGTCCAAATATCCGACAGGGATCCTACATAGTCCAAGTGCCCGCTAGGTAATCTACATTGTCCAAGTGCCCGTTCATTAACCTAGATAGTCCAACTGCCCGCTAGGTAACCTAGACTGTCCAAGTGCCCGCTAGGTTACCTACATAGTCCAAGTGCCCGTTCGTTAACCTAGATAGTCCAAGTGCCCGCTAGGAAACCTACATAATCCAAGGGCCCTCTAGATAACCTTGATAGTCCAAGTGTCCGCTAGATAACCTAGAGTCCAAGTGCTCGCTAGTTAACCTACATAGTCCAAGTGCCCGCTATGTAACCTACATAGTCAAGGTGCCCGTTAGGTAACCTAGATAGTCCAAGTGCCCGTTACCTAACTTAGATAGTCCAAGTGCCTGCTAGGCAACCTACATAGTCCAAGAGCCCGTTCGTTAACCTAGAAGTCAATGTGCCCGCTAGGTTACCTGCATATTCCAAGTGCCCATTCGTTAAACTACTTAGTCCAAGTGCCCACTAGGTAACCTACATAGTCCAAGTGCCCGCTAGGTAACCTATATAGTCCAAGTGCCCGCTAGGTAACCTAGATAGTCCAAGGGCCCGCTAGGTAACCTAGATAGTCCAAGGGCCCGCTAGTTAACCTACATAATCCAAGGGCTCACTTGTTCACTTTGATAGTCCAAGTGCCCGCTAGTTAACCTAGATCTTCCAAGTGCCCGCTAGGTAACCAAGATTGTCCAAGTGTCCGCTAGTTAACCTACATAGTCCAAGGGCCCACTAGTTAACCTAGATAGTCCAAGTGTCCGCTAGTTAACCTACATAGTCCAAGTGCCCTCTAGTTAACCTATATATCAAGTGCCCTCTACGTAACCTAGATATTCCAAGGGCACGCTAGTTAACCTATATCGTCCAATTGCCCGCTAGGCAACCTAGGTTGTCCAACTGCCCGCTAAGGAACCTACATAGTCCAAGTGTACGCTAGTTATCCTAGATAGTCCAAGTGCCCGCTAGTTAACCTAGATAGTCCAAGTGCCTGCTAGGTAACCTACATTGTGCAAGTGTCTGCTAGTTAACCTACATATTCCAAGTGCCCGCTAGTTAACATAGATAGTCCAAGTGCCCGCTAGGGAATGTACATAGTCCAAGTGCCCGCTAGGTAACCTAGATAGTGCAAGTGCGCGCTAGTTAACCTGGATAGTTCAAGTACCCGCTAGGTAACCTAGATCGTCCAAGGGCCCCCTAATTAGCGTACATAGTCCAAGTGCCCGCTAGGTAACCTAGATAGTCCAAGTGCCCGTTCGGTAACCTAGATAGTCCAAGTGCCCTTTAGGGAAGCTAGATAGTCCAAGGGCCCGCTAATAAACCTTCATAGTCCATGGGCCCGCTAGTTAACCTTCATAGTGCAAGTATCCGCTACTTTACCTACAGATTCCAAGTGCCCGCTAGTTAACCTAGATAGTTCTTGTGCCGCTAGGTAACATACAAAGTCTAAGTGCCCGCTAGGTTATCTATATAGTCCAAATGCCCGCTAGGGAATCTACATAGCCCAAGGGCCCGCTAGTTAACCTACATAGTCCAAGTACCCCCTAAAAACCTAGATTGTCGAAGTGCGCGCTAGTTAACCTAGATAGTCCAAGTGCCCTCTAGTTAACCTAGATCGTCCAAGTGCCCGCTAAGAAACTTAGATAGTCCAAGTGCCCGTTACCTAACCTACATAGTCCAAGTGCCTGTTAGTTAACCTAGATAGTCCAGGTGCCCGCTAGGTAACCTAGATAGTCCAACAGCCCCGTAGGTAACCTACTTACTCCAAGTACCCGCTAGGTAACGTAGATAGTTCAAGTGCCTGCTAGGTAACCTAGATAGTCCAAGTGCCTGCTAGGTAACCTACAAATCTAAGTGCCCGCTAAGTAATCTATATAGTCCAAATAACCGCTAGGGAGCCTACATAGTCCAAATGCCCGCTAGGTAACCTAGATAGTCTAAGGGCCCGCTAGGTAACCTACATAGTCCTAGTGCCCTCTAGTTAACCTACATAGTCCAAGTGCCCGATAGGGAACCTACATAGTCCAAGTGCCCGCTAGGTAACCTACATAGTCCAATTGCCCTCTAGTTAACCTACATAGTCCAAGTGCCTGATAGGGAACCTACATAATCCAAGTGCCCGCTAGGCAACCTACACTGTCCAAGTGCCCGCTAGGTAACCTACATAGTCCAAGTGCCCGCTAGGTAACCTAAATAGTCCAAATGCCCGCTTTGGAAACTACATAGTCCAAGTGCCCGCTAGTTAACCTAGATAGTCCAAGTGCCTTCTAGTAAACCTACATAATCCATGGGCCAGCTAGTTAGCCTACATAGTGCAAGGGCCCGCTAGTTAACCTACATCGTCCAAGTGTCCGCTAGTTAACCTAGATAGTTCAAGTGCCCGCTAGTTAACCTACATAGTCTAAGTGTCCGCTAGGTAACCTAGACAGTTCAAGTGACCACTAGGTTACCTACATAGTTCAAGTGCCCGTTGGTTAACCTACATAGTCCAAGTGCCCGCTAGGTAACCAATATAGTCCAAATGCCCGCTAGGGGCCCTAATAGTCCAAATGCCCGCTAGTTAACCTATATAGTCCAAGTGCCCGCTAGGGAACCTATCTAGTCCAAGTACCCGCTAGGAAACTTACATAGTCCACGTGCCCGCTAGGTAACGTACATAGTCCAAGTGCCCGCTAGGTAACGTACATAGTCCAAGTGCCCACTAGGGAACGTACATAGTCCAAGTGCCCGCTAGGTAACCTAGATAGTCCAAGTGCCCGTTAGTTAACCTACATAATCCAAGTGCCTGCTTGGTAACCTAGATAGTCCAAGTGCCCACTAGTTAACCTACATAGTCCAGGTTCCCCCTAGGTAAACTAGATAGTCCATGGGCCCGCTAGGTTACCTACATAGTCCAAATGCCCGATAGGGAACCTATATAGTCCAACTGCCCGCTAATTAACCTAGATAGTGCAAGTGCCCTCTAGTTAACCTAGATCGTCCAAGTGTCCGCTTGTTAACCTACATAGGCCAAAGGCCCACTAGTTAACGTACATAGTCCAAGGTCCGCTAGGTAACCTTGATAGTCCAAGTGCTCGCTAGTTAACCTACATAGTACAAGGGCCCACAAGTTGACCTAGATAGTCCAAGTGCCCGCTAGTTAACCTAGATAGTCCAAGTGCCCGCTAGGTTACCTACATAGTCCAAGTGCCCGTTCGTTAACCTAGATAGTCCAAGTGCCCGCTAGGAAACCTACATAGTCCAAGGGCCCTCTAGATAACCTTGATAGTCCAAGTGTCCGCTAGATAACCTAGAGTCCAAGTGCTCGCTAGTTAACCTACATAGTCCAAGTGCCCGCTATGTAACTTAGATAGTCAAAGTGCGCGTTAGGTAACCTAGATAGTCCAAGTGCCCGCTAGGTAACTTACATTGTCCAACTTCCCGCTAGGTAACCTAGATAGTCCAAGTGCCCGTTACCTAACCTAGATAGTCCAAGTGCCTGCTAGGCAACCTACATAGACCAAGAGCCCGTTCGTTAACCTAGAAGTCCATGTGCCCGCTAGGTTACCTGCATATTCCAAGTGCCCATTCGTTAAACTACATAGTCCAAGTGCCCACTAGGTAACCTACATAGTCCAAGTGCCCGCTAGGTAACCTATATAGTCCAAGGGCCCGCTAGGTAACCTAGATAGTCCAAGGGCCCGCTAGTTAACCTACATAATCCAAGGGCTCACTTGTTCACTTTGATAGTCCAAGTGCCCGCTAGTTATCCTAGATCTTCCAAGTGCCCAGTAGGTAACCTAGATTGTCCAAGTGTCCGCTAGTTAACCTACATAGTCCAAGGGCCCACTAGTTAACCTAGATAGTCCAAGTGTCCGCTAGTTAACCTACATAGTCCAAGTGCCCTCTAGTTAACCTATATATCAAGTGCCCGCTACGTAACCTAGATATTCCAAGGGCACGCTAGTTAACCTATATCGTCCAATTGCCCGCTAGGCAACCTAGGTTGTCCAAGTGCCCGCTAAGGAACCTACATAGTCCAAGTGTACGCTAGTTATCCTAGATAGTCCAAGTGCCCGCTAGTTAACCTAGATAGTCCAAGTGCCTGCTAGGTAACCTACATTGTGCAAGTGTCTGCTAGTTAACCTACATATTCCAAGTGCCCGCTAGTTAACATAGATAGTCCAAGTGCCCGCTAGGGAATGTACATAGTCCAAGTGCCCGCTAGGTAACCTAGATAGTGCAAGTGCGCGCTAGTTAACCTGGATAGTTCAAGTACCCGCTAGGTAACCTAGATCGTCCAAGGGCCCCCTAGTTAGCGTACATAGTCCAAGTGCCCGCTAGGTAACCTAGATAGTCCAAGTGCCCGTTCGGTAACCTAGATAGTCCAAGTGCCCTTTAGGGAAGCTAGATAGTCCAAGGGCCCGCTAATAAACCTTCATAGTCCATGGGCCCGCTAGTTAACCTTCATAGTGCAAGTGTCCGCTACTTTACCTACAGATTCCAAGTGCCCGCTAGTTAACCTACATAATCTAAGTGCCCGTTGGCTAACCTAGATAGTCCAAGGGCCCGCTAGTTGACCTACATAGTCCAAGAGCCCGCTAGTTAACCTAGATAGTCCAAGTGCCTGCTAGGTAACCTACATAGTGCAAGTGTCCGCTAGTTAACCGACATATTCCAAGTGCCCGCTAGTTAACATAGATAGTCCAAGTGCCCGCTAGGGAACGTACATACTTCAAGTGCCCGCTAGGTAACCTAGATAGTTCAAGTACACGCTAGGTAACCTAGATCGTCAAAGGGCCCGATAGTAAACCTACATAGTCCATGGGCCCGCTAGTTAACCTTCATTGTGCAAGTGTCCGGTACTTAACCTACATATTCCAAGTTCCCGCTATTTAACCTACATAATCTAAGTGCCCGTTGGCTAACCTAGATAGTCCAAGGGCCCGCATGTTGACCTACGTAGTAAACGTGCCAGCTAGGTAACCTAGATAGTACAAGTGCCCGCTAGGGAACCTAGATAGTCCAAGTGCCTGTTAGCTAACCTAGATAGTCCAAGTGGCGGCTAGGTAACCTACATAGTCCAAGTGCCTGCTAGTTAACCTAGATAGTCCAAGTGCCTGCTAGTAAACCTACATAATCCATGGGCCCGCTATTTAGCCTACATAGTGCAAGGGCCCGCTAGTTAACCTACATCGTCCAAGTGTCCGCTAGTTAACCTAGATAGTTCAAGTGCCCGCTAGTTAACCTACATAGTCTAAGTGTCCGCTAGGTAACCTAGACAGTTCAAGTGACCACTAGGTTACCTACATATTCCAAGTGCCCGTTCGTTAACCTACATAGTCCAAGTGCCCGCTAGGTAACCAATATAGTCCAAATGCCTGCTAGGGGCCCTAATAGTCCAAATGCCCGCTAGTTAACCTAGATAGTCCAAGTGCTCGCTAGTTAACCTAGATAGTCCAAGTGCCCGTTAGTTAACCTAGATAGACCAAGTGCCCGCTAGGGAACCTATCTAGTCCAAGTACCCGCTAGGAATCTTACATAGTCCAAGTGCCCGCTAGGTAACATACATAGTCCAAGTGCCCGCTAGGTAACGTACATAGTCCAAGTGCCCACTAGGGAACGTACATAGTCCACGTGCCCGCTAGGTAACCTAGATAGTCCAAGTGCCCACTAGTTAACCTACATAGTCCAGGTTCCCCCTAGGTAACCTAGATAGTCCAAGGGCCCGCTAGGTTACCTACATAGTCCAAATGCCCGATAGGGAACCTATATAGTCCAAGTGCCCGCTAGGTAACCTACATAGTCCAAGTGCCCGCTAGGGAACCTACATAGTCCAAGTGCCCGTTAGGTAACCTAGATAGTTCTTGTGCCGCTAGGTAACCTACAAAGTCTAAGTGCCCGCTAGGTTATCTATATAGTCCAAATGCCCGCTAGGGAATCTACATAGCCCAAGGGCCCGCTAGTTAACCTACATAGTCCAAGTACCCCCTAAAAACCTAGATTGTCGAAGTGCGCGCTAGTTAACCTAGATAGTCCAAGTGCCCTCTAGTTAACCTAGATCGTCCAAGTGCCCGCTAAGAAACTTAGATAGTCCAAGTGCCCGTTACCTAACCTACATAGTCCAAGTGCCTGTTAGTTAACCTAGATAGTCCAGGTGCCCGCTAGGTAACCTAGATAGTCCAACAGTCCCGTAGGTAACCTACTTACTCCAAGTACCCGCTAGGTAACGTAGATAGTTCAAGTGCCTGCTAGGTAACCTAGATAGTCCAAGTGCCTGCTAGGTAACCTACAAATCTAAGTGCCCGCTAAGTAATCTATATAGTCCAAATAACCGCTAGGGAGCCTACATAGTCCAAATGCCCGCTAGGTAACCTAGATAGTCTAAGGGCCCGCTAGGTAACCTACATAGTCCTAGTGCCCTCTAGTTAACCTACATAGTCCAAGTGCCCGATAGGGAACCTACATAGTCCAAGTGCCCGCTAGGTAACCTACATAGTCCAATTGCCCTCTAGTTAACCTACATAGTCCAAGTGCCTGATAGGGAACCTACATAATCCAAGTGCCCGCTAGGCAACCTACACTGTCCAAGTGCCCGCTAGGTAACCTACATAGTCCAAGTGCCCGCTAGGTAACCTAAATAGTCCAAATGCCCGCTTTGGAAACTACATAGTCCAAGTGCCCGCTAGTTAACCTAGATAGTCCAAGTGCCTTCTAGTAAACCTACATAATCCATGGGCCAGCTAGTTAGCCTACATAGTGCAAGGGCCCGCTAGTTAACCTACATCGTCCAAGTGTCCGCTAGTTAACCTAGACAGTTCAAGTGCCCGCTAGTTAACCTACATAGTCTAAGTGTCCGCTAGGTAACCTAGACAGTTCAAGTGACCACTAGGTTACCTACATAGTTCAAGTGCCCGTTGGTTAACCTACATAGTCCAAGTGCCCGCTAGGTAACCAATATAGTCCAAATGCCCGCTAGGGGCCCTAATAGTCCAAATGCCCGCTAGTTAACCTATATAGTCCAAGTGCCCGCTAGGGAACCTATCTAGTCCAAGTACCCGCTAGGAAACTTACATAGTCCACGTGCCCGCTAGGTAACGTACATAGTCCAAGTGCCCGCTAGGTAACGTACATAGTCCAAGTGCCCACTAGGGAACGTACATAGTCCAAGTGCCCGCTAGGTAACCTAGATAGTCCAAGTGCCCGTTAGTTAACCTACATAATCCAAGTGCCTGCTTGGTAACCTAGATAGTCCAAGTGCCCACTAGTTAACCTACATAGTCCAGGTTCCCCCTAGGTAAACTAGATAGTCCAAGGGCCCGCTAGGTTACCTACATAGTCCAAATGCCCAATAGGGAACCTATATAGTCCAACTGCCCGCTAATTAACCTAGATAGTGCAAGTGCCCTCTAGTTAACCTAGATCGTCCAAGTGTCCGCTTGTTAACCTACATAGGCCAAAGGCCCACTAGTTAACGTACATAGTCCAAGGTCCGCTAGGTAACCTTGATAGTCCAAGTGCTCGCTAGTTAACCTACATAGTACAAGGGCCCACAAGTTGACCTAGATAGTCCAAGTGCCCGCTAGTTAACCTAGATAGTCCAAGTGCCCGCTAGGTTACCTACATAGTCCAAGTGCCCGTTCGTTAACCTAGATAGTCCAAGTGCCCGCTAGGAAACCTACATAGTCCAAGGGCCCTCTAGATAACCTTGATAGTCCAAGTGTCCGCTAGATAACCTAGAGTCCAAGTGCTCGCTAGTTAACCTACATAGTCCAAGTGCCCGCTATGTAACTTAGATAGTCAAAGTGCGCGTTAGGTAACCTAGATAGTCCAAGTGCCCGCTAGGTAACTTACATTGTCCAACTTCCCGCTAGGTAACCTAGATAGTCCAAGTGCCCGTTACCTAACCTAGATAGTCCAAGTGCCTGCTAGGCAACCTACATAGTCCAAGAGCCCGTTCGTTAACCTAGAAGTCCATGTGCCCGCTAGGTTACCTGCATATTCCAAGTGCCCATTCGTTAAACTACATAGTCCAAGTGCCCACTAGGTAACCTACATAGTCCAAGTGCCCGCTAGGTAACCTATATAGTCCAAGGGCCCGCTAGGTAACCTAGATAGTCCAAGGGCCCGCTAGTTAACCTACATAATCCAAGGGCTCACTTGTTCACTTTGATAGTCCAAGTGCCCGCTAGTTAACCTAGATCTTCCAAGTGCCCAGTAGGTAACCTAGATTGTCCAAGTGTCCGCTAGTTAACCTACATAGTCCAAGGGCCCACTAGTTAACCTAGATAGTCCAAGTGTCCGCTAGTTAACCTACATAGTCCAAGTGCCCTCTAGTTAACCTATATATCAAGTGCCCGCTACGTAACCTAGATATTCCAAGGGCACGCTAGTTAACCTATATCGTCCAATTGCCCGCTAGGCAACCTAGGTTGTCCAAGTGCCCGCTAAGGAACCTACATAGTCCAAGTGTACGCTAGTTATCCTAGATAGTCCAAGTGCCCGCTAGTTAACCTAGATAGTCCAAGTGCCTGCTAGGTAACCTACATTGTGCAAGTGTCTGCTAGTTAACCTACATATTCCAAGTGCCCGCTAGTTAACATAGATAGTCCAAGTGCCCGCTAGGGAATGTACATAGTCCAAGTGCCCGCTAGGTAACCTAGATAGTGCAAGTGCGCGCTAGTTAACCTGGATAGTTCAAGTACCCGCTAGGTAACCTAGATCGTCCAAGGGCCCCCTAGTTAGCGTACATAGTCCAAGTGCCCGCTAGGTAACCTAGATAGTCCAAGTGCCCGTTCGGTAACCTAGATAGTCCAAGTGCCCTTTAGGGAAGCTAGATAGTCCAAGGGCCCGCTAATAAACCTTCATAGTCCATGGGCCCGCTAGTTAACCTTCATAGTGCAAGTGTCCGCTACTTTACCTACAGATTCCAAGTGCCCGCTAGTTAACCTACATAATCTAAGTGCCCGTTGGCTAACCTAGATAGTCCAAGGGCCCGCTAGTTGACCTACATAGTCCAAGTGCCCGCTAGTTAACCTAGATAGTCCAAGTGCCTGCTAGGTAACCTACATAGTGCAAGTGTCCGCTAGTTAACCGACATATTCCAAGTGCCCGCTAGTTAACATAGATAGTCCAAGTGCCCGCTAGGGAACGTACATACTTCAAGTGCCCGCTAGGTAACCTAGATAGTTCAAGTACACGCTAGGTAACCTAGATCGTCAAAGGGCCCGATAGTAAACCTACATAGTCCATGGGCCCGCTAGTTAACCTTCATTGTGCAAGTGTCCGGTACTTAACCTACATATTCCAAGTTCCCGCTATTTAACCTACATAATCTAAGTGCCCGTTGGCTAACCTAGATAGTCCAAGGGCCCGCATGTTGACCTACGTAGTAAAAGTGCCAGCTAGGTAACCTAGATAGTACAAGTGCCCGCTAGGGAACCTAGATAGTCCAAGTGCCTGTTAGCTAACCTAGATAGTCCAAGTGGCGGCTAGGTAACCTACATAGTCCAAGTGCCCGCTAGTTAACCTAGATAGTCCAAGTGCCTGCTAGTAAACCTACATAATCCATGGGCCCGCTATTTAGCCTACATAGTGCAAGGGCCCGCTAGTTAACCTACATCGTCCAAGTGTCCGCTAGTTAACCTAGATAGTTCAAGTGCCCGCTAGTTAACCTACATAGTCTAAGTGTCCGCTAGGTAACCTAGACAGTTCAAGTGACCACTAGGTTACCTACATATTCCAAGTGCCCGTTCGTTAACCTACATAGACCAAGTGCCCGCTAGGTAACCAATATAGTCCAAATGCCCGCTAGGGGCCCTAATAGTCCAAGTGCTCGCTAGTTAACCTAGATAGTCCAAGTGCCCGCTAGTTAACCTAGATAGACCAAGTGCCCGCTAGGGAACCTATCTAGTCCAAGTACCCGCTAGGAATCTTACATAGTCCAAGTGCCCGCTAGGTAACATACATAGTCCAAGTGCCCGCTAGGTAACGTACATAGTCCAAGTGCCCACTAGGGAACGTACATAGTCCACGTGCCCGCTAGGTAACCTAGATAGTCCAAGTGCCCGTTAGTTAACCTACATAATCCAAGTGCCTGCTTGGTAACCTAGATAGTCCAAGTGCCCACTAGTTAACCTACATAGTCCAGGTTCCCCCTAGGTAAACTAGAGAGTCCAAGGGCCCGCTAGGTTACCTACATAGTCCAAATGCCCGATAGGGAACCTATATAGTCCAAGTGCCCGCTAGGTAACCTACATAGTCCAAGTGCCCGCTAGGGAACCTGCATAGTCCAAGTGCCCGTTAGGTAACCTAGATAGTTCTTGTGCCGCTAGGTAACCTACAAAATCTATGTGCCCGCTAGGTTATCTATATAGTCCAAATGCCCGCTAGGGAATCTACATAGCGCAAGGGCCCGCTAGTTAACCTACATAGTCCAAGTACCCGCTAAAAACCTAGATTGTCGAAGTGCGCGCTAGTTAACCTAGATAGTCCAAGTGCCCTCTAGTTAACCTAGATCGTCCAAGTGCCCGCTAAGAAACTTAGATAGTCCAAGTGCCCGTTACCTAACCTACATAGTCCAAGTGCCTGTTAGTTAACCTAGATAGTCCAGGTGCCCGCTAGGTAACCTAGATAGTCCAACAGCCCCGTAGGTAACCTACTTACTCCAAGTACCCGCTAGGTAACGTAGATAGTCCAAGTGCCTGCTAGGTAACCTACAAAGTCTAAGTGCCCGCTAAGTAATCTATATAGTCCAAATAACCGCTAGGGAGCCTACATATTCCAAATGCCCGCTAGGTAACCTAGATAGTCTAAGGGCCCGCTAGGTAACCTACATAGTCCTAGTGCCCTCTAGTTAACCTACATAGTCCAAGTGCCCGATAGGGAACCTACATAATCCAAGTGCCCGCTAGGTAACCTACATAGTCCAAATGCCCTCTAGTTAACCTACATAGTCCAAGTGCCTGATAGGGAACCGACATAATCCAAGTGCCCGCTAGGCAACCTACACCGTCCAAGTGCCCGCTAGGTAACCTACATAGTTCAAGTGCCCGCTGGGTAACCTAAATAGTCCAAATGCCCGCTAGGGAAACTACATAGTCCAAGTGCCCGCTAGTTAACCTAGATAGTCCAAGTGCCTGCTAGTAAACCTACATAATCCATAGGCCAGCTAGTTAGCCTACATAGTGAAAGGGCCCGCTAGTTAACCTACATCGTCCAAGTGTCCGCTAGTTAACCTAGATAGTTCAAGTGCCCGCTAGTTAACCTACATAGTCTAAGTGTCCGCTAGGTAACCTAGACAGTTCAAGTGACCACTAGGTTACCTACATAGTTCAAGTGCCCGTTGGTTAACCTACATAGTCCAAGTGCCCGCTAGGTAACCAATATAGTCCAAATGCCCACTAGGGGCCCTAATAGTCCAAATGCCCGCTAGTTAACCTAGCTAGTCCAAGTGCTCGCTAGTTAACCTAAATAGTCCAAGTGCCCGCTAGGGAACCTATCTAGTCCAAGTACCCGCTAGGAAACTTACATAGTCCACGTGCCCGCTAGGTAACGTACATAGTCCAAGTGCCCGCTAGGTAACGTACATAGTCCAAGTGCCCACTAGGGAACGTACATAGTCCAAGTGCCCGCTAGGTAACCTAGATAGTCCAAGTGCCCGTTAGTTATCCTACATAATCCAAGTGCCTGCTTGGTAACCTAGATAGTCCAAGTGCCCACTAGTTAACCTACATAGTCCAGGTTCCCCCTAGGTAAACTAGATAGTCCAAGGGCCCGCTAGGTTACCTACATAGTCCAAATGCCCGATAGGGAACCTATATAGTCCAACTGCCCGCTAGGTAACCTACATAGTCCAAGTGCCCGCTAGGGAACCTACATAGTCCAAGTGCCCGTTAGGTAACCTAGATAGTCCAAATGCCCGCTAGGGAACCCACATAGTCCAAGTGCCCGCTAGGGAACCACCATAGGCCAAGGGCCCGCTAGCGAACCTACATAGTCCAAGTGCCCGTTACTTAACCTAGATAGTCCCAGTGCCCGCTTGGTAACTTAGATACTCCAATAGCCCTCTAGGTAACCTACATACTCCAAGAACCCGCTATAACGTAGATAGTTCAAGTGCCAGCTAGGTAACCTAGATAATTCTTGTGCCGCTAGGTAACCTACAAAGTCTAAGTGCCCGCTAAGTAATCTATATAGTCCAAATAACCGCTAGGGAGCCTACATAGTCCAAGTGCCCGTTAGGTAACCTAGATAGTCCAAATGCCCGCTATGGAACCCACATAGTCCAAGTGCCCGCTAGGGAACCTACATAGTCCAAGGGCCCGCTAGGGAACCTACATTGTCCAAGTGCCCGTTACTTAACCTAGATAGTCCCAGTGCCCACTTGGTAACTTAGATAGTCCAATAGCCCTCTAGGTAACCTACATACTCCAAGAACCCGCTATAACGTAGATAGTTCAATTGCCAGCTAGGTAACCTAGATAGTTATTGTGCCGCTAGGTAACCTACAAAGTCTAAGTGCTCGCTAGGTTATCTATATAGTCCAAATGCCTGCTAGGGAATCTACATAGCCCAAGGGCCCGCTAGTTAACATAGAGAGTCCAAGTGCCGCTAGTTAATCTACATAGTCCAAGGGCCCGCTAGTTAACCTACATAGTCCAAGTGCCCTCTAGTTAACCTATATCGTCCAAGTGCCCGCTAAGAAACTTAGATAGTCCAAGTGCCCGTTACCTAAACTAGATAGTCCAATTGCCCGATATGCAACATACATAGTCCAAGTGCCCGTTCGTTGACCTAGAAGTCCAAGTGCCTGCTAGGTAACCTAGACTCTCCAAGTGCCCGCTAGATAACCTACATAGTACAAGTGCCCGCTAGGGAACCTAGATAGTCCAAGTGCCCGCTCTGTAACCTACATAGTCCAAGTGCCCGCTCTGGAACCTACATAGTCCAAGTGCCCGCTATGGAATCTACAAAGTCCAAGGGCCCGCTAGTTAATGTAGATAGTCCAAGTGCCGGTAGTTAATCTACATAGTCCAAGGGCCTGCTAATTAACCGACATAGTCCAAGTACCCGCTAGTTAACCTAGATCGTCCAATGCCCACTAGGTAACCTAGATACTCCAAGGGCCTGCTAGGGAACGTACATAGTCCAAGTGCCTGCTAGGTAACCAAGATAGTCCAAGTGGCCACTAGTTAACCTACATCGTCCAAGGGCCCGCTAGTTAACCTAGATAGTCCAAGGGCCCGCTAGGTAACCTACATTGTCCTAGTGCCCCCTAGTTAACCTACATTCTCCAAGTGCCCTATAGGGAACCTACATAGTCCAAGTGCCCGATAGGTAACCTAGATAGTTCTTGTGCCGCTAGGTAACCTACAAAGTCTAAGTGCCCTCTAGGTTATCTATATAGTCCAAATGCCCGCTAGGGAATCTACATAGCCCAAGGGCCCGCTAGTTAACCTACATAGTCCAAGTACCCGCTAAAAACCTAGATAGTCGAAGTGCGCGCTAGTTAACCTAGATAGTCCAAGTGCCCTCTAGTTAACCTAGATCGTCCAAGTGCCCGCTAAGAAACTTAGATAGTCCAAGTGCCCGTTACCTAACCTACATAGTCCAAGTGCCTGTTTGTTAACCTAGATAGTCCAGGTGCCCGCTAGGTAACCTAGATAGTCCAACAGCCCGGTAGGTAACCTACTTACTCCAAGTACCCGCTAGGTAACGTTGATAGTTCAAGTGCCTGCTAGGTAACCTAGATAGTCCAAGTGCCCGCTAGGTAACCTACATAGTCCTAGTGCCCTCTAGTTAACCTACATAGTCCAAGTGCCCGATAGGGAACCTACATAATCCAAGTGCCCGCTGGGGAACCTACATAGTCCAAGTGCCCGTTAGGTACCCTAGATAGTCCAAGTGCCCCCTAGGGAACCCACATAGTCCAAGTGCCCGCTAGGGAACTTACATAGTCCAAGGGCCCGCTAGGGATCCTACATAGTCCAAGTGCCCGTTAGTTAACCTAGATAGTCCAAGTGCCCGCTAGGTAACCTAGATAGTTCAACAGCCCGGTAGGTAACTTACATACTCCAAATACCCGCTAGGTAACGTAGATAGTCCAAGTGCCCGCTGGGTAACCTACAAAGTCTAAGTGCCCGCTATGTAATCTATGTAGTCCAAATAACCGCTAGGGAGCCTACATACTCCAAATGCCCGCTAGGTAACCTACATAATCCTAGTGCCCCCTAGTTAACCTACATAGTCCAAGTGCCCAATAGGGAACCTACATAATCCAAGTGCCCGCTAGTTAACCTACATAGTCCAAGTGCCCGCTAGGTAACCTAGAAAATCCTAGTGCCCGCTAGGGATCCTTCATAGTCCTAGTGCCAGCTAGGTAACCTAGAAAATCCAAGTGCCCGCTAGTTAACTTAGATAGTCCTAGTGCCCGATAGTTAACCTAGAGTGTCCAAGTGCCCACTATGGGACGTACTTAGTCCAAATGCCTGTTAGCTAACCTAGATAGTCCAAGTGCCCGCTAGTTAACCTACATAGTCCAAGGGCCCGCTAGTTAACCTACGTAGTCCAAGGTCCGCAAGTTAACCTAGATAGTCCAAGTGCTCGCCTGTTAACCTACATAGTACAAGGGCCCGCTAGTTGACCTACATAGTCCAAGGGCCCGCTAGGTAACCTAGAGTCCAAGTGCTCGCTAGTTAACCTACATAGTCCAAGTGCCCGCTATGCAACCTAGATAGTCAATGTGCCCGTTAGGTTACCTAGATAGTCCAAGTGCCCGCTAGGTAACTTACATTGTCCAAGTTCCGGCTTGGTAACCTAGATACTCAAAGTGCCCGTTACCTAACCCAGATAGTCCAAGTGCCCGCTAAGCAACCTACATAGTCCAAGTGCCCGTTCGTTAACCTAGAAGGCCAAGTGCCCCCTAGGTAACCTACATAGTCCAAGTGCCCGCTAGGTAACATATATAGTCCAAGTGCCCGCTAGGTAACCTAGATAGTTCAAGGGCCCGCTAGTTAACGTAGATCGTCCAAGTGCCCGCTAGTTAACCTAGATAGTCCTAGTGCCCGTTAGTTAACCTAGAGTGTTCATGTGCCCACTAGGGGACGTACTTAGTCCAAGTGCCCGTTAGCTAACTTAGATAGTCCAAGTGCCCGCTAGTTAACATTGATTATCCCAGTGCCCGCTAGTTAACCTAAATAGTCCAAGTGCACGCTAGTTAACATTGATTATCCCAGTGCCCTCTAGTTAACCTAGATCGTCCAAGTGCCTGCTAAGAAACCTAGACATCCAAGTGCCCGTTAAGTAACCTAGAAAGTCCAAGTACCCGCTAGGTAACCTACATAGTCCAAATTCCCGCTAGGTAACCTAGACTGTCCAAGTGCCCGCTAGGTTACCTACATAGTCCAAGTGCCCGCTAGGTAACCTAGATAGTCCAAGGGCCCGCTAGTTAACCTACATAGTCCAAGTGCCCGGTAGTTAATTACATAGTTCAAGGGTCCATAGGGAACATACATAGTCCAAGTGCCCGCTAGGGAATCTACATAGTCCAAGGGCCCGCTAGGTAATGTACATAGTCCAAGTTCCGCTAGTTAATCTACATAGTCCAAGGGCCCGCTAGTTAACCTACACAGTCCAAGTACCCGCTAGTTAACTTAGATCGTCCAAGTGCCCGCTAGGTAACCTACATAATGCAAGTGTCCGCTAGTTAACCTACATATTCCAAGTGCCCGCGAGTTAACATAGATAGTCCATGTGCCCGCTAGGGAACGTACATAGTCCAAGTGCCCGCTAGGTAACCTAGATACTGCAAATTCCTGCTAGTTAACCTAGATAGTTCTAGTACCCGCTAGGTAACCTAGATCGTCCAAGGGCCCCCTAGTTAGCCTACATAGTCCAAATGCCCGCTAGTTAACCTACATTATCTAAGTGCCCGTTGGCTAACCTAGATAGTCCAAGGGCCCGCTAGTTGACCTTAATAGTCCAAGTGCCAGCTAGGTAACCTGGATAGTACAAGTGCCCTCTAGGGAACCTAGATAGTCCAAGTGCCCGTTCGTTAACCTAGATAATACAAGTGTCCACTAGGTAACCTAGACAGTCCAAGTGCCCGCTAGGCAACCTACATAGTCCAAGTGCCCGTTAATTAACCTAGATAGTCAAAGTGCCTGCTAGGTAACCTAGATAGTCCATGTGCCCGCTAGGTAACCTACATAGTCCAAGTGCCCGTTAGTTAACCTAGATAGTCAAAGTGCCTGCTAGATAACCTAGATAGTCCAAGTGCCCGTTAGTTAACCTAGATAGGCAAAGTGCCTGCTAGGTAACCTAGATAGTCCAAGTGCCCGCTAGGTAACCTACATAGTCCAAGTGCCCGCTAGGTAACCTAAATAGTCCAAATGCCCGCTAGGGAAACTACATAGTCCAAGGGCACGCTAGTTAACCTAGATAGTCCAAGTGCCTGCTAGTAAACCTACATAATCCATGGGCCCACTAGTTAACCTACATAGTGCAAGGGCCCGCTAGTTAACCTACATCGCCTAAGGGCCCGCAAGTTAACCTAAATAGTCCAAGTGCCCGCTATTTAACCTACATAGTCTAAGTGCCCGCTAGGTAACCTAGAGAGTTCAAGTGACCAATAGGTTACCTACATAGTCCAAGTGCCCGTTCGTTAACCTACATAGTCCAAGTACCCGCTAGGTAACCAATATAAGCCAAATGCCCGCTAGGGGCCCTAATAGTCCAAATACCCGATAGTTAACCTAGCTAGTCCAAGTGCTCGCTAGTTAACCTAGATATTCCAAGTGCCCGCTAGTTAACCTAGATAGAAAAAGTGCCCGCTAGGGAACCTATCTAGTCCAAGTACCCGCTAGGAAACGTACATAGTCCAAGTGCCCACTAGGTAACGTGCATAGTCCAAGTGCCCGCAGGTAACGAAGATAGTCCAAGTGCCCACTAGGGAACGTACATAGTCCAAGTGCCCACTAGGAAACCTAGATAGTCCAAGTGCCCGCTAGTTAACCTACATAGTCCAAGTGCCTGCTAGGTTACCTAGATAGTCCAAGTGCCCACTAGTTAACCTACATAGTCCAGGTTCCCCCTAGGTAACCTAGATAGTCCAAGGGCCTGCTAGGTAACCTACATTGTCCTAGTGCCCCCTAGTTAACCTACATTCTCCAAGTGCCCGATAGAGAACCTACATAGTCCAAGTGCTCGCTAGGTAACCTAAATAGTCCAAATGCCCGCTAGTTAACCTACATAGTCCAAGTGAACGATAGGGAACCTACATAATCCAATTGCCCGCTAGGGAACCTACATAGTCCAAGTGCCCGCTAGGTAACCTACATAGTTCAACTGCCCGCTAGTTAACCTACATAGTCCAAGTGCCCGATAGGGAACCTACATAATCCAAGTGCCCGCTAGGGAACCTACATAGTCCAAGTGCCCGCTAGGTAACCTACATAGTCCAAATGCCCACTAGTTAACCTACATAGTCCAAGTGCACTATAGGGAACCTACATAATCCAAGTGCCCGCTAGGGAACCTACATAGTCCAAGTGCTCGTTAGGTAACCTACATAGTCCATGGGCCCGCTAGTTAACCTACATATTCCAAGTGCCCGCTAGTTAACCCACATAATCTAAGTGCCCGTTAGCTAACCTAGATAGTCCAAGGGCCCGCTAGTTGACCTACATAGTCCAAGTGACAGCTAGGTAACCTAGATAGTCCTAGTGCCCGCTAGGGAACCTAGATAATCCAAGTGCCTGTTAGCTAACCTAGATAGTCCAAGTGACGGCTAGGTAACCTACATAATCCAAGTGCCCGTTCGTTAACCTACATAGTCCAAGTGCCCGCTAGGTAACCTAAATAGTCCAAATGCCCGCTAGGGACCCTAATAGCCCAAGTGCCCGCTAGTTATCCTAGATAGTCCAAGTGCTCGCTAGTTAACCTAGATATTCCAAGTGCCCGCTAGTTAACCTAGATAGACGAAGTGCCCTCTAGGGAACCTACCTAGTCCAAGTGCCCGCTAGGGAACCTATATAGTCCAAGTGCTATCTAGGTAACCAAGATAGTCCAAGGGCCCGCTAGTTAACCTACATCGTCCAAGGGCCCGCAAGTTAACCTAGATAGTCCAAGTGCCCGCTAGTTAACCTAGATAATCCAAGTGCCCGCTATGTAACCTAGACAGTCCAAGTGCCTGCTAGTTAACCTACAGAGTGTAAGGGCCCACTAGTTAACCTAGATCGTGCAAGTGTCCGCTAGTTAACCTACATAGTCCAAGTACCCGCTAGGGATCCTTCATAATCCAAGTGCCTGCTAGGAAACCTAGATAGTCCAAGTTCCCGCTAGATAACCTAGACAGTCCAAGTGCCCGTTACCTAACCTAGATTGTCCAAGTGCCCGCTAGGCAACCTACATAGTCCAAGTGCCCATTCGTTAACCTAGAATTCCAAGAGCCCGCTATTTAACCTAGACAGTCCAAGTGCCCGCTAGGTTACCTGCATAGTCCAAGTGCCCATTCGTTAACCTAGAATTCCAAGAGCCCGCTATTTAACCTAGACTGTCCAAGTGCCCGCTAGGTTACCTGCATAGTCCAAGTGCCCGTTCGTTAACATAGATAGTCCAAGTGCCCGCTAGGGAACCTATATATTCCAAGTGCTATCTAGGTAACCTAGAGAGTCCAAGGGCCCGTTAGTTAACCTACATAGTCCAAGGGCTCGCTTGTTAACTTTGATAGTCCAAGTGCCCCTTAGTTAACCTAGATCGTTCAAGTTCCCGCTAGTTAACCTAGATCGTCCAAGTACTGGCTAGTTAACCTACATAGTCCAAGGGCCCACTAGTTAACCTAGATTGTCCAAGTGTCCTCTAGTTAACCTACATAGTTCAAGTGTCCGCTAGGTAACCTACATAGTGCAAGTGTCTGCTAGGTAAACTACATAGTCCAAGTGCCCGCTAGTTAACATAGATAGTCCAAGTGCCCGCTAGGGAAGGTACATAGTCTAAGTGCCCGCTAGGTAACCTAGAGAGTGCAAGTGCCCGCTAGTTAACCTACATAGTCCAAGTGCCTGTAGGGAACCTAGACAGTCCAAGGGCCTGCTAGTTAACCTACATAGTCCAAATGCCCACTAGGTAACCTACATAGTGCATGTGTCCGCTAGTTAACCTACATATTCCAAGTGCCTGCTAGTTAACATACATAGTCCAAGTGCCCGCTAGTTAACTTACATAGTTCAAGTGTCCGTAGGGAACATACATAGTCCAAGTGCCCGCTAGGGAACCTACGTAGTCCAAGTACCCGCTAGTTAACCTAGATAGTCCAAGTGCACGCTAGTTAACCTACATAGTCCAAGGGCCCGCTAGTTAACCTAGATAGTCCAAGTGCCCGCTAGTTAACCTACATAGTACAAGTGCCCTCTAGGTAACCTAGACAGTTCAAGTGACCACAAGGTTACTTACATAGTCCAAGTGCCTCTTCGTTAACCTACATAGTCCAAGTGCGCGCTAGTTAACCTAGATCGTCCAAGTGCACGCTAGTTAACCAACATAGTCCAAGGGCACGCTAGTTAACCTACATAGTCCAAGGGCCCGCTAGTTAACCTACATCGTCCAAATGCCTGCAAGTTAACCTAGATAGTCCAAGTGCCCGCTAGTTAACCTACATAGTCCAAGTGGCCGCTAGGTAACCTAGACAGTTCAAGTGACCACTAGGTTACTTACATAGTCCAAGTACCTGTTCGTTAAACTACATAGTCCAAGTGCCCGGTAGTTAACCTAGATCGTCCAAGTGCACGCTAGTTAACCTACAGAGTCCAAGGGCCCGCTAGTTAACC
This sequence comes from Tenrec ecaudatus, assembly GCF_050624435.1. Taxonomy (NCBI): domain Eukaryota; kingdom Metazoa; phylum Chordata; class Mammalia; order Afrosoricida; family Tenrecidae; genus Tenrec; species Tenrec ecaudatus. The sequence continues at coordinate 21,515,066 of NC_134538.1, read as the reverse complement.
TATATCGTCCAAGGGCCTGCAAGTTAACCTAGATAGTCCAAGTGCCCGCTAGTTAACCTACATTGTCAAAGTGCCCGCTAGGGAACCTAGACAGTTCAAGTGACCACTAGGTTACTTACATAGTCCAAGTGCCTGTTCTTTAACCTACATAGTCCAAGTGCACGCTAGGTAACCTATATAGTCCAAATGCCCGCTAGGGACCCTAATAGTCCAAGTGCCCGCTAGTTATCCTAGATAGTCCAAGTGCTCGCTAGTTAACCTAGATACTCCAAGTGCCCGCTAGTTAACCTAGATAGACAAAGTGCCCACTAGGGAACCTACCTAGTCCACGTGCCCGATAGGGAACCTATATAGTCCAAGTGCTATCTAGGTAACCAAGATAGTCCAAGGGCCCGCTAGTGAACCTACATCGTCCAAGGGCCCGCAAGTTAACTTCGATAGTCCAAGTGCCCGCTAGTTAACCTACATAGTCCAAGTGCCCGCTTGGTAACCTAGACAGTTTAAGTGACCACTAGGTTACTTACATAGTCCAAGTGCCTGTTCGTTAACCTACATAGTCCAAGTGCTCTCTAGTTAACCTAGATACTCCAAGTGCCCGCTAGTTAACCTAGATAGACCAAGTGCCCGCTAAGTAACCTACCTAGTCCAAGTGCCCGATAGGGAACTTACATAGTCCAAGGCCCTCTAGGGAACCTACATAGTCCAAGTGCCCGCTAGTTAACTTAGATAGTCCAAGTGCCTGCTAGTAAACCTACATAATCAATGGGCCCGTTAGTTAACCTACATTGTGCAAGGGCCCGCTAGTTAACCTACATCGTCTAAGGGCCCGCTAGTTAACCTAGATAGTCCAAGTGCCCGCTAGTTAACCTACATAGTCTAAGTGCCCGCTAGGTAACCTAGACAGTTCAAGTGACCAATAGGTTACCTACATAGTCCAAGTGCCCGTTCGTTAACCTACAGAGTCCAAGTACCCGCTAGGTAACCAATATAGGCCAAATGCCCGCTAGGGGCCCTAAAAGTCCAAATGTCCGCTAGTTAACTTAGATAGATAAAGTGCCCGCTAGGGAACCTATCTAGTCCAAGTACCCGCTAGGAAACGTACATATTCCAAGTGCCCGCTAGGTAACGTACATAGTCCAAGTGCCCGCTAGGTAACGAAGATAGTCCAAGTGCCCACTAGAGAACGTACATAGTCCAAGTGCCCGCTAGGAAACCTAGATAGTCCAAGTGCCCGCTAGTTAACCTACATAGTCCAAGTGCCTGCTAGGTTACCTAGATAGTCCAAGTGCCCACTAGTTAACCTACATAGTCCAGGTTCCCCCTAGGTAACCTATATAGTCCAAGGGCCCGCTAGGTAACCTACATTGTCTTAGTGCCCCCTAGTTAACCTACATTCTACAAGTGCCCGATAGAAAACCTACATAGTCCAAGTGCCCGCTAGGTAACCTACATAGTCCAAATGCCCGCTAGTTAACGTACATAGTCCAATGCCCGATAGGGAACCTACATAATCCAAGTGCCCGCTAGGGAACCTACATAGTTCAAGTGCCCGCTAGGTTACCTACATAGTCCAAATGCCCACTAGTAAACCTACATGGTCCAAGTGCACTATAGGGAACCTACATAATCCTAGTGCCCGCTAGGGAACCTACATAGTCCAAGTGCTCGTTAGGTAACCTGCATAGTCCATGGGCCCGCTAGTTAACCTACATATTCCAAGTGTCCGCTAGTTAACCCACATAATCTAAGTGCCCGTTAGCTAACCTGGATAGTCCAAGGAACCGCTAGTTTACCTACATAGTCCAAGTGCCAGCTAGGTAACCTAGATAGGACAAGTGCCCGCTAGGGAACCTAGATAATCCAAGTGCCTGTTAGCTAACCTAGATAGTCTAAGTGGCGGCTAGGTAACCTACATAATCCAAGTGCCCGTTCGATAACCTACATAGTCCAAGTGCCCGCTAGGTAACCTATATAGTCCAAATTCCCGCTAGGGACCCTAATAGTCCAAGTGCCCGCTAGTTATCCTAGATAGTCCAAGTGCTCGCTAGTTAACCTAGATACTCCAAGTGCCCGCTAGTTAACCTAGATAGACGAAGTGCCCGCTAGGGAACCTACCTAGTCCAAGTGCCCGCTAGGGAACCTATATAGTCCAAGTGCTATCTAGGTAACCAAGATAGTCCAAGGGCCCGCTAGTTAACCTACATCGTCCAATGGCCCGCAAGTTAACCTAGATAGTCCAAGGGCCCGCAAGTTAACCTAGATAGTCCAAATGCCCGCTAGGGAACCTATATAGTCCAAGTGCTATCTAGGTAACCTAGAGAGTCCAAGGGCCCCTTAGTTAACCTACATAGTCCAAGGGCTCGCTTGTTAACTTTGATAGTCCAAGTGCCCCTTAGTTAACCTAGATCGTTCAAGTGCCCGCTAGTTAACCTAGATCGTCCAAGTACTGGCTAGTTAACCTACATAGTCCAAAGGCCCACTAGTTAACCTACATTGTCCAAGTGTCCTCTAGTTAACCTACATAGTCCAAGTGCCCGCTAGTTAACATAGATAGTCCAAGTGCACGCTAGGGAAGGTACATAGTCTAAGTGCCCGCTGGGTAACCTAGAGAGTGCAAGTGCCCGCTAGTTAACCTACATAGTCCAAGTGCCTGCTAGGTAACCTAGACAGTCCAAGGGCCTGCTAGTTAACCTACATAGTCCAAGTGCCCGCTAGGTAACCTACATAGTGCAAGTGTCCGCTAGTTAACCTACATAGTCCAAGCGCCCGCTAGTTAACATACATAGTCCAAGTGCCTGCTAGTTAACATACATAGTCCAAGTGCCCGCTGGTTAATTTACATAGTTCAAGTGTCCGTAGGGAACATACATAGTCCAAGTGCCCGCTAGGGAACCTACGTAGTCCAAGTACCCGCTAGTTAACCTACATAGTCCAAGTGCACGCTAGTTAACCTACATAGTTCAAGGGCCCGCTAGTTAACCTAGATAGTCCAAGTGCCCGCTAGTTAACCTACATAGTCCAAGTGCCCGCTAGGTAACCTAGACAGTTCAAGTGACCACTAGGTTACTTACAAAGTCCAAGTGCCTGTTCGTTAACCTACATAGTCCAAGGGCCCGCTAGTTAACCTAGATCGTCCAAGTGCACGCTAGTTAACCTACAGAGTCCAAGGGCATGCTAGTTATCCTAGATAGTCCAAGTGCTCGCTAGTTAACCTAGATACTCCAAGTGCCCGCTAGTTAACCTAGATAGACGAAGTGCCCGCTAGGGAACCTACCTAGTCCAAGTGCCCGCTAGGGAACCTATATAGTCCAAGTGCTATCTAGGTAACCAAGATAGTCCAAGGGCCCGCTAGTTAACCTACATCGTCCAAGGGCCCGCAAGTTAACCTAGATAGTCCAAGGGCCCGCAAGTTAACCTAGATAGTCCAAGTGCCCGCTAGGGAACCTATATAGTCCAAGTGCTATCTAGGTAACCTAGAGAGTCCAAGGGCCCCTTAGTTAACCTACATAGTCCAAGGTCTCGCTTGTTAACTTTGATAGTCCAAGTGCCCCTTAGTTAACCTAGATCGTTCAAGTGCCCGCTAGTTAACCTAGATCGTCCAAGTACTGGCTAGTTAACCTACATAGTCCAAGGGCCCACTAGTTAACCTACATTGTCCAAGTGTCCTCTAGTTAACCTACATAGACCAAGTGCCCGCTAGGTAACCTACATAGTGCAAGTGTCTGCTAGGTAAACTTCATAGTCCAAGTGCCCGCTAGTTAACATAGATAGTCCAAGTGCACGCTAGGGAAGGTACATAGTCTAAGTGCCCGCTGGGTAACCTAGAGAGTGCAAGTGCCCGCTAGTTAACCTACATAGTCCAAGTGCCTGCTAGGTAACCTAGACAGTCCAAGGGCCTGCTAGTTAACCTACATAGTCCAAGTGCCCGCTAGGTAACCTACATAGTGCAAGTGTCCGCTAGTTAACCTACATAGTCCAAGCGCCCGCTAGTTAACATACATAGTCCAAGTGCCTGCTAGTTAACATACATAGTACAAGTGCCCGCTGGTTAACTTACATAGTTCAAGTGTCCGTAGGGAACATACATAGTCCAAGTGCCCGCTAGGGAACCTACGTAGTCCAAGTACCCGCTAGTTAACCTAGATAGTCCAAGTGCACGCTAGTTAACCTACATAGTTCAAGGGCCCGCTAGTTAACCTAGATAGTCCAAGTGCCCGCTAGTTAACCTACATAGTCCAAGTGCCCGCTAGGTAACCTAGACAGTTCAAGTGACCACTAGGTTACTTACAAAGTCCAAGTGCCTGTTCGTTAACCTACATAGTCCAAGGGCCCGCTAGTTAACCTAGATCGTCCAAGTGCACGCTAGTTAACCTACAGAGTCCAAGGGCACGCTAGTTAACCTACATCTCCAAGGGCCTGCAACTTAACCTAGATAGTCCAAGTGCCCGCTAGTTAACCTACATAGTCCAAGTGCCCGCTAGGTAACCTAGACAGTTCAAGTGACCACTAGGTTACTTACATAGTCCAAGTGCCTGTTCGTTAACCTACATAGTCCAAGTGCCCGCTAGGTAACCTATATAGTCCAAATGCCCGCTAGGGACCCTAATAGTCCCAGTGCCCGCTAGTTATCCTAGATAGTCCAAGTGCTCGCTAGTTAACCTAGATACTCCAAGTGCCCGCTAGTTAACCTAGAAAGACGAAGTGCCCACTAGGGAACCTACCTAGTCCAAGTGCCCACAAGGGAACCTATATAGTCCAAGTGCTATCTTGGTAACCATGATAGTCCAAGGGCCCGCTAGTTAACCTACATCGTCCAAGGGCCCGCAAGTTAACCTAGATAGTCCAAGTGCCCGCTAGTTAACCTACATAGTCCAAGTGCCCGCTAGGTAACCTAGACAGTTCAAGTGACCACTAGGTTACTTACATAGTCCAAGTGCCTGTTCGTTAACCTACATAGTCCAAGTGCTCGCTAGTTAACCTAGATACTCCAAGTGCCCGCTAGTTAACCTAGATAGACCAAGTGCCCGCTAGGGAACCTACCAAGTGCAAGTGCCCGATAGGGAACTTACATAGTCCAAGGCCCGCTAGGGAACCTACATAGTCCATGTGCCCGCTGGTTAACCTAGATAGTCCAAGTGCCTGCTAGTAAACCTACATAGTCCATGGGCCCGCTAGTTAACCTACATAGTGCAAGGGCCCGCTAGTTAACCTACATCGTCTAAGGGCCCGCTAGTTAACCTAGATAGTCCAAGTGCCCGCTAGTTAACCTACATAGTCTAAGTGCCTGCTAGGTAACCTAGACAGTTCAAGTGACCACTAGGTTACCTACATAGTCCAAGTGCCCATTCGTTAACCTACATAGTCCAAGTACCCGCTAGCTAACCAATATAGGCCAAATGCCCGCTAGTGGCCCTAAAAGTCAAATGCCCGCTAGTTAACCTAGATAGATAAAGTTCCCGCTAGGGAACCTGTCTAGTCCAAGTACCCGCTAGGAAACGTACATAGTCCAAGTGCCCGCTAGGTAACGTACATAGTCCAAGTGCCCGCTAGTTAACGAAGATAGTCCAAGTGCCTGCTAGGTTACCTAGATAGTCCAAGTGCCCACTAGTTAACCTACATAGTCCAGGTTCCCTCTAGGTAACCTAGATAGTACAAGGGCCCGCTAGGTAACCTACATTGTCCTATTGCCCCCTAGTTAACCTACATTCTCCAAGTGCCCGATAGAAAACCTATATAGTCCAAGTGCCCGCTAGGTAACCTACATAGTCCAAATGCCCTCTAGTTAACCTACATAGTCCAAGTGCCCGATAGGGAACCTACATAATTCAAGTGCCCGCTAGGGAATCGACATAGTTCAAGTGCCCGGTAGGTAACCTACATAGTCCAAATGCCCACTAGTAAACCTACATAGTCCAAGTGCACTATAGGGAACCTACATAATCCAAGTGCCCGCTAGGGAACCTACATAGTCCAAGTGCTCGTTAGGTAACCTACATAGTCCATGGGCCCGCTAGTTAACCTACATATTCCAAGTGCCCGCTAGTTAACCCACATAATCTAAGTGCCCGTTAGCTAACCTAGATAGTCCAAGGGCCCGCTACTTGACCTACATAGTCCAAGTGCCAGCTAGGTAACCTAGATAGTACAAGTGCCCGCTAGGGAACCTAGATAGTCCAAGTGCCTGTTAGCTAACCTAGATAGTCCAAGTGGCGGTTAGGTAACCTACATAATCCAAGTGCCCGTTCGTTAACCTACATAGTCCAAGTGCCCGCTAGGTAACCTATATAGTCCAAATGCCCGCTAGTTACCCTAATAGTCCAAGTGCCCGCTAGTTATCCTAGATAGTCCAAGTGCTCGCTAGTTAACCTAGATACTCCAAGTGCCCGCTAGTTAACCTAGATAGACGAAGTGCCCGCTAGGGAACATACCTAGTCCAAGTGCCCGCTAGGGAACCTATATAGTCCAAGTGCTATCTAGGTAACCAAGATAATCCAAGGGCCCGCTAGTTAACCTACATCGTCCAAGGGCCCGCAAGTTAACCTAGATAGTCCAAGTGCCCGCTAGGGAACCTATATAGTCCAAGTGCTATCTAGGTAACCTAGAGAGTCCAAGGGCCCGTTAGTTAACCTACATAGTCCAAGGGCTCCCTTGTTAACTTTGATAGTCCAAGTGCCCCTTAGTTAACCAAGATCGTTCAAGTGCCCGCTAGTTAACCTAGATCGTCCAAGTACTGGCTAGTTAACCTACATAGTCCAAGGGCCCACTAGTTAACCTAGATTGTCCAAGTGTCCTCTAGTTAACCTACATAGTCCAAGTGGCCGCTAGGTAACCTACGTAGTGCAAGTGTCTGCTAGGTAAACTACATAGTCCAAGTGCCCGCTAGTTAACATAGATAGTCCAGGTGCCCGCTAGGGAAGGTACATAGTCGAAGTGCCCGGTGGTAACCTAGAGTGTGCAAGTGCCCGCTAGTTAACCTACATAGTCCAAGTGCCTGCTAGGTAACCTAGACAGTCCAAGGGCCTGCTAGTTAACCTACATAGTCCAAGTGCCCACTAGGTAACCAACATAGTGCAAGTGTCCGCTAGTTAACCTACATAGTCCAAGCGCCCGCTAGTTAACATACATAGTCCAAGTGCCCGCTAGTTAACTTACATAGGTCAAGTGTCCGTAGGGAACATACATAGTCCAAGTGCCCGCTAGGGAACCTACGTAGTCCAAGTACCCGCTAGTTAACCTAGATAGTCCAAGTGCACGCTAGTTAACCTACATAGTCCAAGGGCCTGCTAGTTAACCTAGATAGTCCAAGTGCCCGCTAGTTAACCTACATAGTCCAAGTGCCCGCTAGGTAACCTAGACAGTTCAAGTGACCGCTAGGTTACTTACATAGTCCAAGTGCCTGTTCGTTAACCTACATAGTCCAAGTGCCCGCTAGTTAACCTAGATCGTCCAAGTGCACGCTAGTTAACCTACATAGTCCAAGGGCACGCTAGTTAACCTACATAGTCCATAGGCCCGCTAGTTAACCTACATCGTCTAAGTGCCTGCAAGTTAACCTAGATAGTCCAAGTGCCCGCTAGTTAACCTACATAGTCCCAGTGCCCGCTAGGTAACCTAGACAGTTCAAGTGACCACTAGGTTACTTACATTGTCCAAGTGCCTCTTCGTTAACCTACATAGTCCAAGTGCCCGCTAGTTAACCTAGATCGTCCAAGTGCACGCTAGTTAACCTACAGAGTCCAAGGGCCCGCTAGTTGACCTACATAGTCCAAGGGCCCGCTAGTTAACCTACATCGTCCAAGGGCCTGCAAGTTAACCTAGATAGTCCAACTGCCCGCTAGTTATCCTATAAAGTCCAAGTGCTCGCTAGTTAACCTAGATACTCCAAGTGCCCGCTAGTTAACCTAGATAGACGAAGTGCCCACTAGGGAACTTACCTAGTCCAAGTGCCCGATAGGGAACCTATATAGTCCAAGTGCTATCTAGGTAACCAAGATAGTCCAAGGGCCCGCTAGTTAACCTACATCGTCTAAGGGCCCACAAGTTAACCTAGATAGTCCAAGTGCCCGCTAGTTAACCTACATAGTCGAAGTACCCGCAAGGTAACCTGACAGTTCAAGTGACCACTAGGTTACTTACATAGTCCAAGTGCCTGTTCGTTAACCTACATAGTCCAAGTGCTCGCTAGTTAACCTAGATACACCAAGTGCCCGCTAGTTAACCTTGATAGACCAAGTGCCCGCTAGGGAACCTACCTAGCCATGTGCCCGATAGGGAACTTACATAGTCCAAGGCCCGCCAGGGATCCTACATAGTCCAAGTGCCCGTTAGTTAACCTAGATAATCCAAGTGCCTGCTAATAAACCTACATAATCCATGGGCCCGCTAGTTAACCTACATAGTTCAAGGGCCCGCTAGTTAACCTACATCGTCTAAGGGCCCGCTAGTTAACCTAGATAGTCCAAGTGCCCGCTAGTTAACCTACATAGTCTAAGTGCCCGCTAGGTAACCTAGACAGTTCAAGTGACCAATAGGTTACCTACATAGTCCAAGTGCCCGTTCGTTATCTTACATAGTCCAAGTACCCGCTAAGTAACCAATAAAGGCCAAATGCCCGCTAGGGGCCCTAATAGTCCAAATGCCCGCTAGTTAAGCTAGATAGTCCAAGTGCTCGCTAGTTAACCTAGATAGTCCAAGTGCCCGCTAGTTAACCTAGATAGATAAAGAGCCCGCTAGGGAACCTATCTAGTCCAAGTACCCGCTAGGAAACGTACATAGTCCAAGTGCCCGCTAGGTAACGTACATAGTCCAAGTGCCCGCTAGGTAACAAAGATAGTCCAAGTGCCCACTAGGGAACGTACATAGTCCAAGTGCCCACTAGGAAACTTAGATAGTCCAAGTGCCCGCTAGTTAACCTACATAGTCCAAGTGCCTGCTAGGTTACCTAGATAGTCCAAGTGCCCACTAGTTAACCTACATAGTCCAGGTTCCCCCTAGGTAACCTAGATAGTCCAAGGGCCCGCTAGGTAACCTACATTGTCCTAGTGCCCCCTAGTTAACCTACATTCTCCAAGTGCCTGATAGAGAACCTACATAGTCAAAGTGCCCGCTAGGTAACCTACATAGTCCAAATGCCCGCTAGTTAACCTACATAGTCCAAGTGCCCGATAGGGAACCTACATAATCCAATTGCCCGCTAGGGAACCTACATAGTCCAAGTGCCCGCTAGGTAACCTACATAGTTCACCTGCCCGCTAGTTAACCTACATAGTCCAAGTGCCCGATAGGGAACCTACATAATCCAAGTGCCCGCTAGGGACCCTACATAGTCCAAGTGCCCACTAGGTAACCTACATAATCCATGGGCCCGCTAGTTAACCTACGTATTCCAAGTACCCGCTAGTTAACCCACATAATCTAAGTGCCCGTTAGCTAACCTAGATTGTCCAAGGGCCCACTAGTTGACCTACATAGTCCAAGTGCCAGCTAGGTAACCTAGATAGTACAAGTGCCCGCTAGGGAACCTAGATAGTCCAAGTGCCTGTTAGCTAACCTAGATAGTCCAAGTGGCGGCTAGGTAACCTACATAATCCAAGTGCCCGTTCGTTAACCTACATAGTCCAAGTGCCCGCTAGGTAACCTATATAGTCCAAATGCCCGCTAGGGACCTTAATAGTCCAAGTGCCCGCTAGTTATCCTAGATAGTCCAAGTGCTCGCTAGTTAACCTACATCGTACAAGGGCCTGCAAGTTAACCTAGATAGTCCAACTGCCCGCTAGTTATCCTATAGAGTCCAAGTGCTCGCTAGTTAACCTAGATACTCCAAGTGCCCGCTAGTTAACCTAGATAGACGAAGTGACCACTAGGGAACTTACCTAGTCCAAGTGCCCGATAGGGAACCTATATAGTCCAAGTGCTATCTAGGTAACCAAGATAGTCCAAGGGCCCGCTAGTTAACCTACATCGTCCAAGGGACCACAAGTTAACCTAGATAGTCCAAGTGCCCGCTAGTTAACCTACATAGTCCAAGTACCCGCTAGGTAACCTAGACAGTTCAAGTGACCACTAGGTTACTTACATAGTCCAAGTGCCTGTTCGTTAACCTACATAGTCCAAGTGCTCGCTAGTTAACCTAGATACTCCAAGTGCCCGCTAGTTAACCTTGATAGACCAAGTGCCCGCTAGGGAACCTACCTAGCCATGTGCCCGATAGGGAACTTACATAGTCCAAGGCCCGCCAGGTATCCTACATAGTCCAAGTGCCCGCTAGTTAACCTAGATAATCCAAGTGCCTGCTAGTAAACCTACATAATCCATGGGCCCGCTAGTTAACCTACATAGTGCAAGGGCCCGCTAGTTAACCTACATCGTCTAAGGGCCCGCTAGTTAACCTAGATAGTCCAAGTGCCCGCTAGTTAACCTACATAGTCTAAGTGCCCGCTAGGTAACCTAGACAGTTCAAGTGACCAATAGGTTACCTACATAGTCCAAGTGCCCGTTCGTTATCTTACATAGTCCAAGTACCCGCTAGGTAACCAATAAAGGCCAAATGCCCGCTAGGGGCCCTAATAGTCCAAATGCCCGCTAGTTAAGCTAGATAGTCCAAGTGCTCGCTAGTTAACCTAGATAGTCCAAGTGCCCGCTAGTTAACCTAGATAGATAAAGAGCCCGCTAGGGAACCTATCTAGTCCAAGTACCCGCTAGGAAACGTACATAGTCCAAGTGCCCGCTAGGTAACGTACATAGTCCACGTGCCCGCTAGGTAACGAAGATAGTCCAAGTGCCCACTAGGGAACGTACATAGTCCAAGTGCCCACTAGGAAACTTAGATAGTCCAAGTGCCCGCTAGTTAACCTACATAGTCCAAGTGCCTGCTATGTTACCTAGATAGTCCAAGTGCCCACTAGTTAACCTACATAGTCCAGGTTCCCCCTAGGTAACCTAGATAGTCCAAGGGCCCGCTAGGTAACCTACATTGTCCTAGTGCCCCCTAGTTAACCTACATTCTCCAAGTGCCCGATAGAGAACCTACATAGTCCAAGTGCCCGCTAGGTAACCTACATAGTCCAAATGCCCGCTAGTTAACCTACATAGTCCCAGTGCCCGATAGGGAACCTACATAAACCAATTGCCCGCTAGGGAACCTACATAGTCCAAGTGCCCGCTAGGTAACCTACATAGTTCAACTGCCCGCTAGTTAACCTACATAGTCCAAGTGCCCGATAGGGAACCTACATAATCCAAGTGCCCGCTAGGGACCCTACATAGTCCAAGTGCCCGCTAGGTAACCTACATAGTCCATGGGCCCGCTAGTTAACCTACATATTCCAAGTGTCCGCTAGTTAACCCACATAATCTAAGTGCCCGTTAGCTAACCTAGATAGTCCAAGGGCCCGCTAGTTGACCTACATAGTCCAAGTGCCAGCTAGGTAACCTAGATAGTACAAGTGCCCGCTAGGGAACCTAGATAGTCCAAGTGCCTGTTAGCTAACCTAGATAGTCCAAGTGGCGGCTAGGTAACCTACATAATCCAAGTGCCCGTTCGTTAACCTACATAGTCCAAGTGCCCGCTAGGTAACCTATATAGTCCAAATGCCCGCTAGGGACCCTAATAGTCCAAGTGCCCGCTAGTTATCCTAGATAGTCCAAGTGTTCGCTAGTTAACCTAGATAGACGAAGTGCCCGCTAGGGAACCTACCTAGTCCAAGTGCCCGCTAGGGAACCTATATATTCCAAGTGCTATCTTGGTAATCAAGATAGTCCAAGGGCCCGCTAGTTAACATACATCGTCCAAGGACCCGCAAGTTAACCTAGATAGTCCAAGGGCCTGCTAGTTAACCTAGATAATCCAAGTGCCCGCTAGGTAACCTAGACAGTCCAAGTGCCCGCTAGTTAACCTACATAGTCCAAGTGCCCGATATGGAACCTAGATAGTCCAAGGTCCTCTAATTAACCTACATAGTCCAAGTGCCCATTAGTTAACCTAGATAGTCAAAGTGCCTGCTAGGTAACCTAGATAGTCCAATTGCCCACTAGGTAACCTACATAGTACAAGTTCCCGCTAGGTAACCTAAATAGTCCAAATGCCCGCTAGGGAACCTACATAGTCCAAGTGCCCTCTAGTTAACCTAGATAGTCCAAGTGCCTGCTAGTAAACCTACATAATCCATGGGCCCGCTAGTTAACCTACATAGTGCAAGGGGCCGCTAGTTAACCTAGATCGTGCAAGTGTCCGCTAGTTAACCTACATACTCCAAGTGCCCTCTAGGGATCCTTCATAATCCAAGTGCCTGCTAGGCAACCTAGATAGTCCAAGTTCCCGCTAGGTAACCTAGATAGTCCAAGTGCCCGTTACCTCACTTAGATAGTCCAAATGCCCGCTAGGCAACCTACATAGTCCAAGTGCCCGTTCGTTAACCTAGAATTCCAAGAGCCCGCTATTTAACCTAGACAATCCAAGTGCCCGCTAGGTTACCTGCATAGTCCAAGTGCCCGTTCGTTAACATAGATAGTCCAAGTGCCCGCTAGGGAACCTATATAGTCCAAGTGCTATCTAGGTAACTTAGAGAGTCCAAGGGCCCGTTAGTTAACCTACATACTCCAAGGGCTCGCTTGTTAACTTTGATAGTCCAAGTGCCCCTTACTTAACCTAGATCGTTCAAGTGCCCGCTAGTTAACCTAGATCGTCCAAGTACTGGCTAGTTAACCTACATAGTCCAAGTGCCCGCTAGTTATCCTAGATAGTCCAAGTGCTCGCTAGTTAACCTAGATACTCCAAGTGCCCGCTAGTTAACCTAGATAGACGAAGTGCCCACTAGGGAACCTACCTAGTCCAAGTGCCCGCTAGGGAACCTATATAGTCCAAGTGCTATCTAGGTAACCAAGATAGTCGAAGGGCCCGCTAGTTAACCTACATCGTCCAAGGGCCCGCAAGATAACCTAGATAGTCCAAGTGCCCGCTAGTTAACCTACATAGTCCAAGCGCCCGCTAGGTAACCTAGACAGTTCAAGTGACCACTAGGTTACTTACATAGTCCAAGTGCCTGTTCGTTAACCTACATAGTCCAAGTGCCCGCTAATTAACCTATATAGTCCAAATGCCCGCTAGGGAACCTAATAGTCCAAGTGCCTGCTAGTAATCCTAGATAGTCCAAGTGCTCGCTAGTTAACCTAGATACTCCAAGTGCCCGCTAGTTAACCTAGATAGACGAAGTGCCCACTAGGGAACCTACCTAGTCCAAGTGCCCGCTAGGGAACCTATATAGTCCAAGTGCTATCTAGGTAACCAAGATAGTCCAAGGGCCCGCTAGTTAACCTACATCGTCCAAGGGCCCGCAAGTTAACCTAGATAGTCCAAGGGCCCGCAAGTTAACCTAGATAGTCCAAGTGCCCGCTAGGGAACCTATATAGTCCAAGTGCTATCTAGGTAACCTAGAGAGTCCAAGGGCCCCTTAGTTAACCTACATAGTCCAAGGGCACGCTTGTTAACTTTGATAGTCCAAGTGCCCCTTAGTTAACCTAGATCGTTTAAGTGCCCGCTAGTTAACCAAGATCGTCCAAGTACTGGCTAGTTAACCTACATAGCCCAAGTGCCCGCTAGTTATCCTAGATAGTCCAAGTGCTCGCTAGTTAACCTAGATACTCCAAGTGCCCGCTAGTTAACCTAGATAGACGAAGTGCCCACTAGGGAACCTACCTAGTCCAATTGCCCGCTAGGGAACCTATATAGTCCAAGTGCTATCTAGGTAACCAAGATAGTCCAAGGGCCCGCTAGTTAACCTACATCGTCCAAGGGCCCGCAAGTTAACCTAGATAGTCCAAGTACCCGCTAGTTAACCTACATAGCCCAAGTGCCCGCTAGGTAACCTAGACAGTTCAAGTGACCACTAGGTTACTTACATAGTCCAAGTGCCTGTTCGTTAACCTACATAGTCCAAGTGCCCGTTAGTTAACCTAGATCGTCCAAGGGCCCGCTAGTTAACCTACATAGTCCAAGGGCCTGCTAGTTAACCTACATCGTCCAAGGGCCTGCAAGTTAACCTACATAGTCCAAGTGCACGCTAGTTAACCTACATAGTCCAAGTGCCCGCTAGGTAACCTAGACAGTTCAAGTGACCACTAGGTTACTTTCTTAGACCAAGTGGCTGTTCATTAACCTACATAGTACAAGTGCCCGCAAGGTAACCTATATAGTCCAAATGCCCGCTAGGGACCCTAATAGTCCAAGTGCCCGCTAGTTATCCTAGATATTCCAAGTGCTCGCTAGATATCCTAGATACTCCAAGTGCCCGCTAGTTAACCTAGATAGACCAAGTGCCCGCTAGGGAACCTACCTAGTCCAAGTGCCCTATAGGGAACTTACATAGTCCATGGCCGGCTAGGAAACCAACATAGTCCAGGTGCCCGTTAGTTAACCTATATAGTTCAAGTGCCCGGGAGGTAACCTAGATAGTCCAACAGCCCGCTAGATAACCTACATACTCCAAGAACCCACTAGGCAACATAGATAGTTCAAGTGCCAGCTAGGTAACCTAGATAGTCCAAGCGCCCGCTAGGTAACCTACAAAGTCTAAGTGCCCGCTAGGTTATCTATATAGTCCAAGTGCCCGTTAGGTAACCTTGATAGTCCAATTGCCAGTTAGCTCACCTAGATAGTCCAAGTGTCCGCTAGTTAACCTACATAGTCCAAGTGCCCGATAGGGAACCTACATAGTCCAAGTGCCCGCTAGGTAACCTAGATAATCCAAGTGCCCGCTAGTTAACCTAGATCGTCCAAGTGCCCGCTAATTAACCTACATAGTCAAAGGGCCCGCTAGTTAACCTACATAGTGCAAGAGCCCGCTAGTTAACCTAGATCTTACAAGTGTCCGCTAGTTAACCTACATAGTCCAAGTGCCAGTTAGCTAACCTAGATAGTCCAAGGGCCCGCTAGTTGACCTACATAGTCCAAGTGCCCGCGGGGTAACCTAGATAATCCAAGTGCCCGCTAGGGAACCTTCATAGTCTAAGTGCCTGCTAGGTAACCTAGATAGTCCAAGTGCCCGTTAGTTAACCTACATAGTCCAAGTGCCCACTAGGGGACGTACTTAGTCCATGTGCCCGTTAGCTAACCTAGATAGTCCAAGTGCCCGCTAGTTAACATTGATCATCCAAGTGCCCGCTAGATAACCTACATAGTCCAAAGGTCCTCTAGTTAACCTACATAGTCCAAGTGCCCGCTAGGTAACCTACATGGTGCAAGTGTCTGCTAGGTAAACTACATAATCCAAGTGCCCGCTAGTTAACATAGATAGTCCAAGTGCCCGCTAGGGAAGGTACATAGTCCAAGTGCCCGCCAGGTAACCTAGAGAGTGCAAGTGCCCGCTAGTTAACCTACATAGTCCAAGTGCCTGCTAGGTAACCTAGACAGTCCAAGGGCCTGCTAGTTAACCTACATAGTCCAAGTGTCCGCTAGGTAACCTACATAGTGCAAGTGTCTGCTAGTTAACCTACATAGTCCAAGCGCCCGCTAGTTAACATACATAGTCCAAGTGCCCGCTAGTTAACTTACATAGTTCAAGAGTCCGTATGGAATATACATAGTCCAAGTGCCCGCTAGGGACCTACGTAGTCTAAGTACCCGCTACTTAACCTAGATAGTCCAAGTGCACGCTAGTTAACCTACATAGTCCAAGCGCCCGCTAGTTAACCTAGATAGTCCAAGTGCCCGCTAGTTAACCTACATAGTCCAAGTGCCCGCTAGGTAACCAAGACAGTTCAAGTGACCACTAGGTTACTTACATAGTCCAAGTGCCTGTTCATTAACCTACATAGTCCAAGTGCCCGCTAGTTAACCTAGATCGTCCAAGTGCACGCTAGTTAACCTACATAGTCCAAGTGCCCGATAGGGAACCTACATAGTCCAAGTGCCCGCTAGGTAACCTAGATAATCCAAGTGCCCGCTAGTTAACCTAGATCGTCCAAGTGCCCGCTAGTTAACCTACATAGTCAAAGGGCTCTCTAGTTAACCTACATAGTGCAAGAGCCCGCTAGTTAACCTAGATCGTGTAAGTGTCCCCTACTTAACCTACATAGTCCACGTGCCAGTTTGCTAACCTAGATAGTCCAAGGGCCCGCTAGTTGACCTACATAGTCCAAGTGCCCCCTGGGTGACCTAGATAATCCAACTGCCCGCTAGGGAACCTTCACAGTCTAAGTGCCTGCTATGTAACCTAGATAGTCCAAGTGCCCGTTAGTTAACCTACATAGTCCAAGTGCCCACTAGGGGACGTACTTAGTCCATGTGCCCGTTAGCTAACCTAGATAGTCCAAGTGCCCGCTAGTTAACATTGATCATCCAAGTGCCCGCTAGTTATCCTACATAGTCCAAAGGTCCGCTAGTTAACCTAGATAGTCCAAGTGCTCGCTAGTTAACCTACATAGTACAAGGGCCCACTAGTTGACCTAGATAGTTCAAGTGCCCGCTAGGTAACCTAAGTAGTCCAAATGTCCGATAGGGATCCTACATAGTCCAAGTGCCCGCTAGGTAACCTACATTGTCCAAGTGCCCGTTCGTTACCCTAGATAGTCCAAGTGCCTGCTAGGTAACCTAGACTGCCCATGTGCCCGCCAGGTTACCTAAATAGTCCAAGTGCCCGTTCTTAACCTAGATAGTCCAAGTGCCCGCTAGGAAACCTACATAGTCCAAGGGCCCGCTAGGTAACCTAGATAGTCCAAATGCCCGCTAGATAACCTAGAGTCCAAGTGCTCGCTAGTTAACCTACATAGTCCAAGTGCCCGCTATGTAACCTAGATAGTCAAAGTGCCCGTTAGGTAACCTAGAAAGTCCAAGTGCCCGCTAGGTAACTTACATTGTCCAAGTTCCCGCAAGGTACCCTAGATAGTCCAAGAGCCCGTTCGTTAACCTAGAAGTCCAAGTGCCCGCTAGGTAACCTAGACAGTCCAAGTGCCCGCCAGGTTACCCGCATATTCCAAGTACCCGTTCGTTAACCTAGATAGTCCAAGTGCCCGCTAGTTAACCTAGATAGTCCAAGGGCCCCCTAGTTAGCCTACATAGTCCAAATTCCCGCTAGGTAACCTAGATAGTCCAAGTGCCCGTTCGGTAACCTAGATAGTCCAAGTGCTCTTTAGGGAATCTAGATAGTCCAAAGGCCCGCTAGTAAACCTACATAGTCCATGGGCCCGCTAGTTAACCTTCATAGTGTAAGTGTCCGCTACTTAATCTACATATTCCAAGTGCCCGCTAGTTAACCTACACAATCTAAGTGCCCGTTGGCTAACCTAGATAGTCCAAGGGCCCACTAGTTGACCTACATAGTCCAAGTGCCCGCTAGTTAACCTAGTTAGTCCAACTGCCTGCTAGGTAACCTACAAAGTGCAAATGTCTGCTAGTTAACCTACATATTCCAAGTGCCCGCTAGTTAACATAGATAGTCCAAGTGCCCGCTAGGGAACTTACATAGTCTAAGTGCCCGCTAGGTAACCTAGATACTGCAAGTGCCCGCTAGTTAACCTAGATAGTTCAAGTACCCGCTAGGTAACTTAGATAGTCCAAAGGCCCCCTAGTTACCCTACATAGTCCAAGTGCCCGCTAGTTAACCTATATAACCTAAGTGCCCGTTGGCTAACCTAGATAGTCCAAGGGCCCGCTAGTTGACCTACATAGTCCAAGTGCCCGCTAGGTAACCTAGACAGTTCAAGTGACCACTAGGTTACCTACATAGTCCAAGTGCCCGTTCGTTAACCTACATAGTCCAAGTGCCCGCTAGGTAACCAATGTAGTCCAAATGCCCGCTTGGGGCCCTAATAGTCCAAATGCCTGCTAGTTAACCTAGATAGTCCAAGTGCTCGCTAGTTAACCTAGATAGTCCAAGTGCCCGCTAGATAACCTTGATAGATAAAGTGCCCGCTAGGTAACGTAGATAGTCCAAGTGCCCGCTAGGGAACGTACATAGTCCAAGTGCCCGCTAGGTAACCTAGATAGTCCAAGTGCCCGCTAGTTAACCTACATAGTCCAAGTGCCTGCTAGGTTACCTAGATTGTCCAAGTGCCCACTAGTTAACCTACATAGACCAGGTTCCCCCTAGGTAACCTAGATAGTCCAAGGGTCCGCTAGGTAACCTACATTGTCCTAGTGCCCCCTAGTTAACCTATATTCTCCAAGTGCCTGATAGGGAACCTACATAGTCCAAGTGCCCGCTAGGTAACCTACATAGTCCAAATGCCCGCTAGTTAACCTACATAGTCCAAGTGCCCCATAGGAACCTACATAATCCAAGTGCCCGCTAGGGAACCTACATATTTTAAGTGCCCGTTAGGTAACCTAGATAGTCCAAATGCCCCCTAGGGAACACACATAGTCCAAGTGCCCGCTAGGGAACTTACATAGTCCAAGGGCCCGCTAGGGAACCTACATAGTCCAAGTGCCCGTTAGTTAACCTTGATAGTCCAAGTGCCCGCATGGTAACCTAGATAGTCCAACAGCCCGGTAGGTAACCTACATACTCCAAATACCCGCTAGGTAACGTAGATAGTTCAAGGGCCAGCTAGGTAACCTAGATAGTCCAAGTGCCCGCTTGGTAACCTAGATAGTCCAAGTGCCCGCTAGGTAACCTACAGAGTCTAAGTGCCCACTAGGTTATCCATATAGTCCAAATGCCCGCTAGGGAACCTACATAGTCCAAGTGCCCGCTAGGTAACCTAGAAAGTCCAAATGCCCGCCAGGAAACCCACATAGTCCAAGTGCCCGCTAGGGAACTTACATAGTCCAAGGGTCCGCTAGGGAACCTACACAGTCCAAGTGCCCCTTAGTTAACCTAGATAGTCCAAGTGCCCGCTTGGTAACCTACATTGTCCAACAGCCATGTAGGTAACCTACATACTCCAAGTACCCGCTAGGTAACATAGATAGTTCAAGTGCCAGCTAGGTAACGTAGATAGTCCAAGTGCCCCCTAGGTAACCTACAAAGTCTAAGTGCCCGCTAGGTAATCCATATAGTCCAAATGACCGCTAGGGAGCCTACATAGTCCAAATGCCCGCTAGGTAACCTAGATAGTCTAAGGGCCCGCTAGGTAACCTACATAGTCCTAGTGCCCCCTAGTTAACCTACATTTTCCATGTGCCCGATAGGGAACCTACATAGTCCTAGTGCCCGCTAGGTAACCTACATAGTTCAAA
This sequence comes from Tenrec ecaudatus, assembly GCF_050624435.1. NCBI lineage: Eukaryota > Metazoa > Chordata > Mammalia > Afrosoricida > Tenrecidae > Tenrec > Tenrec ecaudatus. The sequence continues at coordinate 21,495,892 of NC_134538.1, read as the reverse complement.
TGCCCTCTAGTTATTCTACTTAGTCCGAGTGCCCGATAGGGAACCTACATAATTGAAGTGCCCGCTAGGGAACGTACATAGTCCAAGTGCCCGTTAGGTAAACTAGACAGTCCAAATGCCCGCCAGGAAACCCACATAGTCCAAGTGCCCGCTAGGGAACTTACATAGTCCAAGGGCCCGCTAGGGAACCTACACAGTCCAAGTGCCCGTTAGTTAACCTAGATAGTCCAAGTGCCCGCTTGGTAACCTAGATAGTCCATCAGCCCGCTAGGTAAGCTACATACTCCAAGATCCCGCTATAACCTAGATAGTTCAAGTGCCAGCTAGGTAACATAGATAGTCCATGTGCCGCTAGGTAACCTACAAAGTCAAAGTGCCCGCTAGGTTATCTATATAGTCCAAATGCCCGCTAGGGTATCTACATAGTCCAAGGGCCCGCTAGTTAACGTAGATAGTCCAAGTGCCGCTAGTTATTCTACATAGTTCAAGGGCCCACTAGTTAATCTACACAGTCCAAGTACCCGCTAAGAAACCTAGATAGTCCAAGTGCACGCTAGTAAACCTAGATAGTCCCAGTGCCCTCTAGGTAACCTAGATCGTCCAAGTGCCCGCTAAGAAACCTAGATAGTCCATGTGCCCGTTACCTAACCTAGATAGTCCAATTGCCCGCTATGCAACATACATAGTCCAAGTGCCCGTTCGTTAACCTAGAAGTCCAAGTGCCCGCTAGGTAACCTAGACTCTCCAAGTGCCCGCTAGGTTACCTACATAATCCAAATGCCCGTTCGGTAACCTAGATAGTGCAAGTGCCCGGTAGTTAACCTACATAGTCCAAGTGCCCGCTAGGTAACCTAGATAGTCCAAGGGCCCGCTAGTTAACCTACATAGTCCAAGTGCCCGTAGTTAACTTACATAGTTCAAGTGTCCGTAGGGAACATACAGAGTCCAAGTGCCCGCTAGGGAAACTACATAGTCCAAGTGCCCGCTAGTTAATCTACATAGTTCAAGGGCCCGCTAGTTAACCTACATAATCGAAGTACCCGCTAGTTAACCTAGTTCGTCCAAGTGTCCGCTAATTAACCTACATAGTACAAGTGCCCGTTAGGGAACCTAGATAGTCTAAGTGCCCGTTCTGGAACCTACATAGTCCAAGTGCCCGCTCTGGAACATCCATAGTCCAAGTGCCTGCTAGGGAATCTACATAGTCCAAGGGCTCGCAGGTTAACGTAGATAATCCAAGTGCCGCTAATTAATCTACATAGTCCAAGGGCCCGCTAGTTAAACTACATATTCCAAGTACCCGCTAGTTAACCTAGATCGTCCAAGTGCCCACTAGGTAACCTACATAGTCCAAGGGCCCGCTAGTTAACCTACATAGTCCAAGGGCCCGCTAGTTAACCTACCTCGTCCAAGGGCCCGCTAGTTAACCTAGACATTTCAAGTGAACGCTAGTTTACCTACATAGTCCAAGTGCCCGTTCGATAACCTACATAGTCCAAGTGCCCGCTAGGTAACCAATATAGTCCAAATGCCCGCTAGGGGCCCTAATTGTCCATATGCCCGCTAGTAAACCTAGATAGTCCAAGTGCTCGCTAGTGAACCTAGAGAGACCAAGTGCCCGCTAGGGAACCTATCTAGTCCAAGTACCCACTAGTAAACGTACATAGTCCAAGTGCCCGCTAGGTAACGTAGATAGTCCAAGTGCCCGGTAGGGATCGTACATAGTCCAAGTGCCTGCTAGGTAACCTAGATAATCCAAGTGCCCACTAGTTAACCTACATAGTCCAGGTTCCCCCTAGGTGACCTAGATAGTCCAAGGGCCCGCTAGGTAACCTACATATTCCTAGTGCCCCCTAGTTAACCTACATTCTCCAAGTGCCCGATAGGGAACCTAAAAAGTCCAAGTGCCCGCTAGGTAACCTACATAGTGCAATTGTCCGCTAGTTAACCTACATAGTCCAAGCGCCCGCTAGTTAACATACATAGTCCAAGTGCCCGCTAGTTAACTTACATAGTTCAAGTGTCCGTAGGGAACATATATAGTCCAAGTGCCCGCTAGGAGACCTACGTAGTCCAAGTGCCCGCTAGTTAACCTAGATCGTCCAAGTGCACGCTAGTTAACCTACATAGTCCAAGGGCACGCTAGTTAACCTACATAGTCCAAGCGCCCGCTAGTTAACCTACATAGTCCAAGTGCCCGCTAGGTAACCTATATAGTCCAAATGCCCGCTAGGGACCCTAATAGTCCAAGTGCCCGCTATTATCCTAGATAGTCCAAGTCCTTGCTAGTTAACCTAGATACTCCAAGTGCCCGCTAGTTAACCTAGATAGACGAAGTGCCCGCTAGGGAACCTACCTATTCCATGTGCCCGCTAGGGAACGTATATAGTCCAAGTGCTATCTAGGTAACCAAAATCGTCCAAGGGCCCGCTAGTTAACCTACATCGTCCATGGGCCCGCAAGTTAACCTAGATAGTCCAAGTGCCCGCTAGTTAACCTAGATAATCCAAGTGCCCGCTAAGTAACCTAGACAGTCCAAGTGCCCGCTAGTTAACCTACATAGTCCAAGTGTCCAATAGGGAACCTAGATAGTCTAAGTGTCCTCTAGTTAACCTACATAGTCCAAGTGCCCATTAGTTAACCTAGATAGTCAAAGTGCCTGCTAGGGTACATACAGAGTCCAAATGCCCGCTAGGGAAACTACATAGTCCAAGTGCCCGCTAGTTAACCTACATAGTCCAAGTGCCTGCTAGTAAACCTACATGATCCATGGGCCCGCTAGTTAACCTACATAGTGCAAGGGCCCGTTACTTAACCTAGATCGTGCAAGTGTCCGCTAGTTAACCTACATAATCCTAGTGCCCGCTAGGGATCCTTCATAATCCAAGTGCCCGCTAGGTAACCTAGATAGTCCAAGTGCCCGCTAGTTAACCTAGATAGTCCTAGTGCCCGTTAGTTAACCTAGATAGTCCAAGTGCCCACTAGGGGACGTACATAGTCCAAGTGCCCGCTAGGTAACCTAGATAGTCCAAGTGCCCGCTAGGGATCCTTCATAATCCAAGTGCATGCTAGGCAACCTAGATAGTCCAAGTTCCCGCTAGGCAAACTAGATAGTCCAAGTTCCCTCTAGATAACCTAGATAGTCCAAGTGCCCGTTTCCTAACCTAGATAGTCCAAGTGCCAGTTCGTTAACCTAGAATTCCAAGAGCCCGTTATTTAACCTAGACAGTCCAAGTGCCCGCTAGGTTACCTGCATAGTCCAAGTGCCCGTTCGTTAACATAGATAGTCCAAGTGCCCGCTAGGGAACCTATATAGTCCAAGTGCTATCTAGGTAACCTAGAGAGTCCAAGGGCCCGCTAGTTAACCTACATAGTGCAAGGGCTCGCTTGTTAACTTTGATAGTCCAAGTGCCCCTTAGTTAACCTAGATCGTTCAAGTGCCCGCTATTTAACCTAGATCGTCCAAGTACTGGCTAGTTACCCTACAAAGTCCAAGGGCCCACTAGTTAACCTAGATTGTCCAAGTGTCCTCTAGTTAACCTACATAGTCCAAGTGCCCGGTAGGTAACCTACATAGTGGAAGTGTCTGCTAGGTAAACTACATAGTCCAAGTGCCCGCTAGTTAACATAGATAGTTCAAGTGCCCACTAGGGAAGGTACATAGTCCAAGTGCCCGCTAGGTAACCTAGAGAGTGCAAGTGCCCGCTAGTTAACCTACATAGTCCAAGTGCCTGCTAGGCAACCTAGACAGTCCAAGGGCCTGCTAGTTAACCTACATAGTCCAAGTGCCCGCTAGGTAACCTACATAGTGCAAGTGTCCGCTAGTTAACCTACATAGTCCAAGCGCCCGCTTGTTAACATAGATAGTTCAAGTGCCCGCTAGTTAACTTACATAGTTCAAGTGTCCGTAGGGAACATACATAGTCCAAGTGCCCGCTAGGGAACCTACGTAGTCCAAGTACCCGCTACTTAACCTAGATAGTCCAAGTGCCCGCTAGTTAACCTACATAGTCCAAGTGCCCGCTAGGTAACCTAGACAGTTCAAGTGACCACTAGGTTACTTACATAGTCCAAGTGCCTGTTCGTTAACCTACATAGTCCAAGTGCCCGCTAGTTAACCTAGATCGTCCAAGGGCACGCTAGTTAACCTACATAGTCCAAGGGCACGCTAGTTAACCTACATAGTCCAAGGGCCCGCTAGTTAACCTACATCGTCCAAGGGCCTGCAAGTTAACCTAGATAGTCCAAGTGCCCGCTAGTTAACCTACATAGTCCAAGTGCCCGCTAGGTAAACTAGACAGTTCAAGTGACCACTAGGTTACTTACATAGTCCAAGTGCCTGTTCGTTAACCTACATAGTCCAAGTGCCCGCTAGTTAACCTAGATCGTCCAAGTGCACGCTAGTTAACCTACAGAGTCCAAGGGCCCACTAGTTAACATACATAGTCCAAGTGCCCGCTAGTTAACTTACATAGTTCAAGTGTCCGTAGGGAACATATATAGTCCAAGTGCCCGCTAGGAGACCTACGTAGTCCAAGTGCCCGCTAGTTAACCTAGATCGTCCAAGTGCACGCTAGTTAACCTACATAGTCCAAGGGCACGCTAGTTAACCTACATAGTCCAAGCGCCCGCTAGTTAACCTACATAGTCCAAGTGCCCGCTAGGTAACCTATATAGTCCAAATGCCCACTAGGGACCCTAATAGTCCAAGTGCCCGCTATTATCCTAGATAGTCCAAGTCCTTGCTAGTTAACCTAGATACTCCAAGTGCCCGATAGTTAACCTAGATAGACGAAGTGCCCGCTAGGGAACCTACCTATTCCATGTGCCCGCTAGGGAAGGTATATAGTCCAAGTGCTATCTAGGTAACCAAAATCGTCCAAGGGCCCGCTAGTTAACCTACATCGTCCAAGTGCCCGCTAAGTAACCTAGACAGTCCAAGTGCCCGCTAGTTAACCTACATAGTCCAAGTGTCCAATAGGGAACCTAGATAGTCTAAGTGTCCTCTAGTTAACCTACATAGTCCAAGTGCCCATTAGTTAACCTAGATAGTCAAAGTGCCTGCTAGGGTACATACAGAGTCCAAATGCCCGCTAGGGAAACTACATAGTCCAAGTGCCCGCTAGTTAACCTACATAGTCCAAGTGCCTGCTAGTAAACCTACATGATCCATGGGCCCGCTAGTTAACCTACATAGTGCAAGGGCCCGTTACTTAACCTAGATCGTGCAAGTGTCCGCTAGTTAACCTACATAATCCTAGTGCCCGCTAGGGATCCTTCATAATCCAAGTGCCCGCTAGGTAACCTAGATAGTCCAAGTGCCCGCTAGTTAACCTAGATAGTCCTAGTGCCCGTTAGTTAACCTAGATAGTCCAAGTGCCCACTAGGGGACGTACATAGTCCAAGTGCCCGCTAGGTAACCTAGATAGTCCAAGTGCCCGCTAGGGATCCTTCATAATCCAAGTGCCTGCTAGGCAACCTAGATAGTCCAAGTTCCCGCTAGGCAAACTAGATAGTCCAAGTTCCCTCTAGGTAACCTAGATAGTCCAAGTGCCCGTTACCTAACCTAGATAGTCCAAGTGCCAGTTCGTTAACCTAGAATTCCAAGAGCCCGTTATTTAACCTAGACAGTCCAAGTGCCCGCTAGGTTACCTGCATAGTCCAAGTGCCCGTTCGTTAACATAGATAGTCCAAGTGCCCGCTAGGGAACCTATATAGTCCAAGTGCTATCTAGGTAACCTAGAGAGTCCAAGGGCCCGCTAGTTAACCTACATAGTACAAGGGCTCGCTTGTTAACTTTGATAGTCCAAGTGCCCCTTAGTTAACCTAGATCGTTCAAGTGCCCGCTATTTAACCTAGATCGTCCAAGTACTGGCTAGTTACCCTACAAAGTCCAAGGGCCCACTAGTTAACCTAGATTGTCCAAGTGTCCTCTAGTTAACCTACATAGTCCAAGTGCCCGGTAGGTAACCTACATAGTGGAAGTGTCTGCTAGGTAAACTACATAGTCCAAGTGCCCGCTAGTTAACATAGATAGTTCAAGTGCCCGCTAGGGAAGGTACATAGTCCAAGTGCCCGCTAGGTAACCTAGAGAGTGCAAGTGCCCGCTAGTTAACCTACATAGTCCAAGTGCCTGCTAGGCAACCTAGACAGTCCAAGGGCCTGCTAGTTAACCTACATAGTCCAAGTGCCCGCTAGGTAACCTACATAGTCCAAGCGCCCGCTAGTTAACATAGATAGTTCAAGTGCCCGCTACTTAACTTACATAGTTCAAGTGTCCGTAGGGAACATACATAGTCCAAGTGCCCGCTAGGGAACCTACGTAGTCCAAGTACCCGCTACTTAACCTAGATAGTCCAAGTACCCGCTAGTTAACCTACATAGTCCAAGTGCCCGCTAGGTAACCTAGACAGTTCAAGTGACCACTAGGTTACTTACATAGTCCAAGTGCCTGTTCGTTAACCTACATAGTCCAAGTGCCCGCTAGTTAACCTAGATCGTCCAAGGGAACGCTAGTTAACCTACATAGTCCAAGGGCACGCTAGTTAACCTACATAGTCCAAGGGCCCGCTAGTTAACCTACATCGTCCAAGGGCCTGCAAGTTAACCTAGATAGTCCAAGTGCCCGCAGGTTAACCTACATAGTCCAAGTGCCCGCTAGGTAACCAATGTATTCCAAATGCCCGCTAGGGGCCCTAATAGTCCAAATGCCTGCTAGTTAACCTAGATAGTCCAAGTGCTCGCTAGTTAACCTAGATAGTCCAAGTGCCCGCTAGATAACCTTGATAGATAAAGTGCCCGATAGGTAACGTAGATAGTCCAAGTGCCCGCTAGGGAACGTACATAGTCCAAGTGCCCGCTAGGTAACCTAGATAGTCCAAGTGCCCGCTAGTTAACCTACATAGTCCAAGTGCCTGCTAGGTTACCTAGATTGTCCAAGTGCCCACTAGTTAGCCTACATAGACCAGGTTCCCCCTAGGTAACCTAGATAGTCCAAGGGTCCGCTAGGTAACCTACATTGTCCTAGTGCCCCCTAGTTAACCTACATTCTCCAAGTGCCCGATAGGGAACCTACATAGTCCAAGTGCCCGCTAGGTAACCTACATAGTCCAAATGCCCGCTAGTTAACCTACATAGTCCAAGTGCCCCATAGGAACCTACATAATCCAAGTGCCCGCTAGGGAACCTACATAGTCTAAGTGCCCGTTAGGTAACCTAGATAGTCCAAATGCCCCCTAGGGAACCCACATAGTCCAAGTGCCCGCTAGGGAACTTACATAGTCCAAGGGCCCGCTAAGGAACCTACATAGTCCAATTGCCCGTTAGTTAACCTTGATAGTCCAAGTGCCCGCATGGTAACCTAGATAGTCCAACAGCCCAGTAGGTAACCTACATACTCCAAATACCCGCTAGGTAACGTAGATAGTTCAAGGGCCAGCTAGGTAACCTAGATAGTCCAAGTGCCCGCTTGGTAACCTAGATAGTCCAAGTGCCCGCTAGGTAACCTACAGAGTCTAAGTGCCCACTAGGTTATCCATATAGTCCAAATGCCCGCTAGGGAACCTACATAGTCCAAGTGCCCGCTAGGTAACCTAGAAAGTCCAAATGCCCGCCAGGAAACCCACATAGTCCAAGTGCCCGCTAGGGAACTTACATAGTCCAAGGGTCCCCTAGGGAACCTACACAGTCCAAGTGCCCGTTAGTTAACCTAGATAGTCCAAGTGCCCGCTTGGTAACCTACATTGTCCAACAGCCATGTAGGTAACCTACATAATCCAAGTACCTGCTAGGTAACATAGGTAGTTCAAGTGCCAGCTAGGTAACGTAGATAGTCCAAGTGCCCCCTAGGTAACCTACAAAGTCTAAGTGCCCGCTAGGTAATCCATATTGTCCAAATGACCGCTAGGGAGCCTACATAGTCCAAATGCCCGCTAGGTAACCTAGATAGTCTAAGGGCCCGCTAGGAAACCTACATAGTCCTAGTGCCCCATAGTTAACCTACATTTTCCAAGTGCCTGATAGGGAACCTACATAGTCCTAGTGCCCGCTAGGTAACCTACATAGTTCAAATGCCCTCTAGTTATTCTACTTAGTCCGAGTGCCCGATAGGGAACCTACGTAATTCAAGTGCCCGCTAGGGAACGTACATAGTCCAAGTGCCCGTTAGGTAAACTAGACAGTCCAAATGCCCGCCAGGAAACCCACATAGTCCAAGTGCCCGCTAGGGAACTTACATAGTCCAAGGGCCCGCTAGGGAACCTACACAGTCCAAGTGCCCGTTAGTTAACCTAGATAGTCCAAGTGCCCGCTTGGTAACCTAGATAGTCCATCAGCCCGCTAGGTAACCTACATACTCTAAGATCCCGCTATAACCTAGATAGTTCAAGTGCCAGCTAGGTAACATAGATAGTCCATGTGCCGCTAGGTAACCTACAAAGTCAAAGTGCCCGCTAGGTTATCTATATAGTCCAAATGCCCGCTAGGGTATCTACATAGTCCAAGGGCCCGCTAGTTAACGTAGATAGTCCAAGTGCCGCTAGTTATTCTACATAGTTCAAGGGCCCACTAGTTAACCTACACAGTCCAAGTACCCGCTAAGAAACCTAGATAGTCCAAGTGCACGCTAGTTAACCTAGATAGTCCCAGTGCCCTCTAGGTAACCTAGATCGTCCAAGTGCCCGCTAAGAAACCTAGATAGTCCATGTGCCCGTTACCTAACCTAGATAGTCCAATTGCCCGCTATGCAACATACATAGTCCAAGTGCCCGTTCGTTAACCTAGAAGTCCAAGTGCCCGCTAGGTAACCTAGACTCTCCAAGTGCCCGCTAGGTTACCTACATAATCCAAATGCCCGTTCGGTAACCTAGATAGTGCAAGTGCCCGGTAGTTAACCTACATAGTCCAAGTGCCCGCTAGGTAACCTAGATAGTCCAAGGGCCCGCTAGTTAACCTACATAGTCCAAGTGCCCGTAGTTAACTTACATAGTTCAAGTGTCCGTAGGGAACATACAGAGTCCAAGTGCCCGCTAGGGAAACTACATAGTCCAAGTGCCCGCTAGTTAATCTACATAGTTCAAGGGCCCGCTAGTTAACCTACATAATCGAAGTACCCGCTAGTTAACCTAGTTCGTCCAAGTGTCCGCTAATTAACCTACATAGTACAAGTGCCTGCTAGGGAACCTAGATAGTCTAAGTGCCCGTTCTGGAACCTACATAGTCCAAGTGACTGCTAGGGAACCTACATAGTCCAAGTGCCCGCTCTGGAACATCCATAGTCCAAGTGCCTGCTAGGGAATCTACATAGTCCAAGGGCTCGCAGGTTAACGTAGATAATCCAAGTGCCGCTAGTTAATCTACATAGTCCAAGGGCCCGCTAGTTAAACTACATATTCCAAGTACCCGCTAGTTAACCTAGATCATCCAAGTGCCCACTAGGTAACCTACATAGTCCAAGGGCCCGCTAGTTAACCTACATAGTCCAAGGGCCCGCTAGTTAACCTACCTCGTCCAAGGGCCCGCTAGTTAACCTAGACATTTCAAGTGAACACTAGTTTACCTACATAGTCCAAGTGCCCGTTCGATAACCTACATAGTCCAAGTGCCCGCTAGGTAACCAATATAGTCCAAATGCCCGCTAGGGGCCCTAATTGTCCATATGCCCGCTAGTAAACCTAGATAGTCCAAGTGCTCGCTAGTGAACCTAGAGAGACCAAGTGCCCGCTAGGGAACCTATCTAGTCCAAGTACCCACTAGTAAACGTACATAGTCCAAGTGCCCGCTAGGTAACGTAGATAGTCCAAGTGCCCGGTAGGGATCGTACATAGTCCAAGTGCCTGCTAGGTAACCTAGATAGTCCAAGTGCCCACTAGTTAACCTACATAGTCCAGGTTCCCCCTAGGTGACCTAGATAGTCCAAGGGCCCGCTAGGTAACCTACATATTTCTAGTGCCCCCTAGTTAACCTATATTCTCCAAGTGCCCGATAGGGAACCTAAAAAGTCCAAGTGCCCGCTAGGTAACCTACAGAGTGCAAGTGTCCGCTAGTTAACCTACATAGTCCAAGCGCCCGCTAGTTAACATACATAGTCCAAGTGCCCGCTAGTTAACTTACATAGTTCAAGTGTCCGTAGGGAACATATATAGTCCAAGTGCCCGCTAGGAGACCTACGTAGTCCAAGTGCCCGCTAGTTAACCTAGATCGTCCAAGTGCACGCTAGTTAACCTACATAATCCAAGGGCACGCTAGTTAACCTACATAGTCCAAGCGCCCGCTAGTTAACCTACATAGTCCAAGTGCCCGCTAGGTAACCTATATAGTCCAAATGCCTGCTAGGGACCCTAATAGTCCAAGTGCCCGCTATTATCCTAGATAGTCCAAGTCCTTGCTAGTTAACCTAGATACTCCAAGTGCCCGCTAGTTAACCTAGATAGACGAAGTGCCCGCTAGGGAACCTACCTATTCCATGTGCCCGCTAGGGAACGTATATAGTCCAAGTGCTATCTAGGTAACCAAAATCGTCCAAGGGCCCGCTAGTTAACCTACATCGTCCAAGGGCCCGCAAGTTAACCTAGATAGTCCAAGTGCCCGCTAGTTAACCTAGATAATCCAAGTGCCCGCTAAGTAACCTAGACAGTCCAAGTGCCCGCTAGTTAACCTACATAGTCCAAGTGTCCAATAGGGAACCTAGATAGTCTAAGTGTCCTCTAGTTAACCTACATAGTCCAAGTGCCCATTAGTTAACCTAGATAGTCAAAGTGCCTGCTAGGGTACATACAGAGTCCAAATGCCCGCTAGGGAAACTACATAGTCCAAGTGCCCGCTAGTTAACCTACATAGTCCAAGTGCCTGCTAGTAAACCTACATGATCCATGGGCCCGCTAGTTAACCTACATAGTGCAAGGGCCCGTTACTTAACCTAGATCGTGCAAGTGTCCGCTAGTTAACCTACATAATCCTAGTGCCCGCTAGGGATCCTTCATAATCCTAGTGCCCGCTAGGTAACCTAGATAGTCCAAGTGCCCGCTAGTTAACCTAGATAGTCCTAGTGCCCGTTAGTTAACCTAGATAGTCCAAGTGCCCACTAGGGGACGTACATAGTCCAAGTGCCCGCTAGGTAACCTAGATAGTCCAAGTGCCCGCTAGGGATCCTTCATAATCCAAGTGCCTGCTAGGCAACCTAGATAGTCCAAGTTCCCGCTAGGCAAACTAGATAGTCCAAGTTCCCTCTAGATAACCTAGATAGTCCACGTGCCCGTTACCTAACCTAGATAGTCCAAGTGCCAGTTCGTTAACCTAGAATTCCAAGAGCCCGTTATTTAACCTAGACAGTCCAAGTGCCCGCTAGGTTACCTGCATAGTCCAAGTGCCCGTTCGTTAACATAGATAGTCCAAGTGCCCGCTAGGGAACCTATATAGTCCAAGTGCTATCTAGGTAACCTAGAGAGTCCAAGGGCCCGCTAGTTAACCTACATAGTGCAAGGGCTCGCTTGTTAACTTTGATAGTCCAAGTGCCCCTTAGTTAACCTAGATCGTTCAAGTGCCCGCTATTTAACCTAGATCGTCCAAGTACTGGCTAGTTACCCTACAAAGTCCAAGGGCCCACTAGTTAACCTAGATTGTCCAAGTGTCCTCTAGTTAACCTACATAGTCCAAGTGCCCGGTAGGTAACCTACATAGTGGAAGTGTCTGCTAGGTAAACTACATAGTCCAAGTGCCCGCTAGTAAACATAGATAGTTCAAGTGCCCGCTAGGGAAGGTACATAGTCCAAGTGCCCGCTAGGTAACCTAGAGAGTGCAAGTGCCCGCTAGTTAACCTACATACTCCAAGTGCCTGCTAGGCAACCTAGACAGTCCAAGGGCCTGCTAGTTAACCTACATAGTCCAAGTGCCCGCTAGGTAACCTACATAGTGCAAGTGTCCGCTAGTTAACCTACATAGTCCAAGCGCCCGCTAGTTAACATAGATAGTTCAAGTGCCCGCTAGTTAACTTACATAGTTCAAGTGTCCGTAGGGAACATACATAGTCCAAGTGCCCGCTAGGGAACCTACGTAGTCCAAGTACCCGCTACTTAACCTAGATAGTCCAAGTGCCCGCTAGTTAACCTACATAGTCCAAGTGCCCGCTAGGTAACCTAGACAGTTCAAGTGACCACTAGGTTACTTACATAGTCCAAGTGCCTGTTCGTTAACCTACATAGTCCAAGTGCCCGCTAGTTAACCTAGATCGTCCAAGGGCACGCTAGTTAACCTACATAGTCCAAGGGCACGCTAGTTAACCTACATAGTCCAAGGGCCCGCTAGTTAACCTACATCGTCCAAGGGCCTGCAAGTTAACCTAGATAGTCCAAGTGCCCGCTAGTTAACCTACATAGTCCAAGTGCCCGCTAGGTAAACTAGACAGTTCAAGTGACCACTAGGTTACTTACATAGTTCAAGTGCTTGTTCGTTTACCTACATAGTCCAAGTGCCCGCTAGTTAACCTAGATCGTCCAAGTGCACGCTAGTTAACCTACAGAGTCCAAGGGCCCGCTAGTTAACATACATAGTCCAAGTGCCCGCTAGTTAACTTACATAGTTCAAGTGTCCGTAGGGAACATATATAGTCCAAGTGCCCGCTAGGAGACCTACGTAGTCCAAGTGCCCGCTAGTTAACCTAGATCGTCCAAGTGCACGCTAGTTAACCTACATAGTCCAAGGGCACGCTAGTTAACCTACATAGTCCAAGCGCCCGCTAGTTAACCTACATAGTCCAAGTGCCCGCTAGGTAACCTATATAGTCCAAATGCCCGCTAGGGACCCTAATAGTCCAAGTGCCCGCTATTATCCTAGATAGTCCAAGTCCTTGCTAGTTAACCTAGATACTCCAAGTGCCCGCTAGTTAACCTAGATAGACGAAGTGCCCGCTAGGGAACCTACCTATTCCATGTGCCCGCTAGGGAAGGTATATAGTCCAAGTGCTATCTAGGTAACCAAAATCGTCCAAGGGCCCGCTAGTTAACCTACATCGTCCAAGGGCCCGCAAGTTAACCTAGATAGTCCAAGTGCCCGCTAGTTAACCTAGATAATCCAAGTGCCCGCTAAGTAACCTAGACAGTCCAAGTGCCGGCTAGTTAACCTACATAGTCCAAGTGTCCAATAGGGAACCTAGATAGTCTAAGTGTCCTCTAGTTAACCTACATAGTCCAAGTGCCCATTAGTTAACCTAGATAGTCAAAGTGCCTGCTAGGGTACATACAGAGTCCAAATGCCCGCTAGGGAAACTACATAGTCCAAGTGCCCGCTAGTTAACCTACATAGTCCAAGTGCCTGCTAGTAAACCTACATGATCCATGGGCCCGCTAGTTAACCTACATAGTGCAAGGGCCCGTTACTTAACCTAGATCGTGCAAGTGTCCGCTAGTTAACCTACATAATCCTAGTGCCCGCTAGGGATCCTTCATAATCCAAGTGCCCGCTAGGTAACCTAGATAGTCCAAGTGCCCGCTAGCTAACCTAGATAGTCCTAGTGCCCATTAGTTAACCTAGATAGTCCAAGTGCCCACTAGGGGACGTACATAGTCCAAGTGCCCGCTAGGTAACCTAGATAGTCCAAGTGCCCGCTAGGGATCCTTCATAATCCAAGTGCCTGCTAGGCAACCTAGATAGTCCAAGTTCCCGCTAGGCAAACTAGATAGTCCAAGTTCCCTCTAGGTAACCTAGATAGTCCACGTGCCCGTTACCTAACCTAGATAGTCCAAGTGCCAGTTCGTTAACCTAGAATTCCAAGAGCCCGTTATTTAACCTAGACAGTCCAAGTGCCCGCTAGGTTACCTGCATAGTCCAAGTGCCCGTTCGTTAACATAGATAGTCCAAGTGCCCGCTAGGGAACCTATATAGTCCAAGTGCTATCTAGGTAACCTAGAGAGTCCAAGGGCCCGCTAGTTAACCTACATAGTGCAAGGGCTCGCTTGTTAACTTTGATAGTCCAAGTGCCCCTTAGTTAACCTAGATCGTTCAAGTGCCCGCTATTTAACCTAGATCGTCCAAGTACTGGCTAGTTACCCTACAAAGTCCAAGGGCCCACTAGTTAACCTAGATTGTCCAAGTGTCCTCTAGTTAACCTACATAGTCCAAGTGCCCGGTAGGTAACCTACATAGTGGAAGTGTCTGCTAGGTAAACTACATAGTCCAAGTGCCCGCTAGTTAACATAGATAGTTCAAGTGCCCGCTAGGGAAGGTACATAGTCCAAGTGCCCGCTAGGTACCCTAGAGAGTGCAAGTGCCCGCTAGTTAACCTACATAGTCCAAGTGCCTGCTAGGCAACCTAGACAGTCCAAGGGCCTGCTAGTTAACCTACATAGTCAAAGTGCCCGCTAGGTAACCTACATAGTGCAAGTGTCCGCTAGTTAACCTACATAGTCCAAGCGCCCGCTAGTTAACATAGATAGTTCAAGTGCCCGCTAGTTAACTTACATAGTTCAAGTGTCCGTAGGGAACATACATAGTCCAAGTGCCTGCTAGGGAACCTATGTAGTCCAAGTACCCGCTACTTAACCTAGATAGTCCAAGTGCCCGCTAGTTAACCTACATAGTCCAAGTGCCCGCTAGGTAACCTAGACAGTTCAAGTGACCACTAGGTTACTTACATAGTCCAAGTGCCTGTTCGTTAACCTACATAGTCCAAGTGCCCGCTAGTTAACCTAGATCGTCCAAGGGCACGCTAGTTAACCTACATAGTCCAAGGGCACGCTAGTTAACCTACATAGTCCAAGGGCCCGCTAGTTAACCTACATCGTCCAAGGGCCTGCAAGTTAACCTAGATAGTCCAAGTGCCCGCTAGTTAACCTACATAGTCCAAGTGCCCGCTAGGTAAACTAGACAGTTCAAGTGACCACTAGGTTACTTACATAGTCCAAGTGCCTGTTCGTTAACCTACATAGTCCAAGTGCCCGCTAGTTAACCTAGATCGTCCAAGTGCACGCTAGTTAACCTACAGAGTCCAAGGGCCCGCTAGTTAACATACATAGTCCAAGTGCCCGCTAGTTAACTTACATAGTTCAAGTGTCCGTAGGGAACATATATAGTCCAAGTGCCCGCTAGGAGACCTACGTAGTCCAAGTGCCCGCTAGTTAACCTAGATCGTCCAAGTGCACACTAGTTAACCTACATAGTCCAAGGGCACGCTAGTTAACCTACATAGTCCAAGCGCCCGCTAGTTAACCTACATAGTCCAAGTGCCCGCTTGGTAAACTATATAGTCCAAATGCCCGCTAGGGACCCTAATAGTCCAAGTGCCCGCTATTATCCTAGATAGCCCAAGTCCTTGCTAGTTAACCTAGATACTCCAAGTGCCCGCTAGTTAACCTAGATAGACGAAGTGCCCGCTAGGGAACCTACCTATTCCATGTGCCCGCTAGGGAAGGTATATAGTCCAAGTGCTATCTAGGTAACCAAAATCGTCCAAGGGCCCGCTAGTTAACCTACATCGTCCAAGGGCCCGCAAGTTAACCTAGATAGTCCAAGTGCCCGCTAGTTAACCTAGATAATCCAAGTGCCCGCTAAGTAACCTAGACAGTCCAAGTGCCCGCTAGTTAACCTACATAGTCCAAGTGTCCAATAGGGAACCTAGATAGTCTAAGTGTCCTCTAGTTAACCTACATAGTCCAAGTGCCCATTAGTTAACCTAGATAGTCAAAGTGCCTGCTAGGGTACATACAGAGTCCAAATGCCCGCTAGGGAAACTACATAGTCCAAGTGCCCGCTAGTTAACCTACATAGTCCAAGTGCCTGCTAGTAAACCTACATGATCCATGGGCCCGCTAGTTAACCTACATAGTGCAAGGGCCCGTTACTTAACCTAGATCGTGCAAGTGTCCGCTAGTTAACCTACATAATCCTAGTGCCCGCTAGGGATCCTTCATAATCCAAGTGCCCGCTAGGTAACCTAGATAGTCCAAGTGCCCGCTAGTTAACCTAGATAGTCCTAGTGCCCGTTAGTTAACCTAGATAGTCCAAGTGCCCACTAGGGGACGTACATAGTCCAAGTGCCCGCTAGGTAACCTAGATAGTCCAAGTGCCCGCTAGGGATCCTTCATAATCCAAGTGCCTGCTAGGCAACCTAGATAGTCCAAGTTCCCGCTAGGCAAACTAGATAGTCCAAGTTCCCTCTAGGTAAGCTAGATAGTCCAAGTGCCCGTTACCTAACCTAGATAGTCCAAGTGCCAGTTCGTTAACCTAGAATTCCAAGAGCCCGTTATTTAACCTAGACAGTCCAAGTGCCCGCTAGGTTACCTGCATAGTCCAAGTGCCCGTTCGTTAACATAGATAGTCCAAGTGCCCGCTAGGGAACCTATATAGTCCAAGTGCTATCTAGGTAACCTAGAGAGTCCAAGGGCCCGCTAGTTAACCTACATAGTGCAAGGGCTCGCTTGTTAACTTTGATAGTCCAAGTGCCCCTTAGTTAACCTAGATCGTTCAAGTGCCCGCTATTTAACCTAGATCGTCCAAGTACTGGCTAGTTACCCTACAAAGTCCAAGGGCCCACTAGTTAACCTAGATTGTCCAAGTGTCCTCTAGTTAACCTACATAGTCCAAGTGCCCGGTAGGTAACCTACATAGTGGAAGTGTCTGCTAGGTAAACTACATAGTCCAAGTGCCCGCTAGTTAACATAGATAGTTCAAGTGCCCGCTAGGGAAGGTACATAGTCCAAGTGCCCGCTAGGTACCCTAGAGAGTGCAAGTGCCCGCTAGTTAACCTACATAGTCCAAGTGCCTGCTAGGCAACCTAGACAGTCCAAGGGCCTGCTAGTTAACCTACATAGTCCAAGTGCCCGCTAGGTAACCTACAGAGTGCAAGTGTCCGCTAGTTAACCTACATAGTCCAAGCGCCCGCTAGTTAACATAGATAGTTCAAGTGCCCGCTAGTTAACTTACATAGTTCAAGTGTCCGTAGGGAACATACATAGTCCAAGTGCCCGCTAGGGAACCTATGTAGTCCAAGTACCCGCTACTTAACCTAGATAGTCCAAGTGCCCGCTAGTTAACCTACATAGTCCAAGTGCCCGCTAGGTAACCTAGACAGTTCAAGTGACCACTAGGTTACTTACATAGTCCAAGTGCCTGTTCGTTAACCTACATAGTCCAAGTGCCCGCTAGTTAACCTAGATCGTCCAAGGGCACGCTAGTTAACCTACATAGTCCAAGGGCACGCTAGTTAACCTACATAGTCCAAGGGCCCGCTAGTTAACCTACATCGTCCAAGGGCCTGCAAGTTAACCTAGATAGTCAAAGTGCCCGCTAGTTAACCTACATAGTCCAAGTGCCCGCTAGGTAACCAATGTAGTCCAAATGCCCGCTAGGGGCCCTAATAGTCCAAATGCCTGCTAGTTAACCTAGATAGTCCAAGTGCTCGCTAGTTAACCTAGATAGTCCAAGTGCCCGCTAGATAACCTTGATAGTCCAAGTGCCCGCATGGTAACCTAGATAGTCCAACAGCCCGGTAGGTAACCTACATACTCCAAATACCCGCTAGGTAACGTAGATAGTTCAAGGGCCAGCTAGGTAACCTAGATAGTCCAAGTGCCCGCTTGGTAACCTAGATAGTCCAAGTGCCCGCTAGGTAACCTACAGAGTCTAAGTGCCCACTAGGTTATTTATATAGTCCAAATGCCCGCTAGGGAACCTACATAGTCCAAGTGCCCGCTAGGTAACCTAGAAAGTCCAAATGCCCGCCAGGAAACCCACATAGTCCAAGTGCCCGCTAGGGAACTTACATAGTCCAAGGGTCCGCTAGGGAACCTACACAGTCCAAGTGCCCGTTAGTTAACCTAGATAGTCCAAGTGCCCGCTTGGTAACCTACATTGTCCAACAGCCATGTAGGTAACCTACATACTCCAAGTACCCGCTAGGTAACATAGATAGTTCAAGTGCCAGCTAGGTAACGTAGATAGTCCAAGTGCCCCCTAGGTAACCTACAAAGTCTAAGTGCCCGCTAGGTAATCCATATAGTCCAAATGACCGCTAGGGAGCCTACATAGTCCAAATGCCCGCTAGGTAACCTAGATAGTCTAAGGGCCCGCTAGGTAACCTACATAGTCCTAGTGCCCCCTAGTTAACCTACATTTTCCAAGTGCCCGATAGGGAACCTACATAGTCCTAGTGCCCGCTAGGTAACCTACAGAGTTCAAATGCCCTCTAGTTATTCTACTTAGTCCGAGTGCCCGATAGGGAACCTACGTAATTCAAGTGCCCGCTAGGGAACGTACATAGTCCAAGTGCCCGTTAGGTAAACTAGACAGTCCAAATGCCCACCAGGAAACCCACATAGTCCAAGTGCCCGCTAGGGAACTTACATAGTCCAATGGCCCGCTAGGGAACCTACACAGTCCATGTGCCCGTTAGTTAACCTAGATAGTCCAAGTGCCCGCTTGGTAACCTAGATAGTCCAACAGCCATGTAGGTAACCTACATACTCCAATTACCCGCTAGGTAACATAGATAGTTCAAGTGCCAGCTAGGTAACGTAGATAGTCCAAGTGCCCCCTAGGTTACCTACAAATCTAAGTGCCCGCTAGGTAATCTATATAGTCCAAATGACCGCTAGGGAGCCTACATAGTCAAAATGCCCGCTAGGTAACCTAGATAGTCTGAGGGCCCGTTAGGTAACCTACATAGTCCTAGTGCCCCCTAGTTAACCTACATTTTCCAAGAGCCCGATAGGGAACCTACATAGTCCAAGTGCCCGCTAGGTAACCTACATAGTCCAAATGCCCTCTAGTTATTCTACGTAGTCTGAGTGCCCGATAGGGAACCTACATAATCCAAGTGCCCGCTAGGGAACGTACATAGTCCAAGTGCCCGTTAGGTAACCTACACAGTCCAAATGCCCGCCAGGAAACCCACATAGTCCAAGTGCCCGCTAGGGAACTTACATAGTCCAAGGGCCCGCTAGGGAACCTACACAGTCCAAGTGCCCGTTAGTTAACCTAGATAGTCCAAGTGCCCGCTTGGTAGCCTAGATAGTCCAACAGCCCGCTAG
Source organism: Tenrec ecaudatus (assembly GCF_050624435.1). Classification (NCBI taxonomy): domain Eukaryota; kingdom Metazoa; phylum Chordata; class Mammalia; order Afrosoricida; family Tenrecidae; genus Tenrec; species Tenrec ecaudatus. The sequence goes on along the minus strand of NC_134538.1, from coordinate 21,476,876 downwards.
GTAACCTACATACTCTAAGATCCCGCTATAACATAGATAGTTCAAGTGCCAGCTAGGTAACCTAGATAGTCCATGTGCCGCTAGGTAACCTACAAAGTCAAAGTGCCCGCTAGGTTATCTATATAGTCCAAATGCCCGCTAGGGTATCTACATAGTCCAAGGGCCCGCTAGTTAACGTAGATAGTCCAAGTGCCGCTAGTTATTCTACATAGTTCAAGGGCCCACTAGTTAACCTACACAGTCTAAGTACCCGCTAAGAAACCTAGATAGTCCAAGTGCACGCTAGTTAACCTAGATAGTCCCTGTGCCCTCTAGTTTACCTAGATCGTCCAAGTGCCCGCTAAGAAACCTAGATAGTCCATGTGCCCGTTACCTAACCTAGATAGTCCAATTGCCCGCTATGCAACATACATAGTCCAAGTGCCCGTTCGTTAACCTAGAAGTCCAAGTGCCCGCTAGGTAAACTAGACTCTCCAAGTGCCCGCTAGGTTACCTACATAGTCCAAATGCCCGTTCGGTAACCTAGATAGTGCAAGTGCCCTGTAGTTAACCTACATAGTCCAAGTGCCCGCTAGGTAACCTAGATAGTCCATGGGCCCGCTAGTTAACCTACATAGACCAAGTGCCCGGTAGTTAACTTACATAGTGCAAGTGTCCGTAGGGAACATACAGAGTCCAAGTGCCCGCTAGGGAACCTACATAGTCCAAGTGCCCTCTAGTTAATCTACATAGTTCAA